>NC_092271.1:11277696-11469995 GCF_036320965.1 Panulirus ornatus | reverse complement strand
GTTTAAAAAGAGATATACACAAGTATATGCATGTAAGTAGGAGAGATGGCTAGAGAGCATTTTTGGATTAGGTATTAACTGATAGGCATGTGAGAGACTTTTGGATGTTAATACACTAAGAGGGGCAACTGGGGGGATATCTAACCAATATCTTGTGGAGGTGAAGGTGAAGATATGTAGAGGTTTTCAGAAAAGAAGAGAGAATGTTGGGGGTGAAGAGAGTGGTGAGAGTAAGTGAGCTTGGAAAGGAGACTTGTGTGAGGAAATACCAGGAGAGATTGAGTGCAGAATTGAAAAAAGTGAGAGGATATGACGTAAGGCGAATGGGGGAGGAATGGGATGTATTTAGGGAAGCAGTGATGGATTGTGCAAAAGATGCCTGTGGCATGAGAAAGGTGGGAGGTGGGATGAAGAAGTAAGATTGTTAGTGAAAGAGAAGAGAGAGGCGTTTGGATGATTTTCACATGGAAATACTGCAAGTGACTGGGAGATATATAAAAGAAAGAGGCAAGAGGTCAAGAGACAGGTGCAAAAGGTGAAAAAGAGGGCAAATGAGAGTTGGGGTGAGAGTGTATCATTAAATTTTAGGGAAAATAAAAAGATGTTTTGGAAAGAGGTAAATATAGTGCATAAGACAAGAGAACAAATGGGAATGCTGGTGAAGGGGGCAAATGGGGAGATAATAACAAGTAGTAGTGAAAAGAGAGGGAAAGGAGTGAGTACTTTGAAGGTTTGTTGAATGTGTGGGATGATAGAGTGGCAGATATAGGGTGTTTTGGTCAAGGTAGTGTGCGAAGTATGAGGGTCATGAAGAAAGATTTGGTAAACAGAGAAAAGGTAGTGAAAGGTCTGCGGAAGATGAAAGCTGGCAAGGCAGTGGGTTTGGATGGTACTGCGGTGGAATGTAGTAAAAAACAGGGTGACTGTGTTGTTGACTAGTTGGTAAGCATATGTAATGTATGTATGACTCATGGTGAGGTGCGTGAGGATTGGCGGAATGCATGCATAGTGCCATTGTACAAAGGCAAAGGGGATAAAGGTGAGTGCTCAAATTACAGAGGTATATGTTTCTTGAGTATTCCTGGGATATTATATGGGAGGGTAATGCACCGAAACCACAGCTCCCTTTCCACATCCAGGCCCCACAAAACTTTCCATGGTTTACCCCAGACACTTCACATGCCCTGGTTCAATCCATTGACGGCACGTCGACCGAGGTATACCACATCGTTCCAATTCACTCTATTCCTTGCACGCCTTTCACCCTCCTATATATTCAGGCCCCAATCACTCAAAATCTTTTTCACTCCATCTTTCCACCTCCAATTTGGTCTCCCACTTCTCCTTCTTCCCTCCACCTCTGACATATATACCCTCTTTGTCAATCTTTCCTCACCGATTCTCTCCATGTGACCAAACAATTTCAAAACACGCTCTTCTGCTCTCTCAATCACACTCTTATTATTACCACACATCGCTCTTACCCTTTCATTACTTAATCGATCAAACCACCTCACACCACATATTGTCCTCAAACATCTCATTTCCAGCATATCCCCCCTCCTCCGCACAACCCTATCTATATCCCACGCCTCGCAACAATATAACATTGTTGGAACCACTATAACTTCAAACATACCCATTTTTGCTTTCCAGGATAATGTTCTCGCCTTCCACACATTTTTCAATGCTCCCAGAACTTTCGCCCCTTCCTCCACCCTGTGACTCACTTCCCCTTCCATGGTTCCATCCACTGCCAAATCCACTCCCAGATATCTAAAACACTTCACTTCCTCCAGTTTTTCTCCATTCAAACTTACCTCCCAATTGACATGTACTGTACCTAATAACCTTGCTCTTATTCACATTTACTCTCAGCTTTCTTCTTTCACACACTTTACTATACTCAGTCACCAGCTGCTACAGTTTCTCAACCGAATCAGCCACCAGCGCGGTATCATCAGTGAACAACAACTGACTCACTTCCCAAGCTCTCTCATCCACAACAGACTGCATACTTGCCACTCTCTCCAAAACTCTTGCACTCACCTACCCAACAACCTCATCCATAAACAAATCAAACAACCATGGAGACATCATGCACCCCTGCCGCAAACGGACATTCACTGAGAACCAATCACTTTCTTCTCTTCCTACTCGTACACATGCCTTACATCCTCAATAAAAACTTTTCACTGCTTCAAACAACTTGCCTCCCACACCATATATTTTTAATACCTTCCACAGAGCATCTCTATCAACTCTATCTTAGACCTTCTCCAGATCCATACATGCTACATACAAATCCATTTGCTTTTCTAAGTATTTCTCACATACATTTTTCAAAGCAAATACCTGACCCACACATCCTCTACCACTTCTGAAACCACACTGCTCTTCCCCAATCTGATGCTCTGCACATGCCTTCACCCTCTTAATCAATACACTCCCATATAATATCCCAGGAATACTCAAGAAACATATACCTCTGTAATTTGAGCACTCACCTTTGTCCCCTTTGCCTTTGTACAATGGCACTATGCATGCATTCCGTTAATCCTCAGGCACCTCACCATGAGTCATACATACATAACATATGCTTACCAACTAGTCAACAACACATTCACCCCATTTCTTAATAAATTCCACTGCAATACCATCCAAACCCGCTGCCTTGCCAGCTTTCATCTTCCGCGAAGCTTTTACTACCTCTTCTCTGTTTACCAAATCATTCTCTCTGACTTCGCACACCACCTCGACCAAAACACCCTATATCTGCCACTCTATCATCTAACACGTTCAATAAAACTTCAAAACACTTATTCCATCTCCTTCTCACATCACCACTACTTGTTATAATCTCCCCATTAGCCCCTTTCACCGATGATACCAATTGTTCTCTTGTTCTACATGCTTTATTTAAATCATTCCAAAACATCTTTTATTCTCCCTAAAATCTAATGATACTCTCTCATCCCAACTCTCATTTGCCCTCTTCTTCATCTCTTGCACCTTTCTCTTGACCTCCTGCCTCTTTCTTTTATACATCTCCCACTCATTTGCACTATTTCCCTGCAAGACTTGTCCAAATGCCTCTCTCTTCTCTTTCACTTATAATCTTACTTCTTCATCCCACCACTCACTACCCTTTCTAATCTGCCCACTTCCCACACTTTTCATTCCACAAGCATCTTTTGCGCAAGCCACTACTGCTTCCCTAAATACATCCTATTCCTCCTCCACTCCCCTTAAGTCCTTTGCTCTCACCTTTTTCCATTCTGTACTTTTTCCATTCTGGTACTTCTTCACACAAGTCTCCTCCCCAAGCTCACTTACTCTCACCACTCTCTTCACCCCAATATTCTCTCTTCTTTTCTAAAACCCTCTATAAATGTTCACCTTTGCCTCCACAAGATAATGATCAGACATCCCTCCAGTTGCACCTCTCAGCACATTAACATCCAAATGTCTCTCTTTCGCACGCCTATCAATTAACACGTAAACCAATAATGCTCTCTAGCCATCTCTCCTACTTACATACGTATGTCCTTTTTCAGCACACAAATCTAAAAGCTCTTCACCATTTCCATTTACAAAACTGAACACCCCATGCACATCAATTATTCCTTCAACTGCCACATTACTCAGCATTGCATTCAAATCACTCATCACTATAACCTGGTCTCGTGCATCAAAACTACTAACACACTCACTCAGCTGCTCCCAAAACAAATACCTCTCATGATCATTTTTCTCATGCCCAGGTGCTTATGCACCAATAATGACCCATCTCTCTCTATCCACTTTCAGTTTTTCCCATATCAAATCTAGAGTTTACATTCTTACACTCTATCACATACTCCCACCACTCCTGTTTCAGGAGTAGTGCTACTCCTTCCCTTGCTCTCGTCCTCTAACCAACCCCTGACTTTACTCCCAAGACATTCCCAATCCACTCTTCCCCTTTACCCTTAAGCTTCGTTTCACTCAGAGCCAAAACATCCAGGTTCCTTTCCTGACACATACTATATATATATATATATATATATATATATATATATATATATATATATATATATATATTTATCTATTTATTTATTTATATATTTTGCTTTGTCGCTGTCTCCCGCGTTAGCGAGGTAGCGCATGGAAACAGACGAAAGAATGGCCTAACCCGCCCACATACATATGTATATACATACATGTCCACACACGCACAATATACATACCTATACATCTCAATGTACACATATATATACACACACAGACATATACATATATACACATGTACATAATTCATACTGTGTGCCTTTATTTGTTCCCATCGCCACCTCGCCACACATGGAATAACAACCCCCTCCCCCCTCATGTGTGCGAGGTAGCGCTAGGAAAGACACCAAAGGCCCCATTCGTTCACACTCAGTCTCTAGCTGTCATGTAATAATGCACCGAAACCACAGCTCCCTTTCCACATCCAGGCCCCACACAACTTTCCATGGTTTACCCCAGACACTTCACATGCCCTGGTTCAATCCATTGACCGCACGTCAACTCCGGTATACCACATCGATCCAATTCACTCTATTCCTTGCCCGCCTTTCACCCTCCTGCATGTTCAGGCCCCCATCACTCAAAATCTTTTTCACTCCATCTTTCCACCTCCAATTTGGTCTCCCACTTCTCCTCGTTCCCTCCACCTCCGACACATATATCCTCTTGGTCAATCTTTCCTCACTCATTCTCTCCATGTGCCCAAACCATTTCAAAACACCCTCTTCTGCTCTCTCAACCACGCTCTTTTTATTTCCACACATTTCTCTTACCCTTACATTACTTCCTCGATCAAACCACCTCACACCACACATTGTCCTCAAAATCTCATTTCCAGCACATCCACCCTCCTGCGCACAACTCCCATAGCCCACTCCTCGCAACCATACAACATTGTTGGAACCACTATTCCTTCAAATATACCTATTTTTGCTTTCCGAGATAATGTTCTCGACTTCCACACATTCTTCAAGGCTCACGGGATTTTCGCCCCCTCCCCACCCTATGATTCACTTCCGCTTCCATGGTTCCATCCGCTGCCAGATCCACTCCCAGATATCTAAAACACTTTACGTCCTCCAGTTTTTCTCCATTCAAACTTACCTCCCAATTGACTTGACCCTCAACCCTACTGTCCCTAATAACCTTGCTCTTATTACCATTTACTCTTAACTTTCTTCTTGCACACACTTTACCAAACTCAGTCACAAGCTTCTGCAGTTTCTCATATGAATCAGCCACCAGCGCTGTATCATCAGCGAACAACAACTGACTCACTTCCCAAGCTCTCTCATCCACAACAGACTTCATTTTTGCCACTCTTTCCAAAACAATTGCATTCACCTCCCTAACAACCCCATCCATAAACAAATTAAACAACCATGGAGACATCACACACCCCTGCCGCAAACCTTCATTCACTGAGAACCATTCAACTTTCCTCTCTTCCTACACGTACACATGCCTTACATCCTCGATAAAAACTTTTCACTGCTTCTAACAACTTGCCACCCACACCATATATTATTAATACCTTCCACAGAGCATCTCTATCAACTCTATCATATGCCTTCTCCAGATCCATAAATGCTACATACAAATCCATTTGCTTTTCTAAGTATTTCTCACATACATTCTTGAAAGCAAACATCTGATCCACACATCCTCTACCACTTCTGAAACCACACTGCTCTTCCCCAATCTGATGCTCTGTACATGCCTTCACCCTCTCAATCAATACCCTCCCATATAATTTACCAGGAACACTCCACAAACTTATACCTCTGTAATTTGAGCACTCACTCTTACCCCCTTTGCCTTTGTACAATGGCATTATGCACGCATTCCGCCAATCCTCAGGCACCTCACCATGAGTCATACATACATTAAATAACCTTACCAACCAGTCAACAATACAGTCACCCCTTTTTTAATAAATTCCACTGCAATACCATCCAAACCTGCTGCCTTGCCGGCTTTCAACTTCCGCAAAGCTTTTACTACCTCTTCTCTGTTTACCAAATCATTTTCCCCAACCCTCTCACTTTGCACACCACCTCGACCAAGACACCCTATATCTGCCACTCTATCATCAAACACGTTCAACAAACCTTCAAAATACTCACTCCATCATCTTCTCACATCACCACTACTTGTTATCACCTCCCCATTAGCGCCCTTCACTGAAGTTCCCATTTGCTCCCTTGTCTTACGCACTTTATTTACCTCCTTCCAGAACATCTTTTTATTCTCCCTAAAATTTAATGATACTCTTCTCTCACCCCAACTCTCATTTGCCCTCTTTTTCACCTCTTGCACCTTTCTCTTGACTTCCTGTCTCTTTCTTTTATACATCTCCCACTCAATTGCATATTTTCCCAGCAAAAATCGTCCAAATGCCTCTCTCTTCTCTTTCACTAATAATCTTACTTCTTCATCCCACCAGAATAAAGATCATGAAAGGCAAGTGTTTTGGGAGCAGCTAAATAAGTGTGTTAGTGGTTTTGATGCACGAAATCGGGTTATATTGATGGGTGATTTGAATGCAAAGGTGAGTAATGTGGCAGTTGAGGGAATAATTGGTATACATGGGGTGTTCAATGTTGTAAATGGAAATGGTGAAGAGCTTGTAGATTTATGTGCTGAAAAAGGACTGGTGATTGGGAATACCTGGTTTAAAAAGAGACATATACATAATTATACGTATGTAAGTAGGAGAGATGGCCGGAGAGTGTTATTGGATTACATGTTAATTGATAGGCGTGCGAAAGAGAGACTTTTGGATGTTAATGTGCTGAGAGGTGCAACTGGAGGGATGTCTGATCATTATCTTGTGGACGCGAAGGTAAAGATTTGTAGAGGTTTTCAGAAAAGAAGAGAGAATGTTGGGGTGAAGAGAGTGGTGAGAGTAAGTGAGCTTGGGATGGTGACTTGTGTGAAGAAGTACCAGGAGAGACTGAATACAGAATGAAAAAAGGTGAAAACAAAGGACGTAAGGGGAGTGGGGGAGGAATGGGATGTATTTAGGGAAGCAGTGATGGCTTGCACAAAAGATGCTTGTGGCATGAGAAGCGTGGGAGGTGGGCAGATTAGAAAAGGTAGTGAGTGGTAGGATGAAGAAGTAAGATCATTAGTGAAAGAGAAGAGAGAGGCATTTGGACAATTTTTGCAGGGAAATAATGCAAACGAGTGGGAGATGTATAAAAGAAAGAGGCAGGAGGTCAAGAGAAAAGTGCAAGAGGTGAAAAAGAGGGCAAATGAGAGTTTGGGTGAGAGAGTATCATTAAATTTTGGGGAGAATAAAAAGATGTTTTGGAAGGAGGTAAATAAAATGTGTAAGACAAGGGAACAAATAGGAACTTCAGTGAAGGGGGCTAATGGGGAGGTGATAACAAGTAGTGGTGATGTGAGAAGGAGATGGAGTGAGTATTTTGAAGGTTTGTTGAATGTGTTTGATGATAGAGTGGCAGATATAGGGTGTTTTGGTCGAGGTGGTGTGCAAAGTGAGAGGGTTAGGGAAAATGATTTGGTAGTAAAGAGTAAGTTAAGTTAAGAGTAAATGTGAATAAGAGCAAGGTTATTAGGTACAGTAGGGTTGAGGGTCAAGTCAATTGGGAGGTAAGTTTGAATGGAGAAAAACTGGAGGGAGTGAAGTGTTTTAGATATCTGGGAGTGGATCTGGCAGCGGATGGAACCATGGAAGCGGAAGTGGATCATAGGGTGGGGGAGGGGGCGAAAATTCTGGGGGCCTTGAAGAATGTGTGGAAGTCGAGAACATTATCTCGGAAAGCAAAAATGGGTATGTTTGAAGGAATAGTGGTTCCAACAATGTTGTATGGTTGCGAGGCGTGGGCTATGGGTAGAGTTGTGCGCAGGAGGATGGATGTGCTGGAAATGAGATTTTGAGGACAATGTGTGGTGTGAGGTGGTTTGATCGAGTAAGTAATGTAAGGGTAAGAGAGATGTGTGGAAATAAAAGGAGCGTGGTTGAGAGAGCAGAAGAGGGTGTTTTGAAATGGTTTGGGCACATGGAGAGAATGAGTGAGGAAAGATTGACCAAGAGGATATATGTGTCGGAGGTGGGGGGAACGAGGAGAAGTGGGAGACCAAATTGGAGGTGGAAAGATGGAGTGAAAAAGATTTTGAGTGATGGGGGCCTGAACATGCAGGAGGGTGAAAGGCGGGCAAGGAATAGAGTGAATTGGATTATTGTGGTATACTGGGGTCGACGTGCTGTCAATGGATTGAACCAGGGCATGTGAAGCATCTGGGGTAAAACATAAAAAGTTCTGTGGGGCCTGGATGTGGAAAGGGAGCTGTGTTTTCGGTGCATTATTAAATGACAGCTAGAGACTGAGTGTGAACGAATGGGGCCTTTGTTGTCTTTTCCTAGCGCTACCTCGCACACAAAAGGGGGGTGGGGGTTGTTATTTCATGTGTGGCGAGGTGGCGTTGGGAATGAATAACATCAGACAGTGTGAATTGTGTGCATGGGTATATATGTATGTGTCTGTGTGTGTATATATATGTGTACATTGAGATGTATAGGTATGTATATTTGCGTGTGTGGACGTGTATGTATATACATGTGTATGGGGGTGGGTTGGGCCATTTCTTTCATCTGTTTCCTTGCGCTACCTCACAAACGCGGGAGACAGCGACAAAGCAAAATAAATAAATAAACAATATCTATCTATATATATGTATATATTCATTTTATTATACTTTGTTGCTGTCTCCTGCGTTAGCGAGGTAGCGCAAGGAAACAGACGAAAGAATGGCCCAACCCACCCACATACACATGTATGTACATACACGTCCACACACACACATATACACATCTATAATCTTAACATATACATATATATATATATATACATATACATATACATATATATATATATATATATATATATACCTCTGTAATTTGAGCACTCACTCTTATCCCCTTTGCCTTTGTACAATGGCACTATGCACGCATTCCGCCAATCCTCAGGCACCTCACCATGAGTCATACAAACATTAAATAACCTTACCAACCAGTCAACAATACAGTCACCCCCTTTTTTAATAAATTCCACTGCAATACCATCCAAACCTGCTGCCTTGCCGGCTTTCATCTTTCGCAAAGCTTTCACTACCTCTTCTCTGTTTACCAAATCATTTTCCCTAACCCTCTCACTTTGCACACCACCTCGACCAAAACACCCTATATCTGCCACTCTATCATCAAACACATTCAACAAACCTTCAAAATACTCACTCCATCTCCTCCTCACATCACCACTACTTGTTATCACCTCCCCATTTGCGCCCTTCACTGAAGTTCCCATTTGCTCCCTTGTCTTACTTACTTTATTTACCTCCTTCCAGAACATCTTTTTATTCTCCCTAAAATTTAATGATACTCTCTCACCCCAACTCTCATTTGCCCTTTTTTTCACCTTTTGCACCTTTCTCTTGACCTCCTGTCTCTTTCTTTTATACATCTCCCACTCAATTGCATTTTTTCCCTGCAAAAATCGTCCAAATGCCTCTCTCTTCTCTTTCACTAATACTCTTACTTCTTCATCCCACCACTCACTACCCTTTCTAATCAACCCACCTCCCACTCTTCTCATGCCACAAGCATCTTTTGCGCAATCCATCACTGATTCCCTAAATACATCCCATTCCTCCCCCACTCCCCTTGCTTCCATTGTTCTCACCTTTTTCCATTCTGTACTCGATCAAACCACCTCACACCACATATTTGTCCTCAAACATCTCATTTCCAGCACATCCACCCTCCTACGCACAACTCTATCTATAGCCAATGCCTCATAACAATATAACATTGTTACAACCACCATTCCTTCAAACATACCCATTTTTGCTTTCCAAGATAACGTTCTCGACTTCCGCACTTTCTTCAACGCTCCCAGAACTTTCGTCCCTTCCCCCACACTGTGACTCACTTCCCTTTCCATGATTCCATCCGCTGCCAAATCCACTCCCAGATATCTAAAACACTTCACTTCCTCAAGTTTTTCTCCATTCAAACTTACCTCCCAATTGACTTGACCCTCAACCCTACTGTACCTAATAACCTTGCTCTTATTCACATTTTCTCTCAGCTTTCTTCTTTCACACACTTTACCTAACTCAGTCACCAGCTTCTGCAGTTTCTCACATGAATCAGCCACCAGCGCTGTATCATCAGCGAACAACAACTGACTCACTTCCCAAGCTCTCTCATCCACAACAGACTGCATACTTACCCCTCTTTCCAAAACTCTTGCATTCACCTCCCTAACAACCCCATCCATAAACAATTTAAAGAACCATGGAGACATCGCGCACCCCTGCTGCAAACTAACATTCACTGAGAACCAATCACTTTCCTCTCTTACTACATGTACACATGCCTTACAACCTTGAAGAAAATTTTCACTGCTTCTAACAACTTGCCTCCCACACCATATATTATTAATACCTTCCACAGAGCATCTCTGTCAACCCCAACATATGCCTTCTCCAGATCTATAAATGCTACAAACAAATCCATTTGCTTTTCTAAGTATTTCTCACATACATTCTTCAAAGCAAACATCTGATCCACACACATCCTCTACCACTTCTAAAACCACACTGCTCTTCCCCAATCTGACGCTCTGTCCATGCCTTCGCCCTCTCAATCAATACCCTCCCATAAAATTTCCCAGGAATACTCAAGAAACTTATACTTCTGTAACTTGAGTACTCACTTTTATCCCCTTTGCCTTTGTACAATGGCACTATGCAAGCATTCTGCCAATCCTCACGCACCACAACAAGAGTCATACATACATTAAATAACATTACCAACCAGTCAACAATACAGTCATCCCCTTTTTTAATAAATTCCACTGCAATACCATCCAAACCTGCTGCCTTGCCGGCTTTCATCTTCCGCAAAGCTTTTACTACCTCTTCTCTGTTTACCAAATCATTCTCCCTAACCCTCTCACTTTGCACACCATCTCGACCAAAACACCCTATATCTGGCACTCTATCATCAAACACATTCAACAAACCTTCAAAATATTCACTCCATCTCCTTCTCACATCACCACTACTTGTTATCACCTCCCCATTAGACCCCTTCACTGATGTTCCCATTTGTTCCCTTGTCTTACGCACTTTATTTACCTCCTTCCAAAACATCTTTTTATTCTCCCCAAAATTTAATGATACTCTCTCACACCAACTCTCATTTACCCTCTTTTTCACCTCATGCACCTTTCTCTTGACCTCCTGCCTCTTCCTTTAATACATCTCCCAGTCATTTGCATTATTTCCCTGCAAAATTGTCCAAATGCCTCTCTCTTCTCTTTCACTAACAATCTTACTTCTTCATCCCACCACTCAATACCCTTCTAATCTGCCCACCTCCCACGCTTTTCATGCCACAAGAATCTTTTGCGCAAGCCATCACTGCTTCCCTAAATATATCCCATTCCTCCCCACTCCCCTTACGTCCTTTGTTCTCACCTATTTCCATTGTGTACTTGGTCTCTCCTGGTACTTCAGTAGGGTTGAGAGCCAAGTCAAATGGGAGGTAAGTTTGAATGGAGAAAAACTGGAGGAAGTGAAGTTTCTAGATATCTGGGAGTGGATTTAGCAGTAGATTGAACCATGGAAGTGGAAGTGAGTCACAGGGTGGGTGAGGGGGCCAAGGTTCTGGGAGTGTTGAAGAATATGTGGAAGATAAGGACATTATCTCAGAGAGCAAAAATGGCTATGTTTCAAGGAATAGTGGTTCCAACAATGTTATATAGTTGCGAGGCATGAGCTATAGATAAGGTTGTGTGGAGGAGGGTGGATGTGTTGGAAATGAGATGTTTGAGGACAATATGTGGTGTGGTTTGATCAAGTAAGTAATGAAAGGGTAAGAGAGATGTGTGGTAATAAAAAGAGTGTGGTTGTGAGAGTAGAAGAGGGTGTACTGAAATGGTTTGGTCACATGGAGTGAATGAATGAGGAAACATTGACAAAGGATATATGTGTCAGAGGTGGAGGGAACGAGGAGAAGTGGGAGACCAAAGTGGAGGTGGAAGGATGGAGTGAAAAAGATTTTGAGCGATCAGGGCCTGAACATTCAGGAGGGTGAAAGGCGTGCAAGGAATAGAGTGAATTAGAACGATGTGGTGTACCAGGTCGACGCGCTGTCAATGGATTGAACCAGGGCATGTGAAGCGTCTTTGGTAAACCAAGGAAAGTTTTGTGGGGCCTGGATAGCTGTGGTTTCGGTGCATTTCACATGAGAGATAGAGACTGAGTGTGAACAAATGTGGCCTTTGTTGTCTTTTTCTTGTGCTACCTCACACATGTGCGGGGGGAGGGGGTTTCCATTTCATGTGTGGTGGGGTGGCGACTCGAACCGATGAAGGTAGCAAGTATGAATATGTACGTGTGTATATATGTATATGTCGGTGTATGTATGCATTGAAATATATAGGTATGTATATGTGCTTGTGTGGGCGTTTATGTACATACATGTGCATGTGAGTGGGTTGGGCCATTCTTTCTTCTGTTTCCTTGCGCTACCATGCTAATGCACGGTGAAATGAAACATGGTAAGTTCCCAAGTGCACTTTCATGTAATGATCACATCATCAGGGGAGATACAAGAAAGAAATATAACAGTCAGTTCATATATACTGAAGAGACGTAAGTAGGACAAAATTTGGTAAACAAGTGACTAACCGAATGGAGGTTGGGTGCATTCAAGTCTGGCAACATGCATATCATAGATTTTATTATATTTATCTATATTTATTATACTTTGTCGCTGTCTCCCGTGTTTGCGAGGTAGCGCAAGGAAACAGACGAAAGAAATGGCCCAACCCCCCCATACACATGTATATACATACGTCCACACACGCAAATATACATACCTACACAGCTTTCCATGGTTTACCCCAGACGCTTCAATGCCTTGATTCAATCCACTGACAGCACGTCAACCCCGGTATACCACATCGCTCCAATTCACTCTATTCCTTGCCCTCCTTCACCCTCCTGCATGTTCAGGCCCCGATCACACAAAATCTTTTTCACTCCATCTTTCCACCTCCAATTTGGTCTCCCTCTTCTCCTCGTTCCCTCCACCTCCGACACATATATCCTCTTGGTCAATCTTTCCTCACTCATTCTCTCCATGTGCCCAAACCACTTCAAAACACCCTCTTCTGCTCTCTCAACCACGCTCTTTTTATTTCCACACATCTCTCTTACCCTTACGTTACTCACTCGATCAAACCACCTCACACCACACATTGTCCTCAAACATCTCATTTCCAGCACATCCATCCTCCTGCGCACAACTCTATCCATAGCCCACGCCTCGCAACCATACAACATTGTTGGAACCACTATTCCTTCAAACATACCCATTTTTGCTTTCCGAGATAATGTTCTCGACTTCCACACATTCTTCAAGGCCCCCAGAATTTTCGCCCCCTCCCCCACCCTATGATCCACTTCCGCTTCCATGGTTCCATCCGCTGCCAGATCCACTCCCAGATATCTAAAACACTTCACTTCCTCCAGTTTTTCTCCATTCAAACTCACCTCCCAATTGACTTGACCCTCAACCCTACTGTACCTAATAACCTTGCTCTTATTCACATTTACTCTTAACTTTCTTCTTCCACACACTTTACCAAACTCAGTCACCAGCTTCTGCAGTTTCTCACATGAATCAGCCACCAGCGCTGTATCATCAGCGAACAACAACTGACTCACTTCCCAAGCTCTCTCATCCCCAACAGACTTCATACTTGCCCCTCTTTCCAAAACTCTTGCATTTACCTCCCTAACAACCCCATCCATAAACAAATTAAACAACCATGGAGACATCACACACCCCTGCCGCAAACCTACATTCACTGAGAACCAATCACTTTCCTCTCTTCCTACACGTACACATGCCTTACATCCTCGATAAAAACTTTTCACTGCTTCTAACAACTTTCCTCCCACACCATATATTCTTAATACCTTCAACAGAGCATCTCTATCAACTCTATCATATGCCTTCTCCAGATCCATAAATGCTACATACAAATCCATTTGCTTTTCTAAGTATTTCTCACATACATTCTTCAAAGCAAACACCTGATCCACACATCCTCTACCACTTCTGAAACCACACTGCTCTTCCCCAATCTGATGCTCTGTACATGCCTTCACCCTCTCAATCAATACCCTCCCATATAATTTACCAGGAATACTCAACAAACTTATACCTCTGTAATTTGAGCACTCACTCTTATCCCCTTTGCCTTTGTACAATGGCACTATGCACGCATTCCGCCAATCCTCAGGCACCTCACCATGAGTCATACATACATTAAATAACCTTACCAACCAGTCAACAATACAGTCACCCCCTTTTTTAATAAATTCCACTGCAATACCATCCAAACCTGCTGCCTTGCCGGCTTTCATCTTCCGCAAAGCTTTCACTACCTCTTCTCTGTTTACCAAAACATTTTCCCTAACCCTCTCACTTTGCACACCACCTCGACCAAAACACCCTATATCTGCCACTCTATCATCAAACACATTCAACAAACCTTCAAAATACTCACTCCATCTCCTTCTCACATCACCACTACTTGTTTTCACCTCCTCATTTGCGCCCTTCACTGAAGTTCCCATTTGCTCCCTTGTCTTACGCACTTTATTTACCTCCTTCCAGAACATCTTTTTATTCTCCCTAAAATTTAATGATACTCTCTCACCCCAACTCTCATTTGCCCTTTTTTTCACCTCTTGCACCTTTCTCTTGACCTCCTGTCTCTTTCTTTTATACATCTCCCACTCAATTGCATTTTTTCCCTGCAAAAATCGTCCAAATGCCTCTCTCTTCTCTTTCACTAATACTCTTACTTCTTCATCCCACCACTCACTACCCTTTCTAATCAACCCACCTCCCACTCTTCTCATGCCACAAGCATCTTTTGCACAATCCATCACTGATTCCCTAAATACATCCCATTCCTCCCCCACTCCCCTTACTTCCATTGTTCTCACCTTTTTCCATTCTGTACTCAGTCTCTCCTGGTACTTCCTCACACAGGTCTCCTTCCCAAGCTCACTTACTCTCACCACCCTCTTCACCCCAACATTCACTCTTCTTTTCTGAAAACCCATACAAATCTTCACCTCAGCCTCCACAAGATAATGATCAGACATCCCTCCAGTTGCACCTCTCAGCACATTAACATCCAAAAGTCTCTCTTTCGCACGCCTATCAATTAACATGTAATCCAATAACACTCTCTGGCCATCTCTCCTACTTACATAAGTATACTTATGTATATCTCGCTTTTTAAACCAGGTATTCCCAATCATCAGATTTTATTATGTGGACAAGAAATGGAACTGCTTACAAATTTGATCAACAATAAAGCTATCCAATTTGTATAGACCTCTACTAATATCAATTCTATAATTCTTTGTGTATTCAACAATAAAAGATTCAATCATATTTCTCATGGTATAAGAGTTTAAAAAGAGAAAGATATATATATATATATATATATATATATATATATATATATATATATATATATATATATATATATATATATATATATATATATATAAGTATACGTATGTAAGTAGGAGAGATGGCCAGAGAGCATTATTGGATTACATGTTAATTGATAGGCGTGCGAGAGAGAGACTTTTGGATATTAATGTGCTGAGAGGTGTAACTAGAGGGATGTCTGATCATTATCTTGTGGAGGCGAAGGAGAAGATTTGTAGAGGTTTTCAGAGAAGAAGAGAGAATGTTGGGGTGAAAAGAGTGGTGAGAGTAAGTGAGCTTGGGAAGGAGACTTGTGTGAGGAAGTACAAGGAGAGACCAAGTACAGAATGGAAAAAAGTGAGAACAAAGGAGGTAAGGGGAGTGGGGGAGGAATGGGATGTATTTAGCGAAGGAGTGATGGCTTGCGCAAAAGATGCTTGTGGCATGAGAAGCGTGGGAGGTGGGCAGATTAGAAAGGGTAGTGAGTGGTGGGATGAAGAAGTAAGAGTATTAGTGAAAGAGAAGAGAGAGGCATTTGGATGATTTTTGCAGGGAAATAATGCAAATGAGTGGGAGATGTATAAAAGAAAGAGGCAGAAGGTCAAGAGAAAGGTGCAAGAGGTGAAAAAGAGGGCAAATGAGAGTTGGGGTGAGAGAGTATCATTAAATTTTAGGGAGAATAAAAAGATGTTTTGGAAGGATGTAAATAAAGTGCGTAAGACAAGGGAACAAATGGGAACTTCAGTGAAGGGGGCTAATGGGGAGGTGATAACAAGTAGTGGTGATGTGAGGAGATGGAGTGAGTATTTTGAAGGTTTGTTGAATGTGTTTGATGATAGAGTGGCAGATATAGGGTGTTTTGGTCGAGGTGGTGTGCAAAGTGAGAGGGTTAGGGAAAATAATTTGGTAAACAGAGAAGAGGTAGTAAAATCTTTGCGGAAGATGAAAGCCTGGCAAGGCGGCGGGTTTGGATGGTATTGCAGTGGAATTTATTAAAAAAGGGGATGACTGTATTGTTAACTCATTGATAAGGTTATTTAATGTATGTATGACTCATGGTGAGGTGCCTGAGGATTGCTGGAATGCTTGCATAGTGCCATTCTACAAAGGCAAAGGGGATAAGAGTGAGTGCTCAAATTACAGAGGTATAAGTTTCCTGAGTATTCCTAGGAAAGTATATGGAAGGGTATTGATTGAGAGGGTGAAGGCATGTACAGAGCATCAGATTGGGGAAGACAAGTGTGGTTTCAGAAGTGGTAGAGGATGTGTGGATCAGGTGTTTGCCTTGAAGAATGTATGTGTGAAATACTTAGAAAAGCAAATGGATTTGTATGTAGCATTTATGGATCTGGAGAAGGCATATGATAGAGTTGATAGAGATGCTCTGTGGAAGGTACCAAGAATATATGGTGTGGGAGGCAATTTGTTAGAAGCAGTGAAAAGTTTTTATCGAGGATGTAAGGCATGTGTACGTGTAGGGAGATAGGAAAGTGATTGGTTCTCAGTGAATGTAGGTTTGCGGCAGGGGTGTGTGATGTCTCTATGGATGTTCAATTTGTTTATGGATGGGGTTGTTAGGGAGGTGAATGCAAGAGTTTTGGAAAGAGGGGCAAGTATGCAGTCTGTTGTGGATAAATAAATAAGTATCCCTGGGGATAGGGGAGAAAGAATACCTCCCACGCATTCCTCATGTGTCGCAGAAGGTGACTAAAGGGGACGGGAGAGGGGGGCTAGAAACCCTTCCCTCCTCGTATTCTAACTTTCTAAAAGGGGAAACAGAAGAAGGAGTCACACAGGGAGTGCTCATCCTCCTCGAAGGCTCAGATTGGGGTGTCTAAATGTGTGTGGATGTAACCAAGATGAGAAAAAAGGAGAGATAGGTAGTATGTTTGAGGAAAGGAACCTGAATGTTTTGGCTCTGAGTGAAACGAAGCTCAAAGGTAAAGGGGAAGAGTGGTTTGGGAATGTCTTGGGAGTAAAGTCAGGGGTTAGTGAGAGGACAAGAGCAAGGGAAGGAGTAGCACTACTCCTGAAACAGAAGTGGTGGTAGTATGTGATAGAGTGTAAGAAAGTAAACTCTAGATTGATATAGGTAAAACTGAAAGTGGATGGAGAGAGATGGGTGATTATTGGTGCATATGCACCTGGGCATGAGAAGAAAGATCATGAGAGGCAAGTGTTTTGGGAACAGCTGAATGAATGTGTTAGTGGTTTTGATGCACGAGATCGGGTTATATTGATGGGTGATTTGAATGCAAAGGTGAGTAATGTGGCAGTTGAGGGAATAACTGGTATACATGGGGTGTTCAGTGTTGTAAATGGAAATGGTGAAGAGCTTGTAGATTTATGTGCTGAAAAAGGACTGGTGATTGGGAATACCTGGTTTAAAAAGAGAGATATACATAAGTATACGTATGTAAGTAGGAGAGATGGCCAGAGAGTGTTATTGGATTACATGTTAATTGATAAGTGCGCGAAAGAGAGACTTTTGGATGTTAATGTGCTGAGAGGTGCAACTGGAGGGATGTCTGATCATTTTCTTGTGGAGGCGAAGGTAAAGATTTGTAGAGGTTTTCAGAAAAGAAGAGAGAATGTTGGGGTGAAGAGAGTGGCGAGAGTAAGTGAGCTTGGGAAGGAGACTTGTGTGAGGAAGTACAAGGAGAGACCGAATACAGAATGAAAAAAGGTGAAAACAAAGGACGTAAGGGGAGTGGGGGAGGAATGGGATGTATTTAGGGAATCAGTGATGGATTGCAGAAAAGATGCTTGTGGCATGAGGTGGGCAGATTAGAAAGGGTAGTGAGTGGTAGAATGAAGAAGTAAGATCATTAGTGAAAGAGAAGAGAGAGGCATTTGGACAATTTTTGCAGGGAAATAATGCAAACAAGTGGGAGATGTATAAAAGAAAGAGGCAGGAGGTCAAGAGAAAAGTGCAAGAGGTGAAAAAGAGGGCAAATGAGAGTTGGGGTGAGAGAGTATCATTAAATTTTAGGGAGAATAAAAAGATGTTTAGGAAGGAGGTAAATAAAGTGTGTAAGACAAGGGAACAAATGGGAACTTCAGTGAAGGGGGCTAATGGGGAGGTGATAACAAGTAGTGATGATGTGAGAAGGATATGGAGTGAGTATTTTGAAGGTCTGTTGAATGTGTTTGATGATAGAGTGGCAGATATAGGGTGTTTTGGTCGAGGTGGTGTGCAAAGAGAGAGGGTTAGAGAAAATGATTTGGTATACAGAGAAGAGGTAGTAAAAGCTTTGCAGAAGATGAAAGCTGGCAAGGCAGCGGGTTTGGATGGTATTGCAGTGGAATTTACTAAAAAAGGGGGTGACTGTATTGTTGACTGGTTGGTAAGGTTATTTAATGTATCTATAACTCATGGTGAGGTGTCTGAGGATTGGCGGAATGCTTGCATAGTGCCATTGTACAAAGGCAAAGGGGATAAGAGTGAGTGCTCAAATTAAAGAGGTATAAGTTTGTTGAGTATTCCTGGTAAATTATATGGGAGGGTATTGATTGAGAGGGTGAAGGCATGTACAGAGCATCAGATTGGGGAAGAGCAGTGTGGTTTCAGAAGTGGTAGAGGATGTGTGGATCAGGTGTTTGCTTTGAAGAATGTATGTGAGAAATACTTAGAAAAGCAAATAGATTTGTATGCAGCATTTATGGATCTGGAAAAGGCATATGATAGAGTTGACAGAGATGCTCTGTGGAAGGTATTAAGAATATATGGTGTGGGAGGCAAGTTGTTAGAAGCAGTGAAAAGTTTTTATCGAGGATGTAAGGCATGTGTGCGTGTAGGAAGAGAGGAAAGTGATTGGTTCTCAGTGAATGTATGTTTGCAGCAAGGTGTGTGATGTTTCCATGGTTGTTTAATCTGTATATGGTTGGGGTTGTTAGGGAGGTGAACGCAAGAGTTTTGGAAAGAGGGGCAAGTATGCAGTCTGTTGTGGATGAGAGAGCTTTGGAAGTGAGTCAGTTGTTGTTCGCTGATGGTACAACGCTGGTGGCTGATTCATGTGAGAAACTGCAGAAGCTAGTGACTGAGGTTGGTAAAGAGTGTGAAAGAAGAAAGTTGAGGGTAAATGTGAATAAGAGTAAGGTTATTAGGTACAGTAGGGTTGAGGGTCAAGTAAACTGGGAGGTAAGTTTGAATGGAGAATAACTGGAGGAAGTGAAATGTTTTAGATATCTGGGAGTGGATTTGGCAGCGGATGGAACCATGGAAGCGGAAGTGAATCATAGGGTGGGGGAGGGGGTGAAAGTTCTGGGAGCCTTGAAGAATGTGTGGAAGTCAAGAACATTATCTCGGAAAGCAAAAATGGCTATGTTTGAAGGAATAGTGGTTCCAACAATGTTGTATGGTTGCGAGGCGTGGGCTATGGATAGAGGTGTACGCAGGAGGGTGGATGTGCTGGAAATGAGATGTTTGAGGACAATATGTGGTGTGAGGTGGTTTGATCGAGTAAGTAATAATAGGGTAAGAGATTTTTTTTTTTTTTTTATACTTTGTCGCTGTCTCCCGCGTTTGTGAGGTAGCGCAAGGAAACAGACGAAAGAAATGGCCCAACCCCCCCCCCATACACATGGATATACATACGTCCACACACGCAAATATACATACCTACACAGCTTTCCATGGTTTACCCCAGACGCTTCACATGCCTTGATTCAATCCACTGACAGCACGTCAACCCCGGTATACCACATCGCTCCAATTCACTCTATTCCTTGCCCTCCTTTCACCCTCCTGCATGTTCAGGCCCCGATCACACAAAATCTTTTTCACTCCATCTTTCCACCTCCAATTTGGTCTCCCTCTTCTCCTTGCTCCCTCCACCTCCAACACATATATCCTCTTGGTCAATCTTTCCTCACTCATCCTCTCCATGTGTCCAAACCACTTCAAAACACCCTCTTCTGCTCTCTCAACCACGCTCTTTTTATTTCCACACATCTCTCTTACCCTTACGTTACTCACTCGATCAAACCACCTCACACCACACATTGTCCTCAAACATCTCATTTCCAGCACATCCATCCTCCTGCGCACAACTCTATCCATAGCCCACGCCTCGCAACCATACACCATTGTTGGAACCACTATTCCTTCAAACATACCCATTTTTGCTTTCCGAGATAATGTTCTTGACTTCCACACATTCTTCAAGGCCCCCAGAATTTTCGCCCCCTCCCCCACCCTATGATCCACTTCCGCTTCCATGGTTCCATCCGCTGCCAGATCCACTCCCAGATATCTAAAACACTTCACTTCCTCCAGTTTTTCTCCATTCAAACTCACCTCCCAATTGACTTGACCCTCAACCCTACTGTACCTAATAACCTTGCTCTTATTCACATTTACTCTTAACTTTCTTCTTCCACACACTTTACCAAACTCAGTCACCAGCTTCTGCAGTTTCTCACATGAATCAGCCACCAGCGCTGTATCATCAGCGAACAACAACTGACTCACTTCCCAAGCTCTCTCATCCCCAACAGACTTCATACTTGCCCCTCTTTCCAAAACTCTTGCATTTACCTCCCTAACAACCCCATCCATAAACAAATTAAACAACCATGGAGACATCACACACCCCTGCCGCAAACCTACATTCACTGAGAACCAATCACTTTCCTCTCTTCCTACACGTACACATGCCTTACATCCTCGATAAAAACTTTTCACTGCTTCTAACAACTTTCCTCCCACACCATATATTCTTAATACCTTCCACAGAGCATCTCTATCAACTCTATCATATGCCTTCTCCAGATCCATAAATGCTACATACAAATCCATTTGCTTTTCTAAGTATTTCTCACATACATTCTTCAAAGCAAACACCTGATCCACACATCCTCTACCACTTCTGAAACCACACTGCTCTTCCCCAATCTGATGCTCTGTACATGCCTTCACCCTCTCAATCAATACCCTCCCATATAATTTACCAGGAATACTCAACAAACTTATACCTCTGTAATTTGAGCACTCACTCTTATCCCCTTTGCCTTTGTACAATGGCACTATGCACGCATTCCGCCAATCCTCAGGCACCTCACCATGAGTCATACATACATTAAATAACCTTACCAACCAGTCAACAATACAGTCACCCCCTTTTTTAATAAATTCCACTGCAATACCATCCAAACCTGCTGCCTTGCCGGCTTTCATCTTCTGCAAAGCTTTCACTACCTCTTCTCTGTTTACCAAATCATTTTCCCTAACCCTCTCACTTTGCACACCACCTCGACCAAAACACCCTATATCTGCCACTCTATCATCAAACACATTCAACAAACCTTCAAAATACTCACTCCATCTCCTTCTCACATCACCACTACTTGTTTTCACCTCCCCATTTGCGCCCTTCACTGAAGTTCCCATTTGCTCCCTTGTCTTACGCACTTTATTTACCTCCTTCCAGAACATCTTTTTATTCTCCCTAAAATTTAATGATACTCTCTCACCCCAACTCTCATTTGCCCTTTTTTTCACCTCTTGCACCTTTCTCTTGACCTCCTGTCTCTTTCTTTTATACATCTCCCACTCAATTGCATTTTTTCCCTGCAAAAATTGTCCAAATGCCTCTCTCTTCTCTTTCACTAATACTCTTACTTCTTCATCCCACCACTCACTACCCTTTCTAATCAACTCACCTCCCACTCTTCTCATGCCACAAGCATCTTTTGCGCAATCCATCACTGATTCCCTAAATACATCCCATTCCTCCCCCACTCCCCTTGCTTCCATTGTTCTCACCTTTTTCCATTCTGTACTCAGTCTCTCCTGGTACTTCCTCACACAGGTCTCCTTCTCAAGCTCACTTACTCTCACCACCCTCTTCACCCCAACATTCACTCTTCTTTTCTGAAAACCCATACAAATCTTCACCTTAGCCTCCACAAGATAATGATCAGACATCCCTCCAGTTGCACCTCTCAGCACATTAACATCCAAAAGTCTCTCTTTCGCACGCCTGTCAATCAACACGTAATCCAATAACGCCCTCTGGCCATCTCTCCTACTTACATACGTATACTTATGTATATCTCGCTTTTTAAACCAGGTATTCCCAATCATCAGTCCTTTTTCAGCACATAAATCTACAAGCTCTTCACCATTTCCATTTACAACACTGAACACCCCATGTATACCAATTATTCCCTCAACTGCCACATTACTCACCTTTGCATTCAAATCACCCATCACTATAACCCGGTCTCGTGCATCAAAACCACTAACACACTCATTCAGCTGCTCCCAAAACACTTGCCTCTCTTGATCTTTCTTCTCATGCCCAGGTGCATATGCACCAATAATCACCCACCTTTCTCCATCAACTTTCAGTTTTACCCATATTAATCGAGAATTTACTTTCTTACACTCTATCACACTCTATGTGTGGTAATAAAAAGAGTGTGGTTGAGAGAGCAGAAGAGGGTGTTTTGAAATGGTTTGGTCACATGGAGAGAATGAGTGAGGAAAGATTGACCAAGAGGATATATGTGTCAGAGGTGGAGGGAACGAGGAGTGGGAGACCAAATTGGAGGTGGAAAGATGGAGTGAAAAAGATTTTGAGTGATTGGGGCCTGAACATGCAGGAGGGTGTAAGGCGTGCAAGGAATAGAGTGAATTGGAACGATGTGGTATACCGGGGTTGACATGCTGTCAATGGATTGAACCAGGGCATGTGAAGCAGCGTCTGGGGTAAACTATGGAAAGTTCTTTGGGGCCTGGATGTGGAAAGGGAGCTGTGGTTTCGGTGCATTATTACATGACAGCTAGAGACTGAGTGTGAACGAATGGGGCCTTTGTTGTCTTTTCCTTGCGCTTCCTTGCACATATGAGGGGGGAGGGTCTTGTATTCCGTGTGTGGCGGGGTGGCGATGGGAATGAATAAAGGCAGACAGTATGAATTATGTATATGGGTATATATGTATATGTCTGTGTGTGTATATATATGTATACATTGAGATGTATAGGTATGTATATGTGCTGTGTGTGGACGTGTATGTATATACATGTGTATGTGGGTGGGTTGGGCCATTCTTTCGTCTGTTTCCTTGCGCTACCTCGCTAACGCGGGAGACAGCGACAAAGCAAAATAAATATAAATATAAATAAGAGTTAGAGCTAATAACTGAGATGGCAATTATCCAGTCAATACAATGATCATAAGATCATTAAGATATTCTTTATAGTATTGTTGTAGCTGATGGCAACATATATATCAAAGGATTTAAGCAACATGGGAAGTAAAGTAAAATCATTAATAAAAGGGAGAACTAAAAGGTCCTTGGTGTCAAGGGGAGGTTTGGGTTTAACTTTATAAAATGATTTCTTTGCCAACTTAGGAGATTTATCAATGAAACATCTAGGATACATTAACTTGGATCCACCTCTAAACCCATAATCAGTACATATGGGTAAATAACTGAGAAAAAAGGGTATAGAACCTCAAACCAAAGATGCTCAGAAAACAAGCCATTCTATGAAAATGCTTGCATTTTCTCTTTAAGAAGATATTGACCCTGGAGAGAGTTACTGTATTCATGCCCTTGGGGCATCCCTTATCCCACACTGCTTCATGGCACAGTACCTGTCCAAGCGTGGGACTGCAAAACTACATGGGGCAAGTGAATCTTACACCCCCACAATGACATGAAGGTGGTCTTCATCCACAAGTTGCTCCCAGCACTCCTAATTCTGTGAGGAAATAACATCTCTTCAAAAAGAAAACTCCTCTACATCCAGGATCAAGCTTAGGGAGTCTCTTGTCTATTGAAATGCCAATTAAGGTAGATGGGGACAGAAACCCAACAGTAGAGGCTTTACTGCTGGCAAAATACCAAAAAATGAAGCAGTGTTATTGTTCTTGGATAACTCTGTTCTAGCCCCTACTTCTATACATTCTCACTGTTGTGGCCCGTACACTGAAAGCTAACAAAGGATATAAAAAACAAGTTAGAACCAAGAGACAGAATAAAAGGAGAGTGGGATATAAGAAAGGTAAACACAAAAACCACATAAACATTGGAGGGCAGTGTACCAATCACAAGATTGGAATGCATGTCTTATGTATGCATAATGGGTGAGCAGATGTCACTTAGTAATGTTCATGAGCTCCACAAAACTTCTTTACAAATTAGAGAGAAAGAAATCAAATGATACCCCATGTTCTAGGTAGTCAAACAACAATATATGTCTATGTTAGGGTGGAAGAATCTGGCAAAATAAGCCAATGTGGACCATCCTACAGTGCCAATGGTCTAAGAAATGAAAAAACAGTTCATACTGATGGCTGAAGATGACAAGATCATCAACAACTAGAGGATATAGGTTGGTCAAATGGTAGAAGTGGGTCAAGCTGCAGCCATTACTGCCTGAAGTGTTTAAAGGGGGATGAAAGGCATTTACCTCTAACCCTAAAGGTCTGATACCTTTTCATGGATTATAAGACAAACTATAACAGGAGAGAAACATGCTTTCTTATGTCAAGGTGAGAGACAATCTTCGTCCTTGCCATCAAATACTTACTTCATGGGGCCAATTTTGGAAGCAATCAGATTATAATTATCTTCTGGGAGGAAGTACATTCTCTCAGGAGGGTTATCATGCTACTGCTTTGTATTCAACAGTATTTCACATACTGGACTATTAAATGCATCTAATCTAAATGCTTAAATTTTTTCAATATCAGATTGGAGAGGATGTACAGGATAAGCATCCCTAATCCGGAAATCAGAAATCCGAAATGGTCCAAGATCTGAAACTTTTTTAAGCAGCCACATGATGTTACAAGTGGAAAATTCCACACCTAAACACATTATTTTTTTCATTGTATTGATGGTATTTCATATTCCTTTTTCATTGTTAAGTGCTAATGAGTGAATTTATGTAAGAAAATGATGGCTTATCAGTAGCATATAAAAGTACTGTATGAATTACCTTCAAGCTATGTGTATAAAGTGTATAGGAAGCATATATGGGTTTTGTGTTTAAACTTGGGTTCCATTCCCAAGATATCTCATTATGTATATGCAAATATTCCAAAATCCTAAAAAATCAAAAATCAGAAACACCTGTGGTTTCAGGCATTTTGGATAACGGATACTCAACCTGTAATAACATATTTCCTCTGGAAAAACAGAAATTCATGTTATGCATCTTTGTAAACTGGCATATGATTACATATCTAATACTGTTTAACATATATCTAATACTGGTGAGTGGAGAAAAATATATTTCTAATCAAATATCAAGTTATTTACTTATTTTATTTATTTTGCTTTGTCGCTGTCTCCCGCGTTAGCGAGGTAGCACAAGGAAACAGACGAAAGAATGGCCCAACCCGCCCACATACACATGTATATACATACACGTCCACACACGCAAATATACATACCTATACATCTCAACATATACATATATATATACACACACAGACATATACATATATACACATGTACATAATTCATACTGTCTGCCTTTATTTGTTCCCATCGCCACCCCGCCACACATGGAATAACAACCCCCTCCCCCCTCATGTGTGCGAGGTAGCGCTAGGAAAAGACAACAAAGGCCACATTCATTCACACTCAGTCTCTAGCTGTCATGTAATAATGCACCAAAACCACAGCTCCCTTTCCACATCCAGGCCCCACACAGCTTTCCATGGTTTACCCCAGACGCTTCACATGCCCTGGTTCAATCCATTGACAGCACGTCGACCCCGGTATACCACATTGTTCCAATTCACTCTATTCCTTGCACGCCTTTCACCCTCCTGCATGTTCAGGCCCCGATCACTCAAAATCTTTTTCACTCCATCTTTCCACCTCCAATTTGGTCTCCCACTTCTCCTCGTTCCCTCCACCTCTGACACATATATCCCCTTTGTCAATCTTTCCTCACTCATTCTCTCCATGTGACCAAACAATTTCAAAACACCCTCTTCTGCTCTCTCAACCACGCTCTTTTTATTTCCACACATCTCTCTTACCCTTACATTACTTACTCGATCAAACCACCTCACACCACATATTGTCCTCAAACATCTCATTTCCAGCATATCCACCCTCCTGCACACAACTCTATCCATAGCACACACCTCGCAACCATACAACATTGTTGGAACCACTATTCCTTCAAACATACCCATTTTTGCTTTCCGAGATAATGTTCTCGACTTCCAAACATTCTTCAATGCTCCCAGAATTTTCACCCCCTCCCCCACCCTATGATTCACTTCCGCTTTCATGGTTCCATCCGCTGCCAGATCCACTCCCAGATATCTAAAACACTTTACTTCCTCCAGTTTTTCTCCATTCAAACGTACCTCCCAATTGACTTGACCCTCAACCCTACTGTACCTAATAACCTTGCTCTTATTCACATTTACTCTTAACTTTCTTCTTTCACACACTTTACCAAACTCAGTCACCAGCTTCTGCAGTTTCTTACATGAATCAGCCACCAGCGCTGTATCATCAGCGAACAACAACTGACTCACTTCCCAAGCTCTCTCATCCACAACAGACTTCATACTTGCCCCTCTTTCCAAAACTCTTGCATTCACCTCCCTAACAACCCCATCCATAAACAAATTGAACAACCATGGAGACATCACACACCCCTGCCGCAAACCTACATTCACTGAGAGCCAATCACTTTCCTCTCTTCCTACACATACACATGCCTTACATCCTCGATAAAAACTTTTCACTGCTTCTAACAACTTGCCTCCCACACCATATATTCTTAAAACCTTCCAGAGAGCATCTCTATCAACTCTATCATATGCCTTCTCCAGATCCATAAATGCTACATATAAATCCATTTGTTTTTCTGAGTATTTCTCACATAAATTCTTCAAAACAAACACCTGATCCACACATCCTCTACCACTTCTTAAACTACACTGCTCTTCCCCAATCTGATGCTCTGTACATGCCTTCACCCTCTCAATCAATACCCTCCCATATAATTTACCAGGAATACTCAACAAACTTATACCTCTGTAATTTGAGCACTCACTCTTATCCCCTTTGCCTTTGTACAGTGGCACTATCAAGTTATATCAATATCAAGTTATCTACTAAATGATGCTGGGTTAAAATAAATCCAAAACCAAATTCAGTATGTTATACACCTGTGGCTGTCTATATTCATAAGAGGAAAGCAGTTTATGTACTCTATGACTAATCATAAAGGGTTCAAGTTATTTCCCTGATCAATATCATTCTTACATGAGCAGTTTCATCTTAGTAAACATGACAACCAAGGAGTTAACTACTGTTTAACAATGCTCAAATCAAACCTTGATGACCAATAAGTAAAAATTCTATCTAGGTAGAAATGGTCCTGGTATCACCCTTGCCCCTTTATAAGAAATGGTCCTGGTATCACCCTTGCCCCTTTATAAGAAATGGTCCTGGTATCACCCTTGCCCCTTTATAAGAAATGGTCCTGGTATCACCCTTGCCCCTTTATAAGAAATGGTCCTGGTATCACCCTTGCCCCTTTATAAGAAATGGTCCTGGTATCACCCTTGCCCCTTTATAAGAAATGGTCCTGGTATCACCCTTGCCCCTTTATAAGAAATGGTCCTGGTATCACCCTTGCCCCTTTATAAGAAATGGTCCTGGTATCACCCTTGCCCCTTTATAAGAAATGGTCCTGGTATCACCCTTGCCCCTTTATAAGAAATGGTCCTGGTATCACCCTTGCCCCTTTATAAGAAATGGTCCTGGTATCACCCTTGCCCCTTTATAAGAAATGGTCCTGGTATCACCCTTGCCCCTTTATAAGAAATGGTCCTGGTATCACCCTTGCCCCTTTATAAGAAATGGTCCTGGTATCACCCTTGCCCCTTTATAAGAAATGGTCCTGGTATCACCCTTGCCCCTTTATAAGAAATGGTCCTGGTATCACCCTTGCCCCTTTATAAGAAATGGTCCTGGTATCACCCTTGCCCCTTTATAAGAAATGGTCCTGGTATCACCCTTGCCCCTTTATAAGAAATGGTCCTGGTATCACCCTTGCCCCTTTATAAGAAATGGTCCTGGTATCACCCTTGCCCCTTTATAAGAAATGGTCCTGGTATCACCCTTGCCCCTTTATAAGAAATGGTCCTGGTATCACCCTTGCCCCTTTATAAGAAATGGTCCTGGTATCACCCTTGCCCCTTTATAAGAAATGGTCCTGGTATCACCCTTGCCCCTTTATAAGAAATGGTCCTGGTATCACCCTTGCCCCTTTATAAGAAATGGTCCTGGTATCACCCTTGCCCCTTTATAAGAAATGGTCCTGGTATCACCCTTGCCCCTTTATAAGAAATGGTCCTGGTATCACCCTTGCCCCTTTATAAGAAATGGTCCTGGTATCACCCTTGCCCCTTTATAAGAAATGGTCCTGGTATCACCCTTGCCCCTTTATAAGAAATGGTCCTGGTATCACCCTTGCCCCTTTATAAGAAATGGTCCTGGTATCACCCTTGCCCCTTTATAAGAAATGGTCCTGGTATCACCCTTGCCCCTTTATAAGAAATGGTCCTGGTATCACCCTTGCCCCTTTATAAGAAATGGTCCTGGTATCACCCTTGCCCCTTTATAAGAAATGGTCCTGGTATCACCCTTGCCCCTTTATAAGAAATGGTCCTGGTATCACCCTTGCCCCTTTATAAGAAATGGTCCTGGTATCACCCTTGCCCCTTTATAAGAAATGGTCCTGGTATCACCCTTGCCCCTTTATAAGAAATGGTCCTGGTATCACCCTTGCCCCTTTATAAGAAATGGTCCTGGTATCACCCTTGCCCCTTTATAAGAAATGGTCCTGGTATCACCCTTGCCCCTTTATAAGAAATGGTCCTGGTATCACCCTTGCCCCTTTATAAGAAATGGTCCTGGTATCACCCTTGCCCCTTTATAAGAAATGGTCCTGGTATCACCCTTGCCCCTTTATAAGAAATGGTCCTGGTATCACCCTTGCCCCTTTATAAGAAATGGTCCTGGTATCACCCTTGCCCCTTTATAAGAAATGGTCCTGGTATCACCCTTGCCCCTTTATAAGAAATGGTCCTGGTATCACCCTTGCCCCTTTATAAGAAATGGTCCTGGTATCACCCTTGCCCCTTTATAAGAAATGGTCCTGGTATCACCCTTGCCCCTTTATAAGAAATGGTCCTGGTATCACCCTTGCCCCTTTATAAGAAATGGTCCTGGTATCACCCTTGCCCCTTTATAAGAAATGGTCCTGGTATCACCCTTGCCCCTTTATAAGAAATGGTCCTGGTATCACCCTTGCCCCTTTATAAGAAATGGTCCTGGTATCACCCTTGCCCCTTTATAAGAAATGGTCCTGGTATCACCCTTGCCCCTTTATAAGAAATGGTCCTGGTATCACCCTTGCCCCTTTATAAGAAATGGTCCTGGTATCACCCTTGCCCCTTTATAAGAAATGGTCCTGGTATCACCCTTGCCCCTTTATAAGAAATGGTCCTGGTATCACCCTTGCCCCTTTATAAGAAATGGTCCTGGTATCACCCTTGCCCCTTTATAAGAAATGGTCCTGGTATCACCCTTGCCCCTTTATAAGAAATGGTCCTGGTATCACCCTTGCCCCTTTATAAGAAATGGTCCTGGTATCACCCTTGCCCCTTTATAAGAAATGGTCCTGGTATCACCCTTGCCCCTTTATAAGAAATGGTCCTGGTATCACCCTTGCCCCTTTATAAGAAATGGTCCTGGTATCACCCTTGCCCCTTTATAAGAAATGGTCCTGGTATCACCCTTGCCCCTTTATAAGAAATGGTCCTGGTATCACCCTTGCCCCTTTATAAGAAATGGTCCTGGTATCACCCTTGCCCCTTTATAAGAAATGGTCCTGGTATCACCCTTGCCCCTTTATAAGAAATGGTCCTGGTATCACCCTTGCCCCTTTATAAGAAATGGTCCTGGTATCACCCTTGCCCCTTTATAAGAAATGGTCCTGGTATCACCCTTGCCCCTTTATAAGAAATGGTCCTGGTATCACCCTTGCCCCTTTATAAGAAATGGTCCTGGTATCACCCTTGCCCCTTTATAAGAAATGGTCCTGGTATCACCCTTGCCCCTTTATAAGAAATGGTCCTGGTATCACCCTTGCCCCTTTATAAGAAATGGTCCTGGTATCACCCTTGCCCCTTTATAAGAAATGGTCCTGGTATCACCCTTGCCCCTTTATAAGAAATGGTCCTGGTATCACCCTTGCCCCTTTATAAGAAATGGTCCTGGTATCACCCTTGCCCCTTTATAAGAAATGGTCCTGGTATCACCCTTGCCCCTTTATAAGAAATGGTCCTGGTATCACCCTTGCCCCTTTATAAGAAATGGTCCTGGTATCACCCTTGCCCCTTTATAAGAAATGGTCCTGGTATCACCCTTGCCCCTTTATAAGAAATGGTCCTGGTATCACCCTTGCCCCTTTATAAGAAATGGTCCTGGTATCACCCTTGCCCCTTTATAAGAAATGGTCCTGGTATCACCCTTGCCCCTTTATAAGAAATGGTCCTGGTATCACCCTTGCCCCTTTCTAAGAAATGGTCCTGGTATCACCCTTGCCCCTTTATAAGAAATGGTCCTGGTATCACCCTTGCCCCTTTCACCAATGTTCCCATCTGTTTTCTTGTATATCTCACATTAATAAAGTCCTTCCAAAACATTTTCTTATTCACCTGAAGTTTGCTGATACTTCCTTACCTGAACTTTAATTTGCCCTCTTTTCAGTCCCAACACCTTATTCTTGATCTCGTGACACCTTCTTTCATACATTTCTCAATGACTTGCACTCCTTCTCTGCAAGTACAACCCATACATCTATCTTCTTTACATGACTTAACTTTGTCATCCCACCACTCACTGTCCTTTCTCATCTGCCCACCTGCTCATCTTGCATAATATCTGTCTGGTGACATTTGCAGATTAAATAATTCCAATGACTGATATCTCAAGCTTTCAATGAAGCTCATAATGAAAATTCTCAGAAGAGTCCCCCCCCAGGAAGAGGAAAGGCAGTTTTCAAAATAAAGTGAAAGCAAGAGATGCAAGAAATGATATGATGGTACTTACGTGTGCAGACTGGGAGTTCCAAGCTAGGGTGCCATTGGCCAGTGGAAGCATCACATATGTAAAATGGAGAGGGAGGATCCTTGATCATGATGTAGCCTGGCTGACACTCAGGCCGACACTTTTGCCCCCATGCCAACTTAGTACACACCCAAAGCCCGCCTACCAACTGCCCGGGCTCACTGCATTTCACACCACCAACATCCATGGCTGCTGTGTGGTTACAGCCCATCATGTTGATTTAGATGCATAGTTTAAGTAATGGTGCCATATATAGCAGCTGTGTAAATAGTTCAGGATTACAATGACTAATATATAGAATGTTTTGGAAAGAGAAAAAAGGTCTTCACTAGAGCAGATTATCCAAAATTGTTGATCTGATGAACATTTAAAATCATCTGTCATGTCAATGGTCAGAATTGTGAAGTCATCAGTAATTCATGAAGAATAAAGCTGATCTATCACAATATGGAATATATCTAAACACTCAAACATTGCCAACAATGTTTGGGGTGACTTGTGCTTTTCTAGGAAAAGGTGAAGTTTGAATACATTCTGTAACACTAAAGTGAGTCATAGCTACTATGAAAAAATGACATAAAATTGCAAAACAAGTAAACTGGCTTTATGCTATTGCTGTTATGCAGTAACTTAAAATTTACAACACTGTATCAAGATTGGAAACATATTTTAAACTGAAAAATGTAATCATTCTCATCTCACAAAGAAAAAAATGAACTGCATTAATCATTCTGCTGGAAAGATATCTCATAATAACAAATATATGCCAAACTGATCCTAAATATGACTGTTCTGACTAACTGACTGACTGGTTCCAATCTTCTGATTCACCTATATTCATATACGGTAAAATACATACTGTGTCTGTAATATACCTAATAGGGTACTTGAATATCAAAGACTGGTGAGGAATATATATATATATATATATATATATATATTTTTTTTTTTCTTGCTTTGTCGCTGTCTCCCGCGTTTGCGAGGTAGCGCAAGGAAACAGACGAAAGAAATGGCCCAACCCACCCCCATACACATGTATATACATACGTCCACACACGCAAATATACATACCTACACAGCTTTCCATGGTTTACCCCAGACGCTTCACATGCCCCGATTCAATCCACTGACAGCACGTCAACCCCGGTATACCACATCGCTCCAATTCACTCTATTCCTTGCCCTCCTTTCACCCTCCTGCATGTTCAGGCCCCGATCACACAAAATCTTTTTCACTCCATCTTTCCACCTCCAATTTGGTCTCCCTCTTCTCCTCGTTCCCTCCACCTCCGACACATATATCCTCTTGGTCAATCTTTCCTCACTCATTCTCTCCATGTGCCCAAACCATTTCAAAACACCCTCTTCTGCTCTCTCAACCAAGCTCTTTTTATTTCCACACATCTCTCTTACCCTTACGTTACTTACTCGATCAAACCACCTCACACCACACATTGTCCTCAAACATCTCATTTCCAGCACATCCACCCTCCTGCGCACAACTCTATCCATAGCCCACGCCTCGCAACCATACAACATTGTTGGAACCACTATTCCTTCAAACATACCCATTTTTGCTTTCCGAGATAATGTTCTCGACTTCCACACATTCTTCAAGGCTCCCAGAATTTTCGCCCCCTCCCCCACCCTATGATCCACTTCTGCTTCCATGGTTCCATCCGCTGCCAGATCCACTCCCAGATATCTAAAACACTTCACTTCCTCCAGTTTTTCTCCATTCAAACTCACCTCCCAATTGACTTGACCCTCAACCCTACTGTACCTAATAACCTTGCTCTTATTCACATTTACTCTTAACTTTCTTCTTTCACACACTTTACCAAACTCAGTCACCAGCTTCTGCAGTTTCTCACATGAATCAGCCACCAGCACTGTATCATCAGCGAACAACAACTGACTCACTTCCCAAGCTCTCTCATCCCCAACAGACTTCATACTTGCCCCTCTTTCCAAAACTCTTGCATTTACCTCCCTAACAACCCCATCCATAAACAAATTAAACAACCATAGAGACATCACACACACCTGCTGCAAACCTACATTCACTGAGAACCAATCACTTTCCTCTCTTCCTACACGTACACATGCCTTACATCCTCGATAAAATATATATATATATATATATATGTATGTGAGAAATACTTAGAAAAGCAAATGGATTTGTATGTAGCATTTATGGATCTGGAGAAGGCATATGATAGAGTTGATAGAGATGCTCTGTGGAAGGTATTAAGAATATATGGTGTGGGAGGCAAGTTGTTAGAAGCAGTGAAAAGTTTTTATCGAGGATGTAAGGCATGTGTACGTGTAGGAAGAGAGGAAAGTGATTGGTTCTCAGTGAATGTAGGTTTGCGGCAGGGGTGTGTGATGTCTCCATGGTTGTTTAATTTGTTTATGGATGGGGTTGTTAGGGAGGTAAAGGCAAGAGTTTTGGAAAGAGGGGCAAGTATGAAGTCTGTTGGGGATGAGAGAGCTTGGGAAGTGAGTCAGTTGTTGTTCGCTGATGATACAGCGCTGGTGGCTGATTCATGTGAGAAACTGCAGAAGCTGGTGACGGAGTTTGATAAAGTGTGTGGAAGAAGAAAGTTAAGAGTAAATGTGAATAAGAGCAAGGTTATTAGGTACAGTAGGGTTGAGGGTCAAGTAAATTGGGAGGTGAGTTTGAATGGAGAAAAACTGGAGGAAGTGAAGTGTTTTAGATATCTGGGAGTGGATCTGGCAGCGGATGGAACCATGGAAGCAGAAGTGGACCATAGGGTGGGGGAGGGGGCGAAAATTCTGGGAGCCTTGAAGAATGTGTGGAAGTCAAGAACATTATCTCGGAAAGCAAAAATGGGTATGTTTGAAGGAATAGTGGTTCCAACAATGTTGTATGGTTGCGAGGCGTGGGCTATGGATAGAGTTGTGCGCAGGAGGATGGATGTGCTGGAAATGAGATGTCTGAGGACAATGTGTGGTGTGAGGTGGTTTGATCGAGTAAGTAACGTAAGGGTGAGAGAGATGTGTGGAAATAAAAAGAGCGTGGTTGAGAGAGCAGAAGAGGGTGTTTTGAAATGGTTTGGGCATATGGAGAGAATGAGTGAGGAAAGGTTGACCAAGAGGATATATGTGTCGGAGGTGGAGGGAACGAGGAGAAGAGGGAGACCAAATTGGAGGTGGAAAGATGGAGTGAAAAAGATTTTGTGTGATCGGGGCCTGAACTTGCAGGAGGGTGAAAGGAGGGCAAGGAATAGAGTGAATTGGAGCAATGTGGTATACCGGGGTTGACGTGCTGTCAGTGGATTGAATCAAGACATGTGAAGCGTCTGGGGTAAACCATGGAAAGCTGTGTAGGTATGTATATTTGCGTGTGTGGACGTATGTATATACATGTGTATGGGGGGGGGTTGGGCCATTTCTTTCGTCTGTTTCCTTGCGCTACCTCGCAAACGCGGGAGACAGCGACAAAGTATAAAAAAAAAAAAAAAAAAAAAAAAAAAATATATATATATATTTTTTTTTTTTTTTTTTACCAAAAGAAGGAACAGAGAATTGGGCCAGGTGAGGGTATTTCCTCAAAGGCCCAGTCCTCTGTTCTTAACACTACCTCGCTAATGCGGGAAATGGCGAATAGTTTGAAAGAAAGAAAAGAAAATATATATATATATATATATATTTATATTATACTTTGTCGCTGTCTCCCACGTTTGCGAGGTAGCGCAAGGAAACAGACGAAAGAAATGGCCCAACCCCCACATACACATGTATATACATACGTCCACACACGCAAATATACATACCTACACAGCTTTCCATGGTTTACCCCAGACGCTTCACATGCCTTGATTCAATCCACTGACAGCACGTCAACCCCGGTATACAACATCGCTCCAATTCACTCTATTCCTTGCCCTCCTTTCACCCTCCTGTATGTTCAGGCCCCGATCACACAAAATCTTTTTCACTCCATCTTTCCACCTCCAATTTGGTCTCCCTCTTCTCCTCGTTCCCTCCACCTCCGACACATATATCCTCTTGGTCAATCTTTCCTCACTCATTCTCTCCATGTGCCCAAACCACTTCAAAACACCCTCTTCTGCTCTCTCAACCACGCTCTTTTTATTTCCACACATCTCTCTTACCCTTACATTACTCACTCGATCAAACCACCTCACACCACACATTGTCCTCAAACATCTCATTTCCAGCACATCCATCCTCCTGCGCACAACTCTATCCATAGCCCACGCCTCGCAACCATACAACATTGTTGGAACCACTATTCCTTCAAACATACCCATTTTTGCTTTCCGAGATGATGTTCTCGACTTCCACACATTCTTCAAGGCCCCCAGAATTTTCGCCCCCTCCCCCACCCTATGATCCACTTCTGCTTCCATGGTTCCATCCACTGCCAGATCCACTCCCAGATATCTAAAACACTTCACTTCCTCCAGTTTTTCTCCATTCAAACTCACCTCCCAATTGACTTGACCCTCAACCCTACTGTACCTAATAACCTTGCTCTTATTCACATTTACTCTTAACTTTCTTCTTCCACACACTTTACCAAACTCAGTCACCAGCTTCTGCAGTTTCTCACATGAATCAGCCACCAGCGCTGTATCATCAGCGAACAACAACTGACTCACTTCCCAAGCTCTCTCATCCCCAACAGACTTCATACTTGCCCCTCTTTCCAAAACTCTTGCATTTACCTCCCTAACGACCCCATCCATAAACAAATTAAACAACCATGGAGACATCACACACCCCTGCCGCAAACCTACATTTCAAACTATTTGCCATTTCCCGTGTTAGCAAGGTAGCGTTAAGAACAAAGGACTGGGCTTTTGAGGGAATATCCTCACCTGGCCTTCTTCTCTGTTCCTTCTTTTGGAAAATTAAAAAAAAAAACGAGAGGGGAGGATTTCCAGCCCCCCGCTCCCTCCCCTTTTAGTCGCCTTCTACGACACGCAGGGAATACGTGGGAAGTATTTTTTCTCCCCTATCCCCAGGGATAATATATATATATATATATATATACATATATATATATATATATATATATATATATATATATATATATATATATATATATATATATATTTTTTTTTTTTTGCTTTGTCGCTGTCTCCCGCGTTTGCGAGGTAGCGCAAGGAAACAGACGAAAGAAATGGCCCAGCTCACCCCCACACACATGGATATACATACGTCCACACACACAAATATACATACCTACACAGCTTTCCATGGTTTACCCCAGACGCTTCACATGCCCTGATTCAATCCACTGACAGCACGTCAACCCCGGTATACCACATCGATCCAATTCACTCTATTCCTTGCCCTCCTTTCACCCTCCTGCATGTTCAGGCCCCGAGCACACAAAATCTTTTTCACTCCATCTTTCCACCTCCAATTTGGTCTCCCACTTCTCCTCGTTCCCTCCACCTCCGACACATATATCCTCTTGGTCAATCTTTCCTCACTCATCTTTCCATGTGCCCAAACCATTTCAAAACACCCTCTTCTGCTCTCTCAACCACGCTCTTTTTATTCCCACACATCTCTCTTACCCTTACGTTACTTACTCGATCAAACCACCTCACACCACACATTGTCCTCAAACATCTCATTTCCAGCACATCCATCCTCCTGCGCACAACTCTATCTATAGCCCACGCCTCGCAACCATACAACATTGTTGGAACCACTATTCCTTCAAACATACCCATTTTTGCTTTCTGAGATAATGTTCTTGACTTCCACACATTCTTCAAGGCTCCCAGGATTTTCGCCCCCTCCCCCACTCTATGATCCACTTCCGCTTCCATGGTTCCATCCGCTGCCAGATCCACTCCCAGATATCTAAAACACTTTACTTCCTCCAGTTTTTTTCCATTCAAACTTACCTCCCAATTGACTAGACCCTCAACCCTACTGTACCTAATTACCTTGCTCTTATTCACATAAACATACATTCTTCAAAGCAAACACCTGATCCACACATCCTCTACCACTTCTAAAACCACACTGCTCTTCCCCAATCTGATGCTCTGTGCATGCCTTCACCCTCTCAATCAATACTCTCCCATATAATTTACCACGAATACTCAACAAACTTATACCTCTGTAATTTGAGCACTCACTCTTATCCCCTTTGCCTTTGTACAATGGCACTATGCAGGCATTCCACCAATCATCAGGCACCTCACCATGAATCATACATACATTAAATAACCTTACCAACCAGTCAACAATACAGTCACCCCCTTTTTTAATAAATTCCACTGCAATACCACCCAAACCTGCTGCCTTGCCGGCTTTCATCTTCCGCAAAGCTTTTACTACCTCTTCTCTGTTTAACAAATCATTTTCCCCAACCCTCTCGCTTTGCACACCACCTCAACCAAAACACCCTATATCTGCCACTCTATCATCAAACACATTCAACAACATTTCAAAATACTCACTCCATCTCCTTCTCACATCACCACTACTTGTTATCACCTCCCCATTAGACCCCTTCACTGAAGTTCCCATTTGCTCCCTTGTCTTGCGCACTTTATTTACCTTGTTCCAAAACATCTTTTTATTCTCCCTAAAATCTAATGATACTCTCTCACTCTAACTCTCATTTGCCCTCTTTTTCACCTCTTGCACCTTTCTCTTGACCTCCTGCCTCTTTTTTTTATACATGTCCCAGTCATATGCACTATTTCCCGGCAAAAATTGTCCAAATGCCTCTTTCTTCTCTTTCACTAATAATCTTACTTCTTCATCCTACCACTCACTACCCTTTCTAATCCGCCTACCTCCCACGCATCTCATGCCACAAGCATCTTTTGCGCATGCCATCACTGCTTCTCTCAATACATCCCATTTCTCCTCCACTCATCTTACGTCCTTTGCTCTCACCTTTTTCCATTCTTATCATTATCATTTTTATCATTATCATTATCATTAATTATACTTAATCAACATCTCCCACATTAGTAAGGTAGCGCAAGGAAACAGACAAGGAATGGCCCAACCCACCTACATACACATGTATATGCATAAACGCCCACACACACACATATACATACATATACATTTCAATGTATATATACATATACATACACAGATTATATACATAAATACACACGTACATAATCATACTCCCTGCCTACATCCATTCCTGTTGCCACTCTGCCACACATGAAATAGCATGATAAAAGTAATGAAGGTAAAATTTCACTTCAGTAGGAGTTCACAACATCTTATTTACCAAGTAATTTATCTGTACATGTGGCACAACATGTTTCATGTTCACATAATCTTATTGAACATGTAATTTATCTGTACATGTGGCACGACATGTTTCGTGGAGAGGATCCACCTCATCAGGTGCCAATTCTTAATAAAGTTACTGAAATCTCAACATCACACCAGAAGTACATGTCCAGCATCGACAAACACAGACAACACACTGACCTGACCAACAGCGACCATTAAAAGTGAGAGTAATGAAGGGAAGTTGACCTGGGTAGCTAGGTGTGTTTTGTACCACTTCTTTCATATTTTTGCTCTTTGTCATTCCCTAATAATGATTTGGTTATAACAAGATGGGCTTTAAAGTTGCCTGAAGACAAACTAAAACTCTTAGCATTAGCAATTAAGGCATATTCAATGATGTTATGGGTGGCATAATCACCAAAAAGGTATAGAATAACTGAGTTTTTAAGGTCTACAGGGTGGTCATTTTCATGACAGTGTTTAGCAATCACAGTTTTGTGGTCATCCCTGCATACTGCATAATTGTGCCAATAACATCTCTCTATCAAAGTTTTCCCAGTCAGGCCAATGTTAAGATCAAACATGCTAAATTACTATATAAAAATGAGGTTGAGAAATTATTTTGCTCTAACAATCCCAAAAATGCTTGGATTGGGCTGAAACAGTTGTGTGGCTATCAAACAAAAAGTTCTTTACCTGACCCAGAGGACACAGCTGAGTGTGTGAAAGAACTTAATCTTTTTTATGCCAGGTTTGATGATAAGGATTTTATCGAAGGAATGTTCTGATGTCTTATCTATCAAGAATAGTGTAAAGGATCTCCCAACTGCAATTTCTCTAGAGGATATACTGCTATCTTTAAAAAAGGTGAAAGTTGATAAGGCAAGTGGTTCTGATTATCAATGTGCCAAAATATCAAAATCTTGCTCTGTTCAATTGTATATGCCTTTTCATATTCTATTTCAAGCTTCTCTTAACCAATGTAAAGTTCCTGATTTTGGAAAGCATTAGAAATTATACCTGTATCTAAGATTCCATTACCTGTTCTTATGAATGACCTAAGGCCTGTGGCTCTCACACCAGTTGTGATGAAAAGCTTCAAAGTCATTGTTAAAAAACTGTCTATGTAAATATGGAGATTACAGTAGATATACTATGCAGTTTGCATAACGTTATTACATCATATTACACATCTTGACATGCATATAACTTATAAAAGAGTTCTCTCTACTGATTTCAGTAGTGCATTCAATGCCATACAATTACTTATAGGTAAAAGAAATCACATTCTTTGAAGGTAAATAGCATCCTCATTTCTTGGATATATATAGTCACCTAACAAATGCACCACAATTTGTAAAATTTAAAAGTGTTCAATCTAATACCAATTTTTATGAACACTGCTGCTCCACTGGGATGTGTTTTATCACCTTTACTATTTACTATATATACAAATAATTGCACTAATAACTATGGAACCTGTTCTGTTAGTAAGTATGCTGATGACACAGTGATTATTGGGAAATAATGTGTGTATATATATATATATATATGTACATTGAGATGTATGGGTATGTATATTTGTGTGTGTGGACGTGTATGTATATACATGTGTATGGGGGTGGGTTGGGCCATTCCTTTCGTCTGTTTCCTTGCGTTACCTCGCAAATGCGGGAGACAGCGACAAAGCAAAATAAATAAATAAATAAATATTATTATCATCATTATCATTATTATTATTATTATCATTATACATAATTGTTGTTTCCCGCATCAGCAAAGTAGTGCCAGGAAACAGATGAAGAATGGCCCATCCACTCATATACACCTATATGTACAAAAATGCCCACATACGCCCATGTACATATATACACTTTTTTTTTTTCATACATTCGCCATTTCCCGCGTTAGCGAGGTAGCGTTAAGAACAGAGGACTGGGTCTTTGAGGGAATATCCTCACCTGGCCCCCTTCTCTGTTCCTTCTTTTGGAAAATTAAAAAAAAACGAGAGGGGAGGATTTCCAGCCACCCGCTCCCTCCCCTTTTTAGTCGCCTTCTACGACACGCAGGGAATACGTGGGAAGTATTCTTTCTCCCCTATCCCCTAGATATACAGAAACATACACAGACATTACATACATACACGTGTACGTATTCATACATGCTTGCCTTCACCCATTCCTGTTGCTACCCGCCCCACAGGAAAACAGCATGGCTAACCCCTGCTTCAGCGAGGTAGCACCAAGAATACAGACAAAAAGGCCACATTCATTCATACTTAGTCTCTAACTTAGGAAAATTGTAAAAATAGCTAGTAAACTGGGTGCTAATATAACTGCACTTAATGTATTATATTCATTATATGTTTTAGATTTAACTTATAGAATTATGATTGATTATCACCATCTTCTGAATTATAACCATGTGCTTTTAAGATCAGGCAAAAGATTATGTTTACCATTGCAAACAACATGCAGACATAAGAATTCATTTGTACTAGTATTTAACTCTACAATCAAAAAAACTCAAAAAGATAATTATTCATTGTTTGTGACAGTACTGATATTAGTGTCAGAATGATAATGACATTGAACCAAATCTATTGTCTTTGAATGGATATATATACTTTTAACTACTGCACTTTTACATTACCATTTTTTTATCTTGTGTATGATGAGACTGAATGTTTATCATAATATGGTTCTGGATATACAAAAAGTTCAATCTTCATAATGTACTACAAAGTGATTGAATAAAGTATCAATCATTATTATTATCATCAATATTATTATTATCACCTCACTAATGCGGGAAATGGCGAATAGTTTGAAAAAAAAAAAAAAAAATTATCATTATTATTATTATTATTATCATTATTACTATCACAATTATCATTATTATTATCATTATTATTATCATTATTATCATTATTATTATTATTATTATTATTATCATTACTATTATCATTATTATTATCATTATCATTATCATTATCATTATTATCATTACTTGCCTTACATTTGACAGTGTAAACACTCCCAACTATTGAATGATTTGGTCTACTTTTTATTAAGGTCTTATTGATAGTGTTATTGCACTGGAAAGCAACATTATGAGCACTGTTTTTTGGTACGCGTCTTAGGTTAGATAAGCTGGGAAAATAGGTCAGCACTAAACATTTAGACCAATTCTCATTTGTCACATTTTTGTGACTAGATGCATAAAATGTCTTCCTAGCTTTCCAGTAAGCTAGCAAGTTTAGTGCTGCTCTATTCTCTCAACTTAGCTAATCTAAGATATGTACTAAAAAAAGTGCTGGTAATATTGCCTTCCACTACAAAAACACTATCAGTAAGACCATAATAAGCCAAATTATGCAACAATTGGGAGTGTTTACACTGTCAAGTGTAAGGCATGTAAAGATATATACATTGGCCAGACCTGGAAAACTGTAACAAAGATGTTATTGGCACAATCATGCAGTATGCAGGGATGACCATGAAAATGCGATCACTGAATAATGTTATGAAAATGACCACCCTGCAGCACTTAAAAAACCTAGTCATTCTATATCCATTTCCTGATTATGCCATCCGCATCATCACTGAATCTGTCTTAACTACTAATACTAAGAATTTCAAATTGTCCCCAGGAAAATTTAAAGCCTATCTTATCATTAACCAAATCATTATGAGAGAATTGACAAAAAGCGAAAATATTAAAAAAGTGGACTAAGACACACCTAGCTTCCTAGGTCAACACCAGCCATGTAACATCCCTTAATTACTCTCCCTCTTAACAGTTATTGTTGGTTAGGTCAGTGTGATGTCTATGTCTGTAGATGCTAGTCATGTGCTTCTGGTGTGATGTTGAGATTTAAATAACTTTATTAAGAAATGGCACCTAATGAGATGGATTATCTCCATGAAACATGTGCCACATGCATAGATGAATTACATTAAATAAACTTAGATGAATTCCTACTGAAGTGCAATTTCACATTCATATATATATATATATATATATATATATTTTTCTATTTTTTTATTATTTTGCTTTGTCGCTGTCTCCCGCGTTAGCGAGGTAGCGCAAGGAAACAGACGAAAGAATAGCCCAACCCACCCACATACACATGTATATACATACACGTCCACACACGCAAATATACATACCTATACATCTCAATGTATACATATATATACACACACAGACATATACATATATACACACGTACATAATTTATACTGTCTGCCTTTGTTTATTCCTAATCGCCACCTCGCCATACATGTAATAACAACCCCCTCCCTCCTCATGTGTGCAAAGTAGCGCTAGCAAAAGACAACAAAGGCAACATTTGTTCACACTCATTCTCTAGCTGTCATGTAATAATGCACCGAAACCACAGTTCCCTTTCCACATCCAGGCCCCACAGAACTTTCCATGGTTTACCCCTGACGCTTCACATGCCCTGGTTCAACACACTGACAGCAAGTCGACCCTGGTATACCACATCGTTCCAATTCACTCTATTCCTTGCCCTCCTCTAACCCTCCTGCATGTTCAGGCCCCGATCACACAAAATCTTTTTCACTCCATCTTTCCATCTCCAATTTGGTCTCCCACTTCTCCTCGTTCCCTCCACCTCTGACACATATATCCTCTTGGTCAATCTTTCTTCACTCATTCTCTCCATGTGCCCAAACCATTTCAAAACACCCTCTTCTGCTCTCTCAACCACGCTCTTTTTATTTCCACACATCTCTCTTACCCTTATGTTACTTACTCGATCAAACCACCTCACACCACACATTGTCCTCAAACATCTCATTTCCAGCACATCCATCCTCCTGCGCACAACTCTATCCATAGCCCACGCCTCACACCATACAACACTGTTGGAACAACTATTCCTTCAAACATACCCATTTTTGCTTTCCGAGATAATGTTCTCGACTTCCACACATTCTTCAAGGCTCCCAGAATTTTCGCCCCCTCCCCCACCCTATGATCCACTTCCACTTCCATGGTTCCATCCGCTAGCAGATCCACTCCCAGATATCTAAAACACTTTACTTCCTCCAGTTTTTCTCCAATCAAACTTACCTCCCAATTGACTTGACCCTCAACCCTACTGTACCTAATAACCTTGCTCTTATTCACATTTACTCTTAACTTTCTTCTTTCACACACTTTACCAAACTCAGTCACCAGCTTCTGCAGTTTCTCACATGAATCAGCCACCAGTGCTGTATCATCAGCGAACAACAACTGACTCACTTCCCAAGCTCTCTCATCCCCAACCGACTTCATACTTGCCCCTCTTTCCAAAACTCTTGCATTCACCTCCCTAACAACCCCATCCATAAACAAATTAAACAACCATGGAGACATCACACACCCCTGCCGCAAACCTACATTCACTGAGAACCAATCACTTTCCTCTCTTCCTACACATACACATGCCTTACATCCTCGATAAAAACTTTTCACTGCTTCTAACAATTTGCCTCCCACACCATATATTTTTAATACCTTCCACAGAGCATATATATATTTTTTTTTTTGCCTTGTCGCTGTCTCCCACGTTTGCAAGGTAGCGCAAGGAAACAGACGAAAGAAATGGCCCAACCCACCCCCATACACATGCCTTGATTCAATCCACTGACAGCACGTCAACCCCGGTATACCACATCGCTCCAATTCACTCTATTCTTTGCCCTCCTTTCACCCTCCTGCATGTTCAGGCCCCGATCACACAAAATCTTTTTCACTCCATCTTTCCACCTCCAATTTGGTCTCCCTCTTCTCCTCGTTCCCTCCACCTCCGACACATATATCCTCTTGGTCAATCTTTCCTCACTCATTCTCTCCATGTGACCAAACCATTTCAAAACACCCTCTTCTGCTCTCTCAACCACGCTCTTTTTATTTCCACACATCTCTCTTACCCTTACGTTACTTACTCGATCAAACCACCTCACACCACACATTGTCATCAAACATCTCATTTCCAGCACATCCATCCTCCTGCACACAACTCTATCCATAGTCCACGCCTCGCAACCATACAACATTGTTGGAACCACTATTCCTTCAAACATACCCATTTTTGTTTTCCGAGATAATGTTCTCGACTTCCACACATTCTTCAAGGCTCCCAGAATTTTCGCCCCCTCCCCCACCCTATGATCCACTTCCGCTTCCATGGTTCCGTATATATATATATCTTTTTTTTTTTTTTTTTTTTTTATACTTTGTCGCTGTCTCCCACGTTTGCGAGGTAGCGCAAGGTATATATATATATATATATATATATATATATATATATATATATATATATATATATATATTTATTTATTTATTTTGCTTTGTCGCTGTCTCACGCGTTTGCGAGGTAGCGCAAGGAAACAGACAAAACAAATGGCCCAACCCACCCCCATACACATGTATATACATACACGTTCACACACGCAAATATACATACCTATACATCTCAATGTACACATATATATACACACACAGACACACATATATACACATGCACCCAATTCACACTGTTTGCTTTTATTCATTCCCATCGCCACCTCGCCACACATGGAATACCATCCCCCTCCCCCCTCATGTGTGCGAGGTAGCGCTAGGAAAAGACAACAAATGCCCCATTTGTTCATACAGTCTCTAGCTGTCCTGCCATAATGCCTGAAACCACAGCTCCCTTTCCACATCCAGGCCCCACACAACTTTCCATGGTTTACCCCAGACGCTTCACAGGCCCTGATTCAATCCATTGACAGCACATCAAACCCGGTATACCACATCGATCAAATTCACTCTATTCCTTGTCCGCCTTTCACCCTCCTGCATGTTCAGGACCCGATCACTCAAAATCTTTTTCACTCCATCTTTCCAACTCCAATTTGGTCTCCCACTTCTCCTCGTTCCCTCCACCTCCGACACATATATCCCCTTGGTCAATCTTTCCTCACTCATTCTCTCCATGTGCCCAAACCATTTCAAACCACCCTCTTCTGCTCTCTCAACCACGCTCTTTTTATTTCCACACATCTCTCTTACCCTTACATTACTTACTCGATCAAACCACCTCACACCACACATTGTCCTCAAACATCTCATTTCCAGCACATCCACCCTCCTGCGCACAACTCTATCCATAGCCCACGCCTCGCAACCATAAAACATTGTTGGAACCACTATTCCTTCAAACATACCCATTTTTGCTTTCCGAGATAATGTTCTCGACTTCCAAACATTCTTCAAGGCTCCCAGGATTTTCGCCCCCTCCCCCACCCTATGATTCATATATATATATATATATATATATATATATATATATATATATATATATATATATATATATATATATATATATATATATATATTTATCTATTTATTTATTTTTTTTTTTTATACTATTCGCTATTTCCCGCGATATATATATATATATATATATATATATATATATATATATATATATATATATATATATATATATATATATAAATATATATATATATATATATATCCCATTTGCCTTTGTACAATGGCACTATGCAAGCTTTCCGCCAATCCTCAGGCACCTCACCATGAGTCATACATACATTAAATAACCTTACCAACCAGTCAAAAATACAGTCACCCCCTTTTTTAATAGATTCCACTGCAATACCTTCCAAAGCTGCTGCCTTGCCGGCTTTCATCTTCCGCAAAGCTTTTCCTACCTCTTCTTTGTTTACCAAATCATCTTCCCTAACTCTCTCACTTTGCACACCACCTCGACCAAAACACCCTATATCTGCCACTCTATCATCAAACACATTCAACAAACCTTCAAAATACTCAGTCCATCTCCTTCTCACATCACCACTACTTGTTCTCACCTCCCCATTAGACCCCTTCAGTGAAGTTCCCATTTGCTCTCTTGTCTTACGCACTTTATTTACCTCCTTCCAGAACATCTTTTTATTCTCCCTAAAATCTAATGATAGTCTTTCACCCCAACTCTCATTTGCCCTCTTTTTCACCTTTTGCACATTTCTCTTGACCTCCTGCCTCTTTCTTTTATACATCTCCCACTCATTTGCATTTTTTTCCTGCAAAAATCGTCCAAATGCCTCTCTCTTCTCTTTCACAAATAATCTTACTTCTTCATCCCACCACTCACTACCCTTTCTAATCAACCCACCTCCCACGCTTCTCATGCCACAAGCATCTTTTGCGCATGCCATCACTGCTTCCCTAAATGCATCCCATTCCTCCCCCACTCCCCTTACCTCCTTTCTTCTCACCTTTTGCCATTCCGTACTCAGTCTCTCCTGGTATTTCCTCACACAAGTCTCCTTCCCAAGCGCACTTACTCTCACCACTCTAGTCACCCCAACATTCTCTCTTCTTTTCTGAAAACCTCTACAAATCTTCACCTTCGCCTCCACAAGATAATGATCAGACATCCCTCCAGTTGCACTCTCAGCACATTAACATCTAAAAGTCTCTCTTTCGCGTGCCTATCAATTATCATGTAATCCAAGAACACTCTCTGGCCATCTCCCCTACTTACATACGTATACTTATGCATATCTCGCTTTTTAAACCAGGTATTCCTAATCACCAGTCCTTTTTCAGCACATAAATCTACAAGCTCTTCACCATTTCCATTTACAACACTGAAAACACCATGTATACCAATTATTCCCTCAACTGCCACATTACTCACCTTTGCATTCAAATCACCCAACACTATAACCATTGTCTCGTGCATCAAAACCAGTAACACACTCATTCAGCTGCTCCCAAAACACTTGCCTCTCATGATCTTTCTTCTCATGCCCAGGTGCATACGCACCCATCTCTCTCCATCAACTTTCAGTTTTACCCATATAAATCTAGAATTTACTTTTTTACACTCTATCACATACTCCCACAACTCCTGTTTCAGTAGTGCTACTCCTTCCCTTGCTCTTGTCCTCTCACTAACCCCTGACTTTACTCCCAAGACATTCCTAAACCACTCTTCCCCTTTACCCTTGAGCTTCGTTTCACTCACAGCCAAAACATCCAGGTTCCTTTCCTCAAACATACTACTTATCTCTCCTTTTTTCTCATCTTGGTTATATCCACACACATTTAGACACCCAAATCTGAGCCTTCGAGGAGGATGAGCACTCCCCGCGTGACTCCATCTTCTGTTTCCCCTTTTAGAATGTCAAAATACAAGAGGGGAGGGTTTCTGGCCCCCCGCTCCCATCCCCTTTAGTCGCCTTCTACGTCACGTGCGGAATGCGTAGGAAGTATTCTTTCTCCCCTATCCCAAGGGATAATATATATATATATATATATATATATATATATATATATATATATATATATATATATATATATATATATATATATATGTGTGTGTGTGTGTGTGTGTTTGATGATAGAGTGGCAGATATAGGGTGTTTTGGTCGAGGTGGTGTGCAAAGTGAGAGAGTTAGGGAAAATGATTTGGTAAACAGAGAAGAGGTAGTAAAAGCTTTGCGGAAGATGAAAGCCAGCAAGGCAGCAGGTTTGGATGGTACTGCAGTGGAATTTATTAAAAAAGGGGCGACTGTATTATTGACTGGTTGGTAAGGTTATTTAATGTATGTATGACACATGGTGAGGTGCCTGAGGATTGGCGGAATGCGTGCATAGTGCCATTGTACAAAGGCTAAGGGGATAAGAGTGAGTGCTCAAATTACAGAGCTATAAGTTTGTTGAGTATTCCTGGTAAATTATATGGGAGGGTATTGATTGAGAGGGTGAAGGCATGTACAGAGCATCAGATTGGGGATGACCAGTGTGGTTTCAGAAGTGGTAGAGGATGTGTGGATCAGGTGTTTGCTTTGAAGAATGTATGTGAGAAATACTTAGAAAAGCAAATGGATTTGTATGTAGCATTTATGGATCTGGAGAAGGCATATGATAGAGTTGATAGAGATGCTCTGTGGAAGGTATTAAGAATATATGGTGTGGGACGCAAGTTGTGAGAAGCAGTGAAAAGTTTTTATCGAGGATGTAAGGCATGTGTACGTGTAGGAAGAGAGGAAAGTGATTGGTTCTCAGTGAATGTAGGTTTGCGGCAGGGGTGTGTGATGTCTCCATGGTTGCTTAATTTGTTTATGGATGGGGTTGTTAGGGAGGTGAATGCAAGAGTTTTGGAAAGAGGGGCAAGTATGAAGTCTGTTGCGGATGAGAGAGCTTGGGAAGTGAGTCAGTTGTTGTTCGCTGATGATACAGTGTTGGTGGCTGATTCATGTGAGAAACTGCAGAAGCTGTTGACTGAGTTTGGTAAAGTGTGTGAAAGAAGAAAGTTAAGAGTAAAATGTGAATAAGAGCAAGGTTATTAGGTACAGTAGGGTTGAGGGTCAAGTCAATTGGGAGGTAAGTTTGAATGGAGAAAAACTGGAGGAAGTAAAGTGTTTTAGATATCTGGGAGTGGATCTGGCAGCGGATGGAACCATGGAAGTGGAAGTGGATCATAGGGTGGGGGAGGGGGCGAAAATCCTGGGAGCCTTGAAGAATGTGTGGAAGTCGAGAACATTATCTCGGAAAACAAAAATGGGTATGTTTGAAGGAATAGTGGTCCTAAAAATGTTGTATGGTTGCGAGGCGTGGGCTATGGATAGAGTTGTGCGCAGGAGGATGGATGTGCTGGAAATGAGATGTTTGAGGACAATGTGCGGTGTGAGGTGGTTTGATCGAGTAAGTAACGTAAGGGTAAGAGAGATGTGTGGAAATAAAAAGAGCGTGGTTGAGAGAGCAGAAGAGGGTGTTTTGAAATGGTTTGGGCACATGGAAAGAATGAGTGAGGAAAGATTGACCAAGAGGATATATGTGTCGGAGGTGGAGGGAACGAGGAGAAGTGGGAGACCAAATTGGAGGTGGAAAGATGGAGTGGAAAAAGATTTTGTGTGATCGGGGCCTGAACATGCAGGAGGGTGAAAGGAGGGCAAGGAATAGAGTGAATTGGATCGATGTGGTATACCGGGGTTGACGTGCTGTCAGTGGATTGAATCAGGGCATGTGAAGCGTCTGGGGTAAACCATGGAAAGCTGTGTAGGTATGTATATTTGCGTGTGTGGACGTATGTATATACATGTGTATGGGGGTGGGTTGGGCCATTTCTTTTTGTCTGTTTCCTTGCGCTACCTCGCAAACGCGGGAGACAGCATTAAAGAAAAAAAAAAATATATATATATATATATATATATATATATATATATATATATATATATATATATATATATATATATATATATATATATACATAACAAGTAGTGGTGATGTGAGAAGGAGATGGAGTGAGTATTTTGAAGGTTTGTTGAATGTGTTTGATGACAGATTGGCAGATATAGGGTGTTTTGGTCAAGGTGGTGTGCAAAGTGAGAGAGTTAGGGAAAATGATTTGGTAAACAGAGGAGAAGATGCAGAAGATGAAAGCAGGCAAGGCAGCAGGTTTGGATGGTATTGCAGTGGAATTCATTAAAAAAGGGGGTGACTGTATTGTTGACTGGTTGATAAGATTATTTAAGATATGTATTATTCATGGTGAGGTGCCTGAGGATTGGCAGAATGCGTGCATAGTGCCATTGCATAAAGGCAAAGGATAAGAGTGAGTGCTCAAATTACAGGGGTATAAGTTTGTTGAGTATTCCTGGTAAATTATATGGGAGGGTATTGATTGAGAGGGTGAAGGCATGTGTGGATTGGGGATGAGCAGTGTGGTTTCAGAAGTGGTAGAGGATGTGTGGATCAGGTGTTTGCTTTGAAGAAAGTATGTGAAAAATACTTAGAAAAGCAAATGGATTTGTATGTGGCATTTATGGATCTGGAGAAGGCATATGATAGAGTTGACAGAGATGCTCTGTGGAAGGTATTAAGAATATATGGTGTGGGAGGCAAGTTGTTAAAGCAGTGAAAAGTTTTTATTGAGGAAGTAAGGCATGTGTACGTGTAGGAAGAGAGGAAAGTGATTGGTTCTCAGTAAATGTAGGTTTGTGGCAGGGGTGTGTGATGTCTCCATGGTTGTTTAATTTGTTTATGGATGGGGTTCTTAGGGAGGTGAATTCAAGAGTTTTGGAAAGAGGGGCAAGCATGAAGTCTGTTGGGGATGAGAGAGCTTGGGAAATGAGTCAGTTGTTGGTCGCTGATGATACAGCGCTGGTGGCTGATTCATGTGAGAAACTGCAGAAGCTGGTGACTGAGTTTGGTAAAGTGTGTGAAAGAAGAAAGTTAAGAGTAAATGGGAATAAGAGCAAGGTTATTAGGTACAGTAGGGTTGAGGGTCAAGTCAATTGGGAGGTAAGTTCGAATGGAGAAAAACTGGAGGAAGTAAAGTGTTTTAGATATCTGGGAGTGGATCTGGCAGCAGATGGAACCATGGAAGCAGAAGTGAATCATAGGGTGGGGGAGGGGGCGAAAATCCTGGGAGCCTTGAAGAATGTTTGGAAGTCGAGAACATTATCTCGGAAAGCAAAAATGGGTATGTTTGAAAGAATAGTGGTTCCAACAATGTTGTATGGTTGCGAGGCGTGGGCTATGGATAGAGTTGTGCACAGGAGGATGGATGTGCTGGAAATGAGATGTTTGAGGACAATGTGTGGTGTGAGGTGGTTTGATCGAGTAAGTAACGTAAGGGTAAGAGAGATGTGTGAAAATAAAAAGAGCATGGTTGAGAAAGCAGAAGAGGGTGTTTTGAAATGGTTTGGGCACATGGAGAGAATGAGTGAGGAAAGATTGACCAAGAGGATATATGTGTCGGAGGTGGAGGGAACGAGGAGAAGTGGGAGACCAAATTGGAGGTGGAAAGATGGAGTGGAAAAAGATTTTGTGTGATCGGGGCCTGAACATGCAGGAGGGTGAAAGGAGGGCAAGGAATAGAGTGAATTGGACCGGGGTTGACGTGCTGTCAGTGGATTGAATCAGGGCATATGAAGCGTCTGGGGTAAACCATGGAAAGCTGTGTAGGTATGTATATTTGCGTGTGTGGACATATGTATATACATGTGTATGGGGGTGGGTTGGGCCATTTCTTTTTGTCTGTTTCCTTGCGCTACCTCGCAAACGCGGGAGACAGCGACAAAGTATATAAAAAAAAAAGAAAATATATATATATATATATATATATATATATATATATATATATATATATATATATATACATAACAAGTAATGGTGATGTGAGAAGGAGATGGAGTGAGTATTTTGAAGGTTTGTTGAATGTGTTTGATGACAGATTGGCAGATATAGGGTGTTTTGGTCAAGGTGGTGTGCAAAGTGAGAGAGTTAGGGAAAATGATTTGGTAAACAGAGGAGAAGATGCAGAAGATGAAAGCAGGCAAGGCAGCAGGTTTGGATGGTATTGCAGTGGAATTCATTAAAAAAGGGGGTGACTGTATTGTTGACTGGTTGATAAGATTATTTAAGATATGTATTATTCATGGTGAGGTGCCTGAGGATTGGCAGAATGCATGCATAGTGCCATTGTATAAAGGCAAAGGATAAGAGTGAGTGCTCAAATTACAGGGGTATAAGTTTGTTGAGTATCCCTGGTAAATTATATGGGAGGGTATTGATTGAGAGGGTGAAGGTATGTGTGGATTGGGGATGAGCAGTGTGGTTTCAGAAGTGGTAGAGGATGTGTGGATCAGGTGTTTGCTTTGAAGAAAGTATGTGAGAAATACTTAGAAAAGCAAATGGATTTGTATGTGGCATTTATGGATCTGGAGAAGGCATATGATAGAGTTGATAGAGATGCTCTGTGGAAGGTACTAAGAATATATGGTGTGGGAAGCAAGTTGTTAAAGCAGTGAAAAGTTTTTATTGAGGAAGTAAGGCATGTGTACGTTTAGGAAGAGAGGAAAGTGATTGGTTCTCAGTGAATGTAGGTTTGCGGCAGGGGTGTGTGATGTCTCCATGGTTCTTTAATTTGTTTATGGATGGGGTTCTTAGGGAGGTGAATTCAAGAGTTTTGGAAAGAGGGGCAAGTATGAAGTCTGTTGGGGATAAGAGAGCTTGGGAAATGAGTCAGTTGTTGTTCGCTGATGATACAGCGCTGGTGGCTAATTCATGTGAGAAACTACAGAAGCTGGTGACTGAGTTTGGTAAAGTGTGTGAAAGAAGAAAGTTAAGAGTAAATGGGAATAAGAGCAAGGTTATTAGGTACAGTAGGGTTGAGGGTCAAGTCAATTGGGAGGTAAGTTCGAATGGAGAAAAACTGGAGGAAGTAAAGTGTTTTAGATATCTGGGAATGGATCTGGCAGCGGATGGAACCATGGAAGCAGAAGTGAATCATAGGGTGGGGGAGGGGGCGAAAACCCTGGGAGCCTTGAAGAATGTTTGGAAGTCGAGAACATTATCTCGGAAAGCAAAAATGGGTATGTTTGAAGAAATAGTGGTTCCAACAATGTTGTATGGTTGCGAGGCGTGGGCTATGGATAGAGTTGTGCGCAGGAGGATGGATGTGCTGGAAATGAGATGTTTGAGGACAATATGTGGTGTGAGGTGGTTTGATCGAGTAAGTAACGTAAGGGTAAGAGAGATGTGTGAAAATAAAAAGAGCAAGGTTGAGAAAGCAGAAGAGAGTGTTTTGAAATGGTTTGGGCACATGGAGAGAATGAGTGAGGAAAGATTGACCAAGAGGATATATGTGTCGGAGGTGGAGGGAACGAGGAGAAGTGGGAGACCAAATTGGAGGTGGAAAGATGGAGTGAAAAAGATTTTGTATGATCGGGGCCTGAACATGCAGGAGGGTGAAAGGAGGGCTAGGAATAGAGTGAATTGGATCGATGTGGTATACCGGGGTTGACGTGCTGTCAGTGGATTGAATCAGGGCATGTGAAGCGTCTGGGGTAAACCATGGAAAGCTGTGTAGGTATGTATATTTGCGTGTGTGGACGTATGTATATACATGTGTATGGGGGTGGGTTGGGCCATTTCTTTCGTCTGTTTCCTTGCGCTACCTCGCAAACGCGGGAGACAGGCCCAGTCCTCTGTTCTTAACGCTACCTCGCTATCGCGGGAAATGGCGAATAGTATGAAAAAAAAAAAAATATATATATATATATATAGATATATATATATATATATATATATGTATATATATATATATATATATATATATATATATATATATATATATACATATATATATAGTCTAAATGTGTGTGGATGTAACCAAGATGAGAAAAAACGAGAGATAGGTATTATGTTTGAGGAAAGGAACCTGGATGTTTTGGCTGTGAGTGAAACAAAGCTGAAGGGTAAAGGGGAAGAGTGGTTTGGGAATGTCTTGGGAGTAAAGTCAGAGGTTAGTGAGAGGACTAGAGCAAGGGAAGGAGTAGCACTACTCCTGAAACAGGAGTGGTGGAAGTATGTGATAGAGAGTAAGAAAGTAAACTCTAGATTGATTTGGGTAAAACTGAAAGTTGATGGAGAGAGATGGGTGATTATTGGTGCATATGCACCTGGGCATGAGAAGAAAGATCATGAGAGGCAAATGTTTTGGGAGCAGCTGAATGAATGTGTTAGTAGTTTTGAGTCACGAGACCGGGTTATAGTGATGGGTGATTTGAATGCAAAGGTGAGTAATGTGGCAGTTGAGGGAATAATTGGCATACATGGGGTATTCAGTGTTGTAAATGGAAATATTGAAGAGCTAGTAGATTTATGTGCTGAAAAAGGACTGGTGATTGGGAATACCTGGTTTAAAAAGATACATATACATAAGTATACGTATGTAAGTAGGAGAGATGGCCAGAGAGCGTTACTGGATTACGTGTTAATTGATAGGCGTGCGAAAGAGAGACTTTTGGATGTTAATGTGCTGAGAGGTGCAACTGGAGGGATGTCTGATCATTATCTTGTGGAGGCGAAGGTGAAGATTTGTAGAGGTTTTCAGAAAAGAAGGGAAAATGTTGGGGTGAAGAGAGTGGTGACAGTAAGTGAGCTTGGGCAGGAGACTTATGTGAGGAAGTACCAGGAGAGACTGAGTACAGAATGGAAAAAGGTGAGAAGAAAGGAGGTAAGGGGAGTGGAGGAGGAATGGGATGTAATTAGGGAAGCAGTGATGGCTTGTACAAAAGATGCTTGTGGCATGAGAAGCGTGGGAGGTGGGTTGATTAGAAAGGGTAGTGAATGATGGGATGAAGAAGTAAGATTATTAGTGAAAGAGAAGAGAGAGGCATTTGGACAATTTTTGCAGGTAAACAATGCAAATGAGCGGGAGATGTATAAAAGAAAGAGGCAGGAGGTCAAGAGAAAGGTGCAAGAGGTGAAAAAGAGGGCAAATGAGAGTTGGGGTGAGAGAGTATCATTCAATTTAAGGGAGAATAAAAAGATGTTTTGGAAGGAGGTAAATAAAGTGTGTAAGACAAAGGAACAAATGGGAACTTCAGTGAAGGGGGCTAATGGGGAGGTGATAACAAGTAGTGGTGATGTGAGAAGGAGATGGAGTGAGTATTTTGAAGGTTTGTTGAATGTGTTTGATGATAGAATGGCAGGTATAGGGTGTTTTGGTCGAGGTGGTGTGCAAAGTGAGAGGGTTAGGGAAAATGATTTGGTAAACAGAGAAGTAGTAAAAGCTTTGCGGAAGATGAAAGCCGGCAAGGCAGCGGGGTTTGATGGTAGTGCTGTGGAATTTATTAAAAAAGGGGGTGACTGTATTGTTGACTGGTTGGTAAGGTTATTTAATGTATGTATGACTCATGGTAAGGTGCCTGAGGATTGGCGGAATGCCTGCATTGTGCCACTGTACAAAGGCAAAGGGGCCAAAGGTGAGTGCTCAAATTACAGAGGTATAAGTTTGTTGAGTATTCCTGGTAAATCATATGGGAGGGTACTGATTGAGAGGGTGAAGGCATGTACAGTGCATCAGATTGGGGAAGAGCAGTGTGGTTTCAGAAGTGGTAGAGGATGTATGGATCAGGTGTTTGCTTTGAAGAATGTATGTGAGAAATACTTAGAAAAGCAAATGGATTTGTATGCAGCATTCATGGATCTGGAGAAGGCATATGATAGAGTTGATAGAGATGCTCTGTGGATGGTATTAAGAATATATGGCATGGGAGGTAAGTTGTTAGAAGCAGTGAAGAATTTTTATCGAGGATGTAAGGCATATGTACGTGTAGGAAGAGAGGAAAGTCATTGGTTCTCAGTGAATGTAGGTTTGCGGCAGGGGTGTGTAATGTCTCCATGGTTGTTTAATTTGTTTATGGATGGGAAGGTTAATGCATGAGTTTTTGGAAAGGTGGGCAAGTATGCAGTCTGTTGTGGATGAGAGAGCTTGGGAAGTGAGTCAGTTGTTGTTTGCTGATGATACAGTGCTGGTGGCTGATTCATGTGAGAGACTGCAGAAGCTGGTGACTGAGTTTGGTAAAGGGTGTGAAAAAAGAAAGCTGAGAGTAAATGTGAATAAGAGCAAGGTTATTAGGTACAGTAGGGTTGAAGGTCAAGTCAATTTGATAGGTAAGTCTGAATGGAGAAAAACCAGAGGAAGTGAAGTGTTTTAGCTATGTGGGAGTATATTTGGCAGCGGATGGAACCATGGAAGCGGAAGTGAATCATAGGGTGGGGGAGGGGGCGAAAGTTTTAGGAGCGTTGAAGAATGTGTGGAAGTTGAGAACATTATCTTGGAAAGCAAAAATGGGTATGATTGAAGGAATAGTGATTCCAACAATGTTATATGGTTGCGAGGCATGGGCTAGGGGTAGAGTTGTGAGGAGGAGGGTGGATGTGCTGGAAATGAGATGTTTGAGGACAATATGTGGTGTGAGGTGGTTTGATCAAGTGAGTAATAATAGGGTAAGAGAGATGTGTGGTAATAAAAAGAGTGTGGTTGAGAGGGCAGAAGAGGGTGTTTTGAAATGGTTTGGTCACATGGAGAGAATGAATGAGGAAAGACTGACCAAAAGGATAAATGTGTCAGAGGTGAAAGGAACGAGGAGAAGTGGGAGACGTAATTGGAGGTGGAAAGATGGAATGAAAAAGATTTTGAGTGATCGGGGCCTGAACATGCAGGAGGGTGAAAGGCGTGCAAGGAATGGAGTGAACTGGAACGATGTGGTATATCGGGGTCGACGTGCTGTTAATGAATTGAACCAGGGCATGTCAAGTGTCTCAAACAAACCATGGAAAGTTCTGAGGGGCCTGGGTGTGGAAAGGGAGCTGTGGTTTCGGTGCATTATTACATGACAGCTATAGACTGAGTGTGAATGAAAGTGGCCTTTGTTGTCTTTTCCTAGCGCTACCTTGCACACATGAGGGGAGAGGGGGTTGTTATTTCATGTGTGGTGGGGTGGCGATGGGAAACAATGCAAACGAGTGGGAGATGTATAAAAGAAAGAGGGATGAGGTCAAGAGAAAGGTGCAGGAGGTGAAAAAGAGGGGGAAATGAGAGTTGGGGTGAGAGAGTATCATTAAATTTTAGGGAGAATGAAAAGATGTTTTGGAAGGAAGTAAATAAAGTGCGTAAGACAAGGGAACAAATGGGAACTTCAGTGAAGGGGGCTAATGGGGAAGTGATAACAAGTAGTGGTGATGTGAGAAGGAGATGGAGTGAGTATTTTGAAGGTCTGTTGAATGTGTTTGATGATAGAGTGGCAGATATAGGGTGTTTTGGTCGAGGTGGTGTGCAAAGTGAGAGGGTTAGGGAGAATAATTTGGTAAACAGAGAAGAGGTAGTAAAAGCTTTGCGGAAGATGAAAGCCGGCAAGACAACAGGTTTGGATGGTATTGCAGTGGAATTTATTAAAAAAGGGGGTGACTGTATTGTTTACTGGTTGGTAAGGTTATTTAATATATGTATGATTCATGGTGAGGTGCCTGAGGATTGGCAGAATGCTTGCATAGTGCCATTGTACAAAAGCAAAGGGGACAAATGTGAGTGCTCCAGTTACAGAGGTATAAGTTTGTTGAGAATTCCTGGTAAATTATATGGGAGGTATTGATTGAGAGGGTGAAGGCATGTACAGAGCATCAGATTGGGGAAGAGCAGTGTGGCTTCAGAAGTGGTAGAGGATGTGTGGATCAGGTGTTTCCTTTGAAGAATGTATGTGAGAAATACTAAAAAAGCAAATGGATTTGCATGTTGCATTTATGGATCTGGAGAAGGCATATGATAGAGTTGATAGAGATGCTCTGTGGAAGGTATTAAGAATATATGGTGTGGGAGGCAAGTTGTTAGAAGCAGTGAAAAGTTTTTATCGAGGGAGTAAGGCATGTGTACGTGTAGGAAGAGAGGAAAGTGATTGGTTCTCAGTGAATGTAGGTTTGCAGCAGGGGTGTGTGATGTCTCCATGGTTGTTTAATTTGTTTATGGATGGAGTTGTTAGGGAGGTGAATGCAAGAGTTTTGGAAAGAGGGGCAAGTATGCAGTCTGTTGTGGATGAGAGAGCTTGGGAAGTGAGTCAGTTGTTGTTCGCTGATGATACAGTGCTGGTGGCTCATTCATGTGAGAAAGTGCAGAAGCTGGTGACTGAGTCTGGTAAAGTGTGTGAAAGAAGAAAGCTGAGAGTAAATGTAAATAAGAGCAAGGGTATTAGGTACAGTAGGGTTGAGGGTCAAGTCAATTGGGAGGTAAGTTTGAATGGAGAAAAACTGGAAGAAGTGAAGTGTTTTAGATATGTGGGAGTGGATTTGGCAGCGGATGGAACCATGGAAGCGTTAGTGAATCATAGGGTGGGGGAGGGGGCAATAGTTCTGGGAGCGTTGAAGAATGTGTGGAAGTCGAGAACATTATCTCGGAAAGCAAAAATGGCTATGTTTGAAGGAATAGTGGTTTCAATAATGTTAGATGGTTGCGAGGCATGGGCTATGGATAGAGTGGTGCGGAGGAGGGTGGATGTGCTGGAAATGAGATGTTTGAGGACAATATGTTATGTAAGGTGGTTTGATCGAGTAAGTAATAATAGGGTAAGAGAGATGTGTGGTAATAAAAAGAGTGTGGTTGAGAGAGAGCAGAAGAGGGTGTTTTGAAATGGTTTGATCACATGGAGAGAATGAGTGAGGAAAGACTGACCAAGAGGATATATGTGTCAGAAGTGGAGGGAACGAGGAGAAGTGAGAGACCAAATTGGAGGTGGAAAGATGGAGTGAAAAAGATTTTGAATGATCGGAGCCTCAACTTGCAGGAGGGTGAAAGGTGTGCAAGGAATAGAGTGAATTGGAACGATGTGGTATACCAGGGTCGACGTGCTGTCAATGGATTGAACCAGGGTATGTGAAGCTTCTTGAATAAACCATGGAAAGTTCAGTGGGGCCTGGGTGTGGAAAGGGAGCTGTGGTTTCAGTGCATTATACATGACAGCTAGAGATTGAGTGAGAATGAATGTGGCCTGTGTTGTCTTTTCCTAACTCTATCTCACGCACATGCAGGGGGAGGGGGTCTTAATTTCATGTGTGGCGGGGTGGCGACGGGAATGAATAAGGGCAGACAGTATGAATTTTGTAAATGTGTATATATGTTTATGTCTGTGTGTGGATATATATGTATACGTTGAGATGTTTAGGTATGTATATGTGTGTGTGTGGATGTGTATGTATATACATGTGTATGTGGGTGGGTTGGGCCATTCTTTCGTCTGTTTCCTTGCGCTACCTTGCTAATGCGGGAGACAGCGGCAAAGCAAAATAAATAAATAAAATAAATATATATATAAATTTTGGAGATCATAACTGAAGCTGCATGTGATTTTCAATTGTTACTAAGCAAACCATGGAACTAATCTAGACAGTCCAATAATCATTTTAATGGTATATATGATTTATGCATGATCTACAGATAAGTTAAATTTTGTATTAAATTTCATGAATCAAATCACTAATAGAACGTTATATAAGAGGCTCATTTTATAGTAACAGAAAAAAAAAAAAAAGCAAGCAGGCATACTAACTATATGTATTGCTACATTTTTATTGTCAAATCACTTTTATTGGAACATAACAAAGAGACATTACCTTGATGCTGGCCAATTGGAAGGTAATTTAATGCTATCAAGCATTCAAAAAATATAACTGCAAAATCATAAGCACCACTTACAAGTCTGTGAAACAGATGTATTAAAACTCATGCACAAACGGAAAAGTAAGTTGGGATGTATGAAACTTTCAACAATTCCCATTATGAAATTTGATAAAAACCTTTGATCTACTAAACATATCTCATCTTTCTTGACATTTATTACTCTGGCACCAATCTGCAAAAAGTATGGATAACCAGCATATTCTTACAGCCCTTATACGAACATGAATGAAAAAATAAGAAAAACAAGCTAACATCCTGAAGTTACCACACCTTTTCTTTCCATAGTATATGTAGTGAATGCAGCCTCCCTTCATCTGTTTCTATTACTACCTCACTAACATGAGAAACAGAGGACAAGTATGTTTCTTACATTAGTGAGGTAGTGAGAGAAGCAAATGGAGAGTCTACATTTGCTCACATCTATTCTGTATCTGTCAAGAGCAATGCACTGAAACAACAGCTCCATATCTACAACAGGCCCCCACAGACCTTTGCATGGTTTCCTACAAACCACTTCAAATGGCCTGGCTCAGTCAGAGACAGAATGGTACCCTCTGTATAACACATACTTCCAACGCATCCTGCCTCACGCTTGCCTTTCATCCTCCTTTATGTTCAAGCCTAAAGCACTCAAAATGTTTCCAACTCCATCTTTCCATCAACAGTTTGGTCTCCCCTTCTCCATTTCTCCTCCACCTCTGACATATATATCCTATCTGTCCATCTCTCCTCATTCATTCTCCAAGTATGTCCAAACCATTTCATCACATTATGTACATGTGTATATATGTATATGTCTGTGTGTGTATGTATATGTATACATTGAGATGAATAAGTATGCATATGTGCATATGTGGATGTGTATGTATATACATGTGTATGTGGGTGGGTTGGGCCGTTCTTTTGTCTGTTTCCTTGTGCTACCTCGCTAACACGGGAGACAGCGATAAAGAATAATAAATAAAAAATAAATAAATAATTATATATTTATCTATTTATTTTACTTTCTCGCTGTCTCCTGTGTTAGTGAGGTAGCGCAAGGAAACAGATGAAATAATGGCCCAACCCACCCACATACATAAGTATATATATTCAAGTCCACACATGCAAATATACATACCTATACATCTCAACATATACATATATATGCACACACAGACACATACATATACATACATGTACATGATTCATACTGTCTGCCTTTATTCATTCTTATCGCCACCCAGCCACATATGAAATAACAACCCCCTCTCCCCACATGTGGGCGAGGTAGTGCTAGGAAAAGACAACACAGGCCACTTTCGTTCACATTCAATCTCTAGCTGTCATGTATAATGCACTGAAACCACAGCTCCCTTTCCACATCTAGGCCCCACTAAACTTTCCATGATTTATCTAAGACGCTTCAAATACCCTGGTTCAATCCACTAACAGCACGTCGACTCCTGTATACCACATCGTTCCAATTCACTCTATTCCTTGCACGCCTTTCACCCTCCTGCATGTTCAGGCCCCGATCACTCAAAATCTTTTTCACTCCATCTTTCCACCCCCAATTTGGTCTCCCACTTCTACTCGTTCCCTCCACCTCTGACACATATATCCTCTTGGTCAATCTTTCCTCACTCATTCTCTCCATGTGACCAAACCATTTCAAAACACCCTCTTCTGCTTTCTCAACCACACTCTTCTTATTACCACACATCTCTCTAACCCTATTATTACTTACTCGATCAAACCACCTCACACCACATATTGTCCTCAAACATCTCATTTCCAGCTCATCCACCCTCCTGTGCACAGCTCTATCTATAGCCCACGCCTCGCAACCATATAACATTATTGGAATCACTATTCTTTCAAACATACCCATTTTTGCTTTCCGAGATAATGTTCTCAACTTACACACATTCTTCAATGCTCCCAGAACTTTTGCCCCCTCCCCCACCCTATGATTCACTTCTGCTTCCATGGGTCCATCCGCTGCCAAATCCACTTCCAGATATCTAAAACACTTCACTTCCCTCAGTTTTTCTCCATTCAAACTTACCTCCCAATTGACTTGACCCTCAACCCGACTGTACCCAATAACCTTGCTCTTATTCGCATTTACTCTCAGCTTTCTTCTTTCATACACTCTACCAAACTCAGTCACCAGCTTCTGCAGTTTCTCACATGAATCAGCCACCATCGCTATATCATCGGCGAACAACAACTGACTCATTTCCCAAGGTCTCTCATCCACAACAGACTGCATACTTGCCCCTCTTTCCAAAACTCTTGCATTCACCTCCCTAACAACCCCATCCATAAACAAATTAAACAACTATGGAGACATCACACACCCCTGCCCCAAACCAACATTCATTGAGAACCAATCACTTTCCTCTCTTCCTACATGTACACATGCCTTACATCCTTGATAAAAACTTTTCACTGCTTCTAACAACTTGCCTCCCACACCATATATTCTTAATACCTTCCAGAGAACATCTCTATCAACTCTATCATATGCCTTCTCTGGATCCATAAATCCTACATACAAATTCACTTGCTTTTCTAAGTATTTCCCACAAACATTCTTCAAAGCAAACACCTGATCCACACATCTCTACCACTTCTGAAACCACACTGCTCTTCCCCAATCTGATGCTCTGTACATGCCTTCATCCTCTCAATCAATACCCTCACATATAATTTCCCAAGAATACTCAACAGACTTATACCTCTGTAATTTGAGCACTCACTTTTACCCCCTTTGCCTTTGTACAATGACACTATGCAAGCATTCCGCCAATCCTCAGGCACCTCACCATGAGTCATACATACATTAAATAACCTTACCAACCAGTCAATAATAGTCACCCCCTTTTTTAATAAATTCCACTGCAATAACATCCAAACCCGCTGCCTCGCCGGCTTTCACCTTCCGCAAATGTGAGTGGATGTAACCAAGATGAGAAAAAAGAAGAGATAGGTAGTATGTCTGAGGAGAGGAACCTGGAAGTTTTGGTTCTGAGTGAAACAAAGCTCAAGGGTAAAGGGGAAGAGTGGTTTGGGAATGTCTTGGAAGTGAAGTCAGGGGTTAGTGAGAGGACAAGAGCAAGGGAAGGAGTAGCACCACTCCTAAAACAGGAGTGGTGGGAGTATGTGATAGAGAGTAAGAAAGTAAACTCTAGATTGATATGGGTAAAACTGAAAGTTGATGGAGAGAGATGGGTGATTATTGGTGCATATGCACCTGGGTATGAGAAGAAAGATCTTGAGAGGCAAGTGTTTTGGGAACAGCTGAGTGAGTGTGTTGGTAGTTTTGATGCACGAAACCGGGTTGTAGTGATGGGTGATTTGAATGCAAAGGTGAGTAATGTGGCAGTTGAGGGAATGATTGGTGTACATGGGGTGTTCAGTGTTATAAATGGAAACAGTGAAGAGCTTGTAGATTTATGTGCTGAAAAAGGACTGGTGGTTGGGACTACCTGGTTTAAAAAGCGAGATATACATAAGTATACGTATGTAAGTAGGAGAGATGGCCAGAGAGTGTTATTGGATTACATGTTAATTGATAAGCGTGCGAAAGAGAGACTTTTGGATGTTAATGTGCTGAGAGGTGCAACTGGAGGGATGTCTGATCATTATCTTGTGGAGGCAAAGGTAAAGGTTTGTAGAGCTTTTCAGAAAAGAAGAGAGAATGTTGGGGTGAAGAGAGTGGTGAAAGTGAGCTTGGGAAGGAGACTTGTGTGAGGAAATACCAGGAGAGACTGAGTACAGAATGGAAAATGTGAGAACAAAGGACGTAAGGGGAATGGGGGAAGAATGGGATGTGGATGTATTAGGGATGCAGTGATGGCTTGTGCAAATGATGCTTGTGGCATGAGAAGTGTGGGAGGTGGGCAGATTAGAAAGGGTAGTGAGTGGTGGGATGAGGAAGTAAGATTATTAGTGAAAGAGAAGAAAGAGGCATTTGAACGATTTTTGCAGGGAAATAATGCAAATGAGTGGGAGATATATAAGAGAAACAGGCAGGAGGTCAAGAGAAAGGTGCAAGAGGTGAAAAAGAGGGCAAATGAGAGTTGGGGTGAGAGAGTATCATTAAATTCTAAGGAGATTAAAAAGTTGTTTTGGAAGGAGGGAAATAAAGGGCATAAGACAAGGGAACAAATGGGAACTTCAGTGAAGGGGGTTAATGGGGAGGTAATAACAAGTAGTGGTGATGTGAGAAGGAGATGGAGTGGGTATTTTGAGGGTTTGTTGGATGTGTTTGATGATAGAGTGGCAGATATAGGGTGTTCTGGTCGAGGTGGTGTGCAAAGTGAGAGGGTTAGGGAGAATGATTTGGTAAACAGAGAAGAGGTAGTAGAAGCTGTGTGGGCAGATTAGAAAGGGTAGTGAGTGGTGGGATGATGAAGTGAGATTATCAGTGAAAGAGAAGAGAGAGGCATTTGGACGATTTTTGCAAGGAAATAATGCAAACGAGTGGGAGATGTATAAAAGAAAGAGGCAGGAGGTCAAGAGAAACGTGCAAGAGGTGAAAAAGAGGGCAAATGAGAGTTGGGTTGAGAGAGTATCATTAAATTTTAGGGAAAATAAAAAGATGTTTTGGAAGGAGGTAAATAAAGTGCGTAAGACAAGGGAACAAATGGGAACTTCAGTGAAGGGGGCTAATGGAGAGGTGATAACAAGTAGTGGTGATGTGAGAAGGAGATGGCGTGAGTATTTTGAAGATTTGTTGAATGTGTTTGATGATAGAGTGGCAGATATAGGGTGTTTTGGTCGAGGTGGTGTGCAAAGTGAGAGGGTTAGGGAAAATGATTTGGTAAACAGAGAAGAGGTAGTAAAAGCTTTGCGGAAGATGAAAGCCGGCAAGGCAGCGGGTTTGGATGGTACTGCAGTGGAACTTATAAAATAAAGGGGGTGACTGTATTGTTGACTGGTTGGTAAGGTTATCTAATGTATGTATGATTCATGGTGAGGTGCCTGAGGATTGGCGGAATGCTTGCATAGTGTCATTGTACAAAGGCAAAGGGGATAAGAGTGAGTGCTCAAATTACAGAGGTATAAGTTTGTTGAGTATCCCTGGTAAATTATATGGAGGGTATTGATTGAGAGGGTGAAGGCATGTACAGAGCATCAGAAAGGAGAAGAGCAGTGTCGTTTCAGAAGTGGTAGAGGATGTGTGGACCAGGTGTTTCCTTTGAAGAATGTCTGTGAGAAATACTTAGAAAAGCAAATGGATTTGTATGTAGCATTTATGGATCTGGAGAAGGCATATGATAGAGTTGATAGAGATGCTCTGTGGAAGGTATTAAGAATATACGGTGTGGGAGGCAAGTTGTTAGAAGCAGTGAAAAGTTTTTATCGAGGACGTAAGGCATGTGTACGTGTAGGAAAAGAGGAAAGTGATTGGTTCTCATTGAATGTAGGTTTGTGGCAGGGGTGTGTGATGTCTCCATGGTTCTTTAATTTATTTATGGATGGGGTTGTTAGGGAGGTGAATGCAAGAGTTTTGGAAAGAGGGGCAAGTATGAAGTCTGTTGTGGATGAGAGAGCTTGGGAAGTGAGTCAGTTGTTGTTCGCTGATGATACAGCGCTGGTGGCTGATTCATGTGAGAAACTGCTGAAGCTGGTGACTGAGTTTGGTAAAGTGTGTGAAAGAAGAAAGTTGAGAGCAAATGTAAATAAGAGCAAGGTTATTAGGTACAGTAGGGTTGAGGGTCAATTCAATTAGGAAGTAAGTCTGAATGGAGAAAAACTGGAGGAGGTGAAGTGTTTTAGATATGTGGGAGTGGATTTGGTAGTGGATGGAACCATGGAAGCGGAACTGAATCGTAGGGGGGGGGGGAATTCTGAGAGCCTTGAAGAATGTTTGGAAGTCGAGAACATTATCTCGGAAAGCAAAACTGGCTATGTTTGAAGGAATAGTGGTTCCAACAATGTTGTATGTTTGCGAGGCATGGGCTATGGATAGAGTTGTGCGCAGGAGGGTGGATGTGCTGGAAATGAGATGTTTGAGGACAATATGTGGTGTGAGGTGGTTTGATCGAGTAAGTAATAATAGAGTAAGAGAGATGTGTGGTAATAAAAAGAGTGGGGTTGAGAGAGCAGAAGAGGGTGTTTTGAAGTGGTTTGGGCACATGGAGAGGATGAGTGAGGAAAGATTGACCAAGAGGATTTATGTGTCGGAGGTGGAGGGAACAAGGAGAAGAGGGAGACCAAATTGGAGGTGGAAAGATGGAGTGAAAAAGATTTTGTGTGATCGGGGCCTGAACATGCAGGAGGGTGAAAGGAGGGCAAGGAACAGAGTGAATTGGAGCGATGTGGTATACCGGGGCTGACGTGCTGTCAGTGGATTGAATCAAGGCATGTGAAGCGTCTGGGGTAAACCATGGAAAGCTGTGTAGGTATATTTGCGTGTGTGGACGTGTGTATGTACATGTGTATGGGGGGGGGGTTGGGCGATTTCTTTCGTCTGTTTCCTTGCGCTACCTCGCAAACGCGGGAGACAGCGACAAAGTATAAAAAAAAAAAAAATATATATATATATATATATATATATATATATATATATATTTTTTTTTTTTTTTTTTTTTTTTTTTTTTTTTTTTTTTATACTTTGTCGCTGTCTCCCGCGTTTGCGAGGTAGCGCAAGGAAACAGACGAAAGAAATGGCCCAACCCCCCCCCCCATACACATGTACATACACACGTCCACACACACAAATATACATACCTACACAGCTTTCCATGGTTTACCCCAGACGCTTCACATGCCTTGATTCAATCCACTGACAGCACGTCAAACCCTGTATACCACATCGCTCCAATTCACTCTATTCCTTGCCCTCCTTTCACCCTCCTGCATGTTCAGGCCCCGATCACACAAAATCTTTTTCACTCCATCTTTCCACCTCCAATTTGGTCTCCCTCTTCTCCTCGTTCCCTCCACCTCCGACACATATATCCTCTTGGTCAATCTTTCCTCACTCATTCTCTCCATGTGCCCAAACCATTTCAAAACACCCTCTTCTGCTCTCTCAACCACGCTCTTTTTATTTCCACACATCTCTCTTACCCTTACGTTACTTACTCGATCAAACCACCTCACACCACACATTGTCCTCAAACATCTCATTTCCAGCACATCCATCCTCCTGCGCACAACTCTATCCATAGCCCACGCCTCGCAACCATACAACATTGTTGGAACCACTATTCCTTCAAACATACCCATTTTTGCTTTCCGAGATAATGTTCTCGACTTCCACACATTTTTCAAGGCTCCCAAAATTTTCGCCCCCTCCCCCACCCTATGATCCACTTCCGCTTCCATGGTTCCATCCGCTGACAGATCCACTCCCAGATATCTAAAACACTTCACTTCCTCCAGTTTTTCTCCATTCAAACTCACCTCCCAATTGACTTGACCCTCAACCCTACTGTACCTAATAACCTTGCTCTTATTCACATTTACTCTTAACTTTCTTCTTCCACACACTTTACCAAACTCAGTCACCAGCTTCTGCAGTTTCTCACATGAATCAGCCACCAGCGCTGTATCATCAGCGAACAACAACTGACTCACTTCCCAAGCTCTCTCATCCCCAACAGACTTCATACTTGCCCCTCTTTCCAGGACTCTTGCATTTACCTCCCTACCAACCCCATCCATAAACAAATTAAACAACCATGGAGACATCACACACCCCTGCCGCAAACCTACATTCACTGAGAACCAATCACTTTCCTCTCTTCCTACACGTACATATATATATATATATATATATATATATATATATATATATATATATATACAAATCCATTTGCTTTTCTAAGTATTTCTCACATACATTCTTCAAAGCAAACACCTGATCCACACATCCTCTACCACCTCTGAAACCACACTGCTCTTCCCCAATCTCATGCTCTGTACATGCCTTCACCCTCTCAATCAATACCCTCCCATATAATTTGCCAGGAATACTCAACAAACTTATACCTCTGTAATTTGAGCACTCACTCTTATCCCCTTTGCCTCTGTACAATGGCACTATGCATGCATTCCGCCAATCCTCAGGCACCTCACCATGAGTCATACATACATTAAATAACCTTACCAACCAGTCAATAATACAGTCACCCCCTTTTTTAATAAATTCCACTGCAATACCATCCAAACCTGCTGCCTTGCCGGCTTTCATCTTCCGCAAAGCTTTTACTACCTCTTCTCTGTTTACCAAATCATTTTCCCTAACCCTCTCACTTTGCACACCACCTCGACCAAAACACCCTATATCTGCCACTCTATCATCAAACACATTCAACAAACCTTCAAAATACTCACTCCATCTCCTTCTCACATCACCACTACTTGTTATCACCTCCCCATTTGCGCCCTTCACTGAAATTCCCATTTGCTCCCTTGTCTTACGCACTTTATTTACCTCCTTCCAGAACATCTTTTTATTCTCCCTAAAATTTAATGATACTCTCTCACCCCAACTCTCATTTGCCCTTTTTTTCACCTCTTGCACCTTTCTCTTGACCTCCTGTCTCTTTCTTTTATACGTCTCCCACTCAATTGCATTTTTTCCCTGCAAAAATTGTCCAAATGCCTCTCTCTTCTCTTTCACTAATACTCTTACTTCTTCATCCCACCGCTCACTACCCTTTCTAATCAACCCACCTCCCACTCTTCTCATACCACAAGCATCTTTTGCGCAATCCATCACTGATTCCCTAAATACATCCCATTCCTCCCCCACTCCCCTTACTTCCATTGTTCTCACCTTTTTCCATTCTGTACTCAGTCTCTCCTGGTACTTCCTCACACAAGTCTCCTTCCCAAGCTCACTTACTCTCACCACCCTCTTCACCCCAACATTCACTCTTCTTTTCTGAAAATCCATACAAATCTTCACCTTAGCCTCCACAAGATAATGATCAGACATCCCTCCAGTTGTACCTCTCAGCACATTAACATCCAAAAGTCTCTCTTTCGCGCGCCTGTCAATTAACACGTAATCCAATAACGCTCTCTGGCCATCTCTTCTACTTACATAAGTGTATGTATATCTCGCTTTTTAAACCAGGTATTCCCAATCATCAGTCCTTTTTCAGCACATAAATCTACAAGCTCTTCACCATTTCCATTTACAACACTGAACACCCCATGTATACCAATTATTCCCTCAACTGCCACATTACTCACCTTTGCATTCAAATCACCCAACACTATAACCCGGTCTCGTGCATCAAAACCACTAACACACTCATTCAGCTGCTCCCAAAACACTTGCCTGGATCTGGAGAAGGCATATGATAGAGTTGATAGAGATGCTCTGTGGAAGGTATTAAGAATATATGGTGTGGGAGGCAAGTTGTTAGAAGCAGTGAAAAGTTTTTATCGAGGATGTAAGGCATGTGTACGTGTAGGAAGAGAGGAAAGTGATTGGTTCTCAGTGAATGTAGGTTTGCGGCAGCGGTGTGTGATGTCTCCATGGTTGTTTAATTTGTTTATGGATGGGGTTGTTAGGGAGGTGAATGCAAGAGTTTTGGAAAGAGGGGCAAGTATGAAGTCTGTTGGGGATGAGAGAGCTTGGGAAGTGAGTCAGTTGTTGTTTGCTGATGATACAGCGCTGGTGGCTGATTCATGTGAGAAACTACAGAAGCTGGTGACTGAGTTTGGTAAAGTGTGTGAAAGAAGAAAGTTAAGAGTAAATGTGAATAAGAGCAAGGTTATTAGGTACAGTAGGGTTGAGGGTCAAGTCAATTGGGAGGTGAGTTTGAATGGAGAAAAACTGAAGGAAGTGAAGTGTTTTAGATATCTGGGAGTGGATTCGGCAGCGGATGGAAACATGGAAGCGGAAGTGGATCATAGGGTGGGGGAGGGGGTGAAAATTCTGGGAGCCTTGAAGAATGTGTGGAAGTCGAGAACATTATCTCGGAGAGCAAAAATGGGTATGTTTGAAGGAATAGTGGTTCCAACAATGTTGTATGGTTGCGAGGCGTGGACTATGGATAGAGTTGTGCGCAGGAGGATGGATGTGCTGGAAATGAGATGTTTGAGGACAATGTGTGGTGTGAGGTGGTTTGATCGAGTAAGTAACGTAAGGGTAAGAGAGATGTGTGGAAATAAAAAGAGCGTGGTTGAGAGAGCAGAGGAGGGTGTTTTGAAATGGTTTGGTCACATGGAGAGAATGAGTGAGGAAAGATTGACCAAGAGGATATATGTGTCGGAGGTGGAGGGAACGAGGAGAAGAGGGAGACCAAATTGGAGGTGGAAAGATGGAGTGAAAATGATTTTGTGTGATCGGGGCCTGAACATGCAGGAGGGTGAAAGGAGGGCAAGGAATAGAGTGAATTGGAGCGATGTGGTATACCGGGGTTGACGTGCTGTCAGTGGATTGAATCAAGGCATGTGAAGCGTCTGGGGTAAACCATGGAAATCTGTGTAGGTATGTATATTTGCGTGTGTGGACGTATGTATATACATGTGTATGGGGGTGGGTTGGGCCATTTCTTTCGTCTGTTTCCTTGCGCTACCTCGTAAACGCGGGAGACAGCGACATAGCAAAAAAAAAAAATATATATATATATATATATATATATATGAGTCCACGGGGAAAATGAAACATGATACGTCCCCAAGTGCACTTTCGTGTAATAATCACATCATCAGTGGAGACATGAGAAAGAAATACAAGTCAGTTGATATACATCGAAGAGACGAAGCTAGGACGCCATTTGGTAAACATATGATTGTCCAAAACAAACAATGAGCATTCATAAACTAATCATTTTACAAATTTGATCATTAATAAAGTTATCTAATTTGTACAGACCATCACCAATATTAAGATTATAATTCTCTGTGTATTTGATAATAGAAGATTCAATGATATTTCTCTTGGTAATAGAGTTAGAGTTAATAATGATTGTCCAAAACATACAACGAGCGTTCATAAACTTATCCTTTTACAAATTTTGTTAACAATAATGTTATCTAATTTGTATAGACCATCACTAATATTAAGATTATAATTCTTTGTGTATTTAATAACAGAAGATTCAATGATATTTCTCTTGGTATTAGAGTTAGAGTTAATAACTGAGATGGCGTTACTCCAGTCATTACAATGATCATAGTTTTTAACGTGATTAAACAAGGCATTTGATTATTGTCCCGTTCTTATATTATCTCTATGTTGCTGAAGTCTAACAGAAAGATCCTTACCAGTCTGACTAACATAAGATATATCACATTTTCCACAAGGCACTTTATAGATGAATCCAAGAGAATTTTCTGGTGAATTCCTGATTAAGATATCTTTATAGTATCATTGTTGCTAAAGGCACTATTTACATTAAAGGGTTTAAGCAACATGGGAAACAAAGTGAAATTATTATCAAAAGGGAGAACTAAAAGATTCTTGATGTCAATGGGAGGTTTGGGCTCAACTTTATAAAATGATTTCTTTGCTAACTTAAGGGATTTATCAATGAAAGATCTAGGGTACTTTAACTTGGATCCAATAGAATATATCTTCTCAAACTCATCATCAATAAACTCTGGACTGCAAATACGTAATGCCCTAAGGAACATAGATTGAAATGATGATAATTCAACTCTGTCATGTTCAGATGAGTAATAATGAAATATGAGCATACATTGGTGGGTTTTCTGTGTATGCTAAACTTAAACTTGTTTCCTTGTCTATGGATCATGCAATCTAAAAATGATAACATACCATTATTTTCAGTTTCTACGGTAAATTTGATGGAAGGTACTATATTGTTAAGTAAAGGAAGAAATATTTGTAAATTTTCATTTGTTGGTCAAACACAAAGAATATCATCTACATACCTAAACCAAATTGCATTAGAAGGTAAAATATCCTTTAGTAATTTTGTTTCAAAGAATTCCATATAAAGATTACTTAGTACAGGTGAAAGACGGTTACCCATTGCCATACCAAATTTCTGAGCATAATAATCTCCATTAAATTGTTATACACAGTCTTTTATGCACAATTCTATCAGCTCAATGAAATTATACTTTGAAACAGGTAAATGAATATCACCCAAGACATCAACTAAATATTCTAAAAGGTCATCACTGGACCTTTAGTGAAAAGTGAGGAAACATCAAAGCTAACTAGTTTAAAATGAAAATTAACATTGATATTGTTTAACTTATTGACTAAATCTACATTGTTCATGATATTAGAATTTGATACCTTACCCACTAAAGGGCTTAATAAAGAAACTGACCATTTTGACAATTCATATGTGATGGAGCCTACTGAACTCACTATAGGTCTTGCTGGAAAATTCTGTTTATGTGTTCTGATAAGTCCATACATATATGGCAATGAAGGGGACAAAGATGACAAACTTTTGATAAGAGAAGTGTTACCTTTCAACAACAACTTCATTTCTTTATTGAAATTAGATTTAACTGCTTCTAAGGGATTTTTACTAAGTTTAGAATATGTTGTGTCATCATTAAGAAGATCATTCATTTTAGATAAATAGTTACTTTTGTCTAAAATCACAACAGAGTTAGACTTACCTGCTTCAGTAATATGTATATCCTTGTCTTTTTTTAAGGTAATTATAGCTCTTATGAATCTTTTAGGGCAATTAGCTACCACTGGTTTTGACAAATTTTTTGAAACAAAATTACTGAAGGATATTTTACCTTCTAATGCAATTTCGTTTAGGTATGTAGATGATGTTCTTTGTGTTTGGCCAATAAATGAAAATTTACAAATTTTTCTCCCCTTACTTAACAATCTAGTATCTTCCATCAAATTTACTGTAAAAAATGAAAATAATGGTATGTTACCATTCTTAGATTGCACGATCCATAAACAAGGAAACAAGTTTAAGTTTAGCATACACAGAAAACCCACCAATCTATGCTCATATTTCATTATTACTCATCTGAACATGACAGAGTTAAATTATCATCATTTCAATCTATGTTCCTTTGGGCATTACGTATTTGCAGTCCAGAGTTTATTGATGATGAGTTTGAGAAGATATATTCTATTGGATCCAAGTTAAAGTACCCTAGATCTTAAGTTAGCAAAGAAATCATTTTATAAAGTTGAGCCCAAACCTCCCATTGACACCAAGAATCTTTTAGTTCTCCCTTTTAATAATAATTTTACTTTGCTTCCCATGTTGCTTAAACCCTTTAATGTAAATAGTGCCTTTAGCAACAATAATACTATAAAGAATATCTTAATCAGGAATTCACCAGAAAATTCTCTTGGATGCATCTATAAAGTGCCTTGTGGAAAATGTGATAAATTTTATGTTGGTCAGACTGGTAAGGATCTTTCTGTTAGACGTAAGCAACATAAATATAGTATAAGAAAAGGACAAGAATCAAATGCCTTGTTTAACCATGTTAAAAACTATGATCATTGTATTGACTGGAGTAACGCCATCTCAGTTATTAACTCTAACTCTATTACCAAGAAAAATATCATTGAATCTTCTATTATTAAATACACAAAGAATTATAATCTTAATATTAGTGATGGTCTATACAAATTAGATAACTTTATTGTTGACAAAATTTGTAAAATGATAAGTTTATGAATGCTCATTGTATGTTTTGGACAATCATTATTAACTCTAACTCTATTACCAAGAGAATTATCATTGAATCTTCTTTTATTAAATACACAAAGAATTATAATCTTAATATTAGTGATGGTCTATACAAATCAGATAACTTTATTGTTGATCAAATTTGTAAAATGATTAGTTTATGAACGCTTATTTTTTGTTTTGGACAATCATATGTTTACCAAATGGCGTCCTAGCTTCGTCTCTTTGATGTATATCAACTGACTTGTATTTCTTTCTTGTGTCCACCCTGATGATGTGATTATTACACGAAAGTGCACTTAGGAAGTTATCGTGCTTCATTTTCCCCGTGGACTCATAGGAATATCTTGATCACGCACAAAATTGTCATCCTTCCCAATATATATATATATATATATATATATATATATATATATATATATATATATATATATATATATATATATATATAAATAGATATTTTATTTATCTATTTATTTATTTTGCTTTGTCGCTGTCTCCCGCATTTGCAAAGTAACGCAAGGAAACAGACGAAAGAAATGGCCCAACCCACTCCCATACACATGTATATACACACACGTCCACACACGCAAATATACATACCTATACATCTCAATGTACACATATATATACACACACAGACACATACATATATACCCATGCACACAATTCACACTGTCTGCCTTTGTTCATTCCCATCGCCACCTCGCCACACATGGAATACCATCCCCCTCCCCCCTCATGTGTGCGAGGTTGCGCTAGGAAAAGACAACAAAGGCCCCATTCGTTCACACTCAGTCTCTACCTGTCATGCAATAATGCCCGAAACCACAGCTCCCTTTCCACATCCAGGCTCCACACAACCTTCCATGGTTTACCCCAGACGCTTCACATGCCCTGATTCAATCCACTGACAGCACGTCAACCCCGGTATACCACATCGATCCAATTCACTCTATTCCTTGCACACCTTTCACCCTCCTACATGTTCAGGCCCCGATCACTCAAAATCTTTTTCACTCCATCTTTCCACCTCCAATTTCGTCTCCCAGTTCTCCTCGTTCCCTCCACCTCCAACACATATATCCTCTTGGTCAATCTTTCCTCACTCATTCTCTCCACTTGCCCAAACCATTTCAAAACACCCTCTTCTGCTCTCTCAACCATGCTCTTTTTATTTCCACACATCTCTCTTACCCTTACATTACTTACTCGATTAAACCACCTCACACCACACATTGTCCTTAAACATCTCATTTCCAGCACATCCACCCTCCTGCGCACAATTCTATCCATAGCCCACGCCTCGCAACCATAAAACATTGTTGGAACCACTATTCCTTCAAACATACCCTTTTTTGCTTTCCGAGATAATGTTCTCGACTTCCACACATTCTTCAAGGCTCCCAGGATTTTCGCCCCCTCCCCACCCTATGATTCACTTCTGCTTCCATGGTATGTATGACTCATGATGAGGTGCCTGAGGATTGGCGGAATGCGTGCATAGTGCCATTGTACAAAGGTAAAGGGGATAAGAGTGAGTGCTCAAATTACAGAGGTATAAGTTTGTTGAGTATTCCTGGTAAATTATATGGGAGGGTATTGATTGAGAGGGTGAAGGCATGTACAGAGCATCAGATTGGGGAAGAGCAGTGTGGTTTCAGAAGTGGTAGAGGATGTGTGGATCAGGTGTTTGCTTTGAAGAATGTATGTGAGAAATACTTACAAAAGCAAATGGATTTGTATGTAGCATTTATGGATCTGGAGAAGGCATATGACAGAGTTGATAGAGATGCTCTGTGGAAGGTATTAAGAATATATGGTGTGGGATGCAAGTTGTGAGAAGCAGTGAAAAGTTTTTATCGAGGATGTAAGGCATGTGCACGTGTAGGAAGAGAGGAAAGTGATTGGTTCTCAGTGAATGTAGGTTTGCGGCAGGGGTGTGTGATGTCTCCATGGTTGTTTAATTTGTTTATGGATGGGGTTGTTAGGAAAGTGAATGCAAGAGTTTTGGAAAGAGGGGCAAGTATGAAGTCTGTTGTGGATGAGAGAGCTTGGGAAGTGAGTCAGTTGTTGTTCGCTGATGATACAGCACTGGTGGCTGATTCATGTGAGAAACTGCAGAAGCTGGTGACTGAGTTTGGTAAAGTGTGTGAAAGAAGAAAATTAAGAGTAAATGTGAATAAGAGCAAGGTTATTAGGTACAGTAGGGTTGAGGGTCAAGTCAATTGGGAGGTAAGTTTGAATGGAGAAAAACTGGAGGAAGTAAAGTGTTTTAGATATCTGGGAGTGGATCTGGCAGCAGATGGAACCATGGAAGCGGAAGATAAATAAATATGAATAAATATATTCATTTATTTATTTATTTTGCTTTGTCGCTGTCACCCGTGTTAGCGAGGTAGCGCAAGGAAACAGACGAAAGAATGGCCCAACCCGCATACATACACATGTATATACATACACGTCCACACACGGAAATAGACATACCTATACATCTCAACGTACACATATATATACACACACAGTTTTTTTTTTTTTTTTTTTTTTTTTATACCTCGTCGCTGTCTCCCGCGTTTGCGAGGTAGCGCAAGGAAACAGACGAAAGAAATGGCCCAACCCCCCCCCACACACATGTACATACACACGTCCACACACGCAAATATACATACCTACACAGCTTTCCATGGTTTACCCCAGACGCTTCACATGCCCTGGTTCAATCCATTGACAGCACGTCGACCCCGGTATACCACATCATTCCAATTCACTCTATTCCTTGCACGCCTTTCACCCTCCTGCATGTTCAGGCCCCTGATCACTCAAAATCTTTTTCACTCCATCTTTCCACCTCCAATTTGGTCTCCCACTTCTCCTCGTTCCCTCCACCTCTGACACATATATCCTCTTGGTCAATCTTTCCTCACTCATTCTCTCCAGGTGACCAAACCATTTCAAAACACCCTCTTCTGCTCTCTCAACCACACTCTTTTTATTTCCACACATCTCTCTTACCCTTACATAACTTACTCAATCAAACCACCTCACACCACATATTGTCCTCAAACATCTCATTTCCAGCACATCCACCCTCCTGTGCACAACTCTACCCATAGCCCACGCCTCGCAACCATACAACATTGTTGGAACCACTATTCCTTCAAACATACCCATTTTTGCTTTCCGAGATAATGTTCTTGACTTCCAAACATTCTTCAAGGCTCCCAGAATTTTCGCCCCCTCCCCCACCCTATGATTCACTTCCACTTCCATGGTTCCATCTGCTGCCAGATCCACTCCCAGATATCTAAAACACTTCACTTCCTCCAGTTTTTCTCCATTCAAACTTACCTCCCAATTGACTTGACCCTCAACCCTACTGTACCTAATAACCTTGCTCTTATTCACATTTACTCTTAACTTTCTTCTTTCACACACTTTACCAAACTCAGTCACCAGCTTCTGCAGTTTCTCACATGAATCAGCCACCAGCGCTGTATCATCAGCAAACAACAACTGACTCACTTCCCAAGCTCTCTCATCCACAACAGACTGCATATATACTTGCCCCTCTTTCCAAAACTCTTGCATTCACCTACCTAACAACCTCATCCATAAACAAATTAAACAACCATGGAGACATCACACACCCCTGCCGCAAACCTACATTCACTGAGAACCAATCACTTTCCTCTCTTCCTACATGTACACATGCCTTACATCCTCGATAAAAACTTTTCACTGCTTCTAACAACTTGCCTCCCACACCATATATTCTTAATACCTTCCACAGAGCATCTCTATCAACTCTATTATATGCCTTCTCCAGATCCATAAATGCTACATACAAATCCATTTGTTTTTCTAAGTATTTCTCACATACATTCTTCAAAGCAAACACCTGATCCACACATCCTCTACCATTTCTGAAACCACACTGCTCTTCCCCAATCTGATGCTCTGTACATGCCTTCACCCTCTCAATCAATACCCTCCCATATAATTTACCAGGAATACTCAACAAACTTATAACTCTGTAATTTGAGCACTCACTCTTGTCTCCTTTGCCTTTATACAATGGCACTATGCAAGCATTCCGCCAATCCTCAGGCACCTCACCATGAATCATACATACATTAAATAACCTTACCAACCAGTCAACAATACAGTCACCGCCTTTTTAATAAATTCCACTGCAATAACATGCAAACCCGCTGCCTTGCCGGCTTTCATCTTCCACAAAGCTTATACTACCTCTTCTCTGTTTACCAAATCATTTTCCCTCACTCTCTCACTTTGCACACAACCTCGACGAAAACACCCTATATCTGCCACTCTATCATCAAATACATTCAACAAACCTTCAAAATACTCACTCCATCTCCTTCTCACATCACCACTACTCGTTAACACCCTATTAGCCCCCTTCACTGAAGTTCCCGTTGATTCCCTTGTCTTACGTACATTATTTACCTCCTTCCAAAACATCTTTTTATTCTCCTTAGAATTTAATGATACTCTCTCACCCCAACTCTCATTTGCCATCTTTATCACCTCTTGCACCTTTCTCTTGACCTCCTGCCTCTTTCATTTATACATCTCCCAGTCATCTGCATTATTATGGTTGTTTAATTTGTTTATGGATGGGGTTCTTAGGGAGGTGAATGCAACAATTTTGAGAAAGGGGCAAGTATGGATGCAGTCTGTTGTGGATGAGAGGGCTCGGAAAGTGAGTCAGTTGTTGTGCGCTGATGATACAGCGCTGGTGCCTGAATCAGTTGAGAAACTGTAGAAGTTGGTGACTGAGTCTGGTAAAGTGTGTGAAAGAAGAAAGCTGACAGTAAATGCGAATAAGAGCAAGGCTATTAGGTTCAGTAGGGATTAGGGACAAGTTAATTGGGAGGTAAGTTTGAATGAAGGAAAACTGGAGGAAGTGAAGTGTTTTAGATATCTGGGAGTGGATTTAGCAGCAGATGGAATCATGGAAGCGGAAGTGAGTCATAGGGTGGGGGAGCATCGAAGAATGTGTGGAAGGCGAGAACATTATCTCGGAGAGCAAAAATGGGATGTTTGAAAGAATAATTGTTCCAACAATGTTATATGGTTGCGAGGCATGGGCTATATATAGAGTTGCGCGGAGGACAGTGAATGTGTTGGAAATGAAATGTTTGAGGACAATATGGGGTGTGAGGTGGTTTGATCGAGTAAATAATGAAAGGGTAAGAGAGATGTGTGGTAATAAAAAGAATATGGTTGAGAAAACAGAAGAGGGTGTTCTCGCCTTCCACACATTCTTCAACACTCCTAGAACCTTTGCCCCCTCCCCCACCCTGTGACTCACTTCCACTTCTATGGTTCCATCCACTGATAAATCCACTTCCAGATATCTAAAACACTTCACTTTCTTCAGTTTTTCTCCATTCAAACTTACCTCCCAATTGATGTGTCCCTCAACCCTACTGAACCTAACAACCTTGCTCTTATTCATATATACTCTTAGCTTTCTTCTTTCACACACTTTACCAAACTCAGTCACCAGCTTCTGCAGTTTCTCCCCGATTCAGCTACCAGCACTGCATCATCAGCGAACAATAACTGACTCACTTCCAAGTCCTCTCACCCACAACAGACAGCATACTTGCCCCCTCTCTCCAAAACTCTTGCATTCACCTCCCTAACAACCCCATCCATAAACAAATTAAACAACCATGGAGACATCATGCACCCCTGCCACAAACCGACATTCACTGGGAACCAATCGCTTTCCTCTCTTCCTACTCGTACACATGCTTTACATCCTTGATAATAACTTTTCACTGCTTATAGCAACTTACCCCCACACCATACACTCTTAAAACCTTCCACAGAGCATCTTTATCGACTCTATCATATCCCTTCTCCAGATCCATAAATGCTACATACAAATCCATCTGCTTTTCTAAGTATTTCTCACACACATTCTTCAAAGCAAACACTTGATTCACACATTCTCTACCACTTCTGAAACCACACTGTTCTTCCCTGGTCTGTACATGCCTTCACCCTCTCAATCAATACCCTCCCATATAATTTCCCAGGAATACTCAGGAAACTTACACCTCTGTAATTTGAACAATCAACTTTCTCCCCGTTGCCTTTGTACAACAGCACTATATATGCATTCCGCCAATTATCAGGCACTTCATCAAGAACGATACATATATCTAATATCCTTACTAACCAGTCAACAACACAATCATCCCCCCTTTTTTAACAAATTCCATTGCAATACCATGCAAACCCATCACCTCACTGACTTTCATTGTCTGCAAAGCTTTCACTATCTCTTCTCGGTTTACCAATCCTTTCTCCCTCACCCTCTCACTTCTCACACCTCGACCAAAACACCCTATATCTGTCACTTTATCATCAAACACATTCAACAAACCTTCAAAATATTCAGTCCATTTCCTTCTCACTTCACCAGTACTTATTACCTCCGCATTAACCCACTTCAACGATGTTCCTATTTGTTCACTTGTCTTACGCATTCTATTTACCTCCTTCCAAAACATCTTTTTATTCTCCCTAAAATCTAACGATACTCTCTTACCCCAACTCTCATTTGCCCTTTTTTTCACCAGTTACTACCTTTTCTAATCTGCCTACCTCCCACCTGTCTCATACCACAGGCATCTTTTGCGTAAGCCATCACTGCTTCCCTAAATACATCCCATTCCTGCCCCACTCCCCATACATCATTTGCACTCACCTTTTTCCATTCTGCACTCAATCTTTCCTGGTATTTCCTCACACAAGTCTCATTTCCAAGCTCACTTACTCTCATCACTCTCTTCACCCCAGCATTCTCTCTTCTTTTCTGAAAAACCTCTCCAAATCTTCACATTCGCTTACACAAGATAATGATCAGATATCCCTCCAGCTGCCCCTCTCAGCACATAAACATCCGTAAGTCTCTCTTTCACATGCCTATCAATTAACATGTAATCAAATAATACTTTTTGGCCATCTCTCCTACTTACATAAGTATACTTATGTATATCTCTTTTTAAACCAGGTATTCCCAATCACCAGTCCTTTTTCTGCACACAAATCTACAGGCTCTTCATCATTTTCATTTACAACACTGAACATCCCATGTACACCAATTATATCCTCAACTGCCACATTATTCACCTTTGCATTCAAATCACCCATCACTATAACCCAGTTTCATGCATCAAAGCAGCTAACACACTCACTTGGTTGCTCCCGAAACACTTGCCTCTCATAATCTTTCTTCTCATGACCAGGTGCATAGGCACCAATAATCACCCATCTCTCTCCATCCACTTTCAGTTTTATCCATATCAATCTAGAGTTTAATTTCTTACACTCTATCACATACTCCTACAACTCCTGCTTCAGGAGTAGTGCTACTCCTTCCTTTGCTCTTGTCTTCTCACCAACCCCTGACTTTACTCCAAAGACATTCCCAAACCACTCTTCCCCTTTACCCTTGAGTTTCTTTTCACTCAAAGCCAAAACATCCAGGTTCCTTTCCTCAAACATACTATCTATCTCTCCTTTTTCTCATCTTGGTTACATCCACAGACATTTAGACACCCCAATCTGAGCCTTCAAGGAGGATGAGCACTCCCTGCATGACTCCTCCTTCTGTTTCTCCCGCTGCTGTCCCCTTTAGTCGCCTTCTACGACACGCAGGGAATGCATGGGAAGTATTCTTTCTCCCCTATCCCCAGTGTGGTTTCATAAGTTATATAGGATGTGTGGATCAGGTGTTTGCTTTGAAGAATGTATGTTAGAAATACTTAAAAAAGCAAATGGATTTGAATGTAGCATTTATGGATCTGGAAAAGGCATATGATAGAGTTGATAGAAATGCTCAGTGGAAGGTATTAAGAATATATGATGTGGGAGGCAAGTTGCTAGAAGCAGTGAAAAGTTTTTATCGAGGACGTAAGGCATGCGTATGAGTAGGAAGAGAGGAAAGTGATTGGTTCTCAGTGAATGTAGGTTTGTGGCAGGGGTGCATATGTCTCCATTGTTGTATAATTTGTTTATGGGTGGGGTTGTTAGGGAGGTGAATGCAAGAGTTTTGGAGAGGGGCCAAGCGTGCAGTCTGTTGTGGATGAGAGAGCTTGGGAAGTGCGTCAGTTGTTGTTTGTTGATGATACAGCGCTGGTGGTTTATTCGGGTGAGGAACTGCAGAAGCTGGTGACTGAGTTTGGTAAAGTGTGTGAAAGAAGAAAGCTGTGAGTAAATGTGAATAAGAGCAAGGTTATTAGGTACAGTAGGGTTGAGGGACAAGTCAATTGGGAGGTAAGTTTGAATGGAGAAAAACTGGAGGAAGTGAAGTGTTTTAGATATCTGGAAGTGGATTTGGCAGTGGATGGAACCATGGAAGTGGAAGTGAGTCAGAGGGTGGGGGAGGGGGCAAAAGTTCTGGGAGTGCTGAAAAATGTGTGGAAGGTGAGAACATTATCTCAGAAAGCAAAAATGGGAATGTCTGAAGGAATAGTGTTTCCAACAATGCTATATGGTTGTGAGGCATGGGCTATAGATAGAGTTGTGCAGAGGAGGGTGGATAAGTCTCACCAACATGAGACGAAGGTGCGTGTTCCTATGCACTTTGTTCGTACTCATATACCTCTGCATTGCACAGTTAGGTTCGGTAAAATGCTATCTGCTGGCTATGTGCGCCTGTGGGAAATGACTAGTGTAGACCCCATTGCTCACCAACGTGAGATGAAGGGTATTCGAGTACATAGTATTCGAATAGTTTTTTCCTATTAGCCAGACCCATAGCCTAGCGGTAGCATTCCTGCCTGCTGCACAGGGGTCCCAGGTTCGATCCTGGCTGTTGAAGGTTTGTATGTTCTATGAAGGTGAGCATTCCTACGCACTTTGTTCATATTCATATACCTCCGCGTTGCACAGTTAGGTTCGGTAAAATGCTATCTGCTGGCTATGTGCGCCTGTTGGGAAATGACCGGCGTCCGTTGCTCACCAATGCGAGAGGAAGGGTATTCGAGGACAGAGTATTCGAAGTTATTTCCTATTAGCTAGGCCCGTAGCCTAGCGATAGCATTCCCACCTGTTGCAGAGGGGTCCAGGGTTCAATCCTGGCTATTCGAGGTTTGCATGTTCTATGACGGTGCGCGTTCCTATGCACTTTGTTCATATTCATATACCTCCGCGTTGTACAGTTAGGTTTGGTAAAATGCTATCTACTAGCTATGTGCACCTGTTGGGAAATGACCTGTGTAGACCCCATTGCTCACCAATGTGAGATGAAGGGTATTCGAGTACATAGAATTTGAATAGTTATTTCCTATTAGCCAGGCCCATAGCCTAGCAGTAACATTCCCACCTATTGCACAGGGGTCCCGGTTCGATCCTGACTATTGGAGGTTTGTATGTTCTATGAAAGTGCGCGTTCCTAAGCACTTTTGTTCGTATATATATCATATATAATCTATCTAAATTATTTATATAAATATAGATATATATATATATTTTTTTTTTATACTATTCGCCATATCCTGCGATAGCGAATAGGTAGCGTTAAGAACCAGAGGACGGGCCTTGAGGGAATATCCCTCCTCTGGCCTCTTCTCTGTTTTTTTATTCCCTTTTTTTCTTTCGGAAAAAAAAAAAAAAAAAAAATAATATATATATATATATAATCTCTATATATATATTATAGGGAGAAAGAATACTTCCCACGTATTCCCTGCGTGTCGTAGAAGGCGACTAAAAGGGAAGGGAGCGGGGGCTGGAAATCCTCCCCTCTCGTCGCTGTCTCCCGCGTTTGCGAGGTAGCGCAAGGAAACAGACGAAAGAAATGGCCCAACCCACCCCCATACACATGTATATACATACATCCACACACGCAAATATACATACCTACACAACTTTCCATGGTTTACCCCAGACGCTTCACATGCCCTGATTCAATCCACTGACAGCACGTCAACCCCGGTATACCACATCGATCCAATTCACTCTATTCCTTGCCCTCCTTTCACCCTCCTGCATGTTCAGGCCCCGATCACACAAAATCTTTTTCACTCCATCTTTCCACCTCCAATTTGGTCTCCCACTTCTCCTCGTTCCCTCCACCTCCGACACATATATCCTCTTGGTCAATCTTTCCTCACTCATTCTCTCCATGTGCCCAAACCATTTCAAAACACCCTCTTCTGCTCTCTCAACCACGCTCTTTTTATTTCCACACATCTCTCTTACCCTTACGTTACTTACTCGATCAAACCACCTCACACCACACATTGTCCTCAAACATCTCATTTCCAGCACATCCATCCTCCTGCGCACAACTCTATCCATAGCCCACGCCTCGCAACCATACAACATTGTTGGAACCACTATTCCTTCAAACATACCCATTTTTGCTTTCCGAGATAATGTTCTCGACTTCCACACATTCTTCAAGGCTCCCAGGATTTTCGCACCCTCCCCCACCCTATGATTCACTTCCGCTTCCATGGTTCCATCCGCTGCCACATCCACTCCCAGATATCTAAAACACTTTACTTCCTCAGGTTTTTCTCCATTCAAACTTACCTCCCAATTGACTTGACCCTCAACCCTACTGTACCTAATAACCTTGCTCTTATTCACATTTACTCTTAACTTTCTTCTTTCACACACTTTACCAAACTCAGTCACCAGCTTCTGCAGTTTCTCACATGAATCAGCCACCAGCGCTGTATCATCAGCGAACAACAACTGACTCACTTCCCAAGCTCTCTCATCCCCAACAGATTTCATACTTGCCCCTCTTTCCAAAACTCTTGCATTCACCTCCCTAACATCCCCATCCATAAACAAATTAAACAACCATGGAGACCACACACCCCTGCCGCAAACCTACATTCACTGAGAACCAATCACTTTCCTCTCTTCCTACACGTACACATGCCTTACCAATCACTTTCCTCTCTTCCTACACGTACTCATGCCTTACATCCTCGATAAAAACTTTTCACTGCTTCTAACAACTTGCCTCCCACACCATATATTCTTAATACCTTCCACAGAGCATCTCTATCAACTCTATCATATGCCTTCTCCAGATCCATAAATGCTACATACAAATCCATTTGCTTTTCTAAGTATTTCTCACATACATTCTTCAAAGCAAACACCTGATCCACACATCCTCTACCACTTCTGAAACCACACTGCTCTTCCCCAATCTGATGCTCTGTACATGCCTTCACCCTCTCAATCAATACCCTCCCATATAATTTACCAAGAATACTCAACAAACTTATACCTCTGTAATTTGAGCACTCACTCTTATCCCCTTTGCCTTTGTACAATGGCACTATACACGCATTCCGCCAATCCTCAGGCACATCACCATGAGTCATACATACATTAATTAACCTTACCAACCAGTCAATAATACAGTCACCCCCATTTTAATAAATTCCACTGCAATACCATCCAAACCTGCTGCCTTGCCGGCTTTCATCTTCCGCAAAGCTTTCACTACCTCTTCTCTGTTTACCAAATCATTTTCCCTAACCCTCTCACTTTGCACACCACCTCAACCAAAACACCATATATCTGCCACTCTATCATCAAACACATTCAACAAACCTTCAAAATACTCACTCCATCTCCTTCTCACATCACCACTACTTGTTATCACCTCCCCATTTGCGCCCTTCACTGAAGTTCCCATTTGCTCCCGTGTCTTACGCACTTTATTCACTTCCTTCCAGAACATCATTTTATTCTCCCTAAAATTTAATGATACTCTCTCACCCCAACTCTCATTTGCCCTCTTTTTCACCTCTTGCACCTTTCTCTTGACCTCCTGTCTCTTTCTTTTATACATCTCCCACTCAATTGCATTTTTTCCCTGCAAAAATCGTCCAAATGCCTCTCTCTTCTCTTTCACTAATAATCTTACTTCTTCATCCCACCACTCACTACCCTTTCTAATCAACTCACCTCCCACTCTTCTCATGCCACAAGCATCTTTTGCGCAATCCATCACTGATTCCCTAAATACATCCCATTCCTCCCCCACTCCCCTTACTTCCATTGTTCTCACCTTTTTCCATTCTGTACTCAGTCTCTCCTGGTACTTCCTCACACAAGTCTCCTTTCATGTGAGAAACTGCAGAAGCTGGTGACTGAGTTTGGTAAAGTGTGTGAAAGAAGAAAGTTAAGAGTAAATGTGAATAAGAGCAAGGTAATTAGGTACAGTAGGGTTGAGGGTCAAGTCAATTGGGAGGTAAGTTTGAATGGAGAAAAACTGGAGGAAGTAAAGTGTTCTAGATATCTGGGAGTGGATCTGGCAGCGGATGGAACCATGGAAGCGGAAGTGGATCATAGGGTGGGGGAGGGGGCGAAAATCCTGGGAGCCTTGAAGAATGTGTGGAAGTCGAGAACATTATCTCGGAAAGCAAAACTGGGTATGTTTGAAGGAATAGTGGTTCCAACAATGTTGTATGGTTGCGAGGCGTGGACTATGGATAGAGCTGTGCGCAGGAGGATGGATGTGCTGGAAATGAGATGTTTGAGGACAATGTGTGGTGTGAGGTGGTTTGATCGAGTAAGTAACGTAAGGGTAAGAGAGATGTGTGGTAATAAAAAGAGTGGGGTTGAGAGAGCAGAAGAGGGTGTTTTGAAATGGTTTAGTCACATGGAGAGAATGAGTGAGGAAAGATTGACCAAGAGGATATATGTGTCGGAGGTGGAGGGAACGAGGAGAAGAGGGAGACCAAATTGGAGGTGGAAAGATGGAGTGAAAAAGATTTTGTGTGATCGGGGCCTGAACATGCAGGAGGGTGAAAGGAGGGCAAGGAATAGAGTGAATTGGAGCGATGTGGTATACCGGGGTTGACGTGCTGTCAGTGGATTGAATCAAGGCATGTGAAGCGTCTGGGGTAAACCATGGAAAACTGTGTAGGTATGTATATTTGCGTGTGTGGACGTATGTATATACATGTGTATGGGGGTGGGTTGGGCCATTTCTTTCGTCTGTTTCCTTGCGCTACCTCGCAAACGCGGGAGACAGCGACAAAGCAAAAAAAAAAAAAAAAAATATATATATTTTATTATTATTTTGCTTTGTCGCTGTCTCCCATGTTAGCAAGGTAGCGCAAAGAAACAGACGAAAGAATGGCCCAACCCACCCACATACACATGTATATACATACACATCCACACATGCAAATATACATATCTATACATCTCAATGTACACGTATATATACACACACAGACATATACATATATACACATGTACATAATTCATACTGTCTGCCTTTATTTGTTCCCATCGCCACCTCGCCACACATGGAATAACAACCCCCTCCCCCCTCAAGTCTGCGAGGTAGCGCTAGGAAAGGCACCAAAGGCCCCATTCGTTCATACTCAGTCTCTAGCTGTCATGTAATAATGCACCGAAACCACAGCTCCCTTTCCACATCCAGGCCCCACACACTTTCCATGGTTTACCCCATACGCTTCACATGCCCTGGGTCAATCCATTGACAGCACATCGACCCCGGTATACCACATCGTTCCAATTCACTCTATTCCTTGCACGCCTTTCACCCTCCTGCATGTTTAGGACCCGATCACTCAAAATCTTTTTCACTCCATCTTTCCACCTCCAATCTGGTCTCCCACTTCTCCTCGTTCCCTCCACCTCTGACACATATATCCTCTTGGTCAATCTTTCCCCACGCATTCTCTCCATGTGACCAAACCATTTCAAAACACCCTCTTCTGCTCTCTCAACCACACTCTTTTTATTTCCACACATCTCTCTTACCCTTACATTACTTACTCGATCAAAACACCTCATACCACATATTGTCCTCAAACATCTCATTTCCAGCACATCCACCCTCCTCCGCACAACTCTATCCATAGCCCACGCCTCGCAACCATACAACATTGTTGGAACCACTATTCCTTCAAACATACCCATTTTTGCTTTCCGAGATAATGTTCTCGACTTCCAAACATTCTTCAAGGCTCCCAGAATTTTCGCCCCCTCCCCCACCCTATGATTCACTTCCGCTTCCATGGTTCTATCCGCTGCCAGGTCCACTCCCAGATATCTAAAACACTTTACTTCTTCCAGTTTTTCTCCATTCAAACGTACCTCCCAATTGACTTGACCCTCAAACCTACTGTACCTAATAAGCTTGTTCTTATTCACATTTACTCTTAACTTTCTTCTTTCACACACTTTACCAAACTCAGTCACCAGCTTCTGCAGTTTCTTACATGAATCAGCCACCAGCGCTGTATCATCAGCAAACAAAAACTGACTCACTTCCCAAGCTCTCTCATCCACAACAGAATGCATACTTGCCCCTCTTTCCAAAACTCTTGCATTCACCTCCCTAACAACCCCATCCATAAACAAATTAAACAACCATGGAGACATCACACACCCCTGCCGCAAACCTACATTCACTGAGAACCAATCACTTTCCTCTCTTCCTACACGTACACATGCCTTACATCCTCGATAAAAACTTTTCACTGCTTCTAACAATTTGCCTCCCACACCATATATTCTTAAAACCTTCCACAGAGCATCTCTATCAACTCTATCATATGCCTTCTCCAAATCCATTAATGCTACATACAAATCCATTTGTTTTTCTAAGTATTTCTCACATACATTCTTCAAAGCAAACACCTGATCCACACATCCTCTACCACTTCTGAGACCACACTGCTCTTCGCCAATCTGATGCTCTGTACACGCCTTCACCCTCTCAATCATTACCCTCCCATATAATTTACCAGGAATACTCAACAAACTTATACATCTGTAATTTGAGCACTCACTCTTATCCCCTATGCCTTTGTACAATGGCACTATGCAAGCATTCTGCCAATCCTCAGGCACCTCATCATGAATCATACATACATTAAATAACCTTACCTACCAGTCAACAATACAGTCACCCCCTTTTTTAATAAATTCCACATATATATATATATACCATATATATACATATATATATATATATATATATATATATATATATATATATATATATATATATATATATATATATATATCTTTCTTTCTTTCTTTTAAACTATTTGCCATTTCCCGCGTTAGCGAGGTAGCGTTAAGAACAGAGGACTGGGCCTTTTTTGGAATATCCTCACCTGGCCCCCTCTGTTCCTTCTTTTGGAAAATTAAATAAAAAAAAAAAAAAAACGAGAGGGGAGGATTTCCAGCCCCCCGCTCCCTCCCCTTTTAGTCGCCTTCTACGACACGCAGGGAATACATGGGAAGTATTCTTAATCCCCTATCCCCAGGGATAATATATATATATATATATATATATATATATATATATATATATATATATATATATATATATATATTTATATATATATATATATATATATATATATATATATATATATATATATATATATATATATATATATATATGTGTGTACGTGTAGGAAGAGAGGAAAGTGATTGGTTCTCAGTGAATGTAAGTTTGCGGCAGGGGTGTGTGATGTCTCCATGGTTGTTTAATTTGTTTATGGATGGGGTTGTTAGGGAGGTGAATGCAGGAGTTTTGGAAAGAGGGGCAAGTATGAAGTCTGTTGGGGATGAGAGAGCTTGGGAAGTGAGTCAGTTGTTGTTCGCTGATGATACAGCGCTGGTGGCTGATTCATGGTGTGTGAGGTGGTTTGATCGAGTAAGTAATGTAAGGGTAAGAGAGATGTGTGGAAATAAAAAGAGCGTGGTTGAGAGAGCAGAAGAGGGTGTTTTGAAATGGTTTGGGCACATGGAGAGAATGAGTGAGGAAAGATTGACCAAGAGAATATATGTGTTGGAGGTGGAGGGAACGAGGAGAAGAGGGAGACCAAATTGGAGGTGGAAAGATGGAGTGAAAAAGATTTTCTGTGATCGGGGCCTGAACATGCAGGAGGGTGAAAGGAGGGCAAGGAATAGAGTGAATTGGAGCGATGTGGTATACCGGGGTTGACGTGCTGTCAGTGGATTGAATCAAGTCATGTGAAGCGTCTGGGGTAAACCATGGAAAGCTGTGTAGGTATGTATATTTGCGTGTGTGGACGTATGTATATACATGTGTATGGGGGTGGGTTGGGCCATTTCTTTCGTCTGTTTCCTTGCGCTACCTCGCAAACGCGGGAGACAGTGACAAAGCAAAAAAAAAAAAAAAAATATATATATATATATATATATATATATATATATATATATATATATATATATATACTTTTTTTTTTATACTTTTCGCTATTTCTAGCGATAGCGAGGCATCGTTAAGAACAGAGGACTGGGCCTTTGAGGGAATATCCTCACCTGGCCCTCTTCTCTGTTCCTTCTTTTGGAAAATTAAATATATATTATTTTTTCTATCATACTTTGTCGCTGTCTCCCGCATTTGCGAGGTAGCGCAAGGAAACAGACGAAAGAATGGCTCAAGCCACCCACATACACATGTATATACATAAACGCCCACACACGCACATACACATACCTATACATTTCAACGTATACATACATATATATACACAGACATATACATATATATATACATGCACATGTACATATTCATACCTGCTGCTTTCATCCATTCCCATTGCCACTCTGCCACACATGAAATGGCACACACTTCCCCTCCGCACATGTGCGAGGCAACACTAGGAAAGGACAACAAAGGCCATATTCATTCACACTCAGTCTCTAGCTGTCATGTGTAATGCACCGAAATGAAAGCTCCCTTTCCACATCCAGGCCCCACAAAACTTTCCATGGTTTACCCTAGATGCTTCACATGCCCTGGTTCAATCCACGGACAGCACATCAACCCCAGTATAACACATCGTTCCAATTCACTCTATTCCTTGCACGCCTTTCACCCTCCCACATGTTCAGGCCCCAATTGCTCAAAATCATTTTCACTCCATCCTTCCACCTCCAATTTGGTCTCCTGCTTCTCCTTCTTCCCTCCATCTCTGATACATATATCCTCTTTGTCAATTTTCCTCACTCATTCTCTCCATGTGTCCAAAGCATTTCAACACACCCTCCTCTACTCTCTTAACCACACTCTTTTTACTACCACACATCTCTCTTACCCTTTCATTACTTACCTGATCAAAGCACCTCATGCCACATTTTGTCCTCAAACATTTCATTTCCAACTCATCCACCCTCCTCCGCACAACCTCATCTAAAGCCCATGCCTCGCAGCCATATAACATTGTTGGAACCACTATTCCTTCAAACATACCCATTTTTGCTCTCCGAGATAATGTTTTCGCCTTCCACATGTTCTTCAACACTTCCAGAAACTTTGCTCCCTTCCCCATCCTGTGACTCACTTCTGCTACCATGGTTCCATCTGCTGCTAAGTATACTCCCAGACATCTAAAACACTTCACTTTCTTCAGTTTTTCTCCATTCAAACTTATCTCCCAATTAACTTGTCTCTCAACCCTACCGAACCTAAAAATCTTGCTCTTATTCACATTTACTCTCAACTTTCTTCTTTCACACACTTTACAAAACTCAGTCACCAGGTTCTGTAGTTTCTCATCCAAATCAGCCACCAGCGCTGTATCATCGGCAAACAACAACTGACTCACTTCCCAAGCTCTCTTTTCCACAACAGACTGCACACTAGCCCCTGTCTCCAAAACTCTTATATTCATCTCCCTAACCACCCCATCCATAAACAAATTAAATAGCCATGGAGACATCATGCATCCCTGCTGCAAACCGACATTCACTGGGAACCAATCACTTTCCTCTCTTCCTACCTGTACACATGCCTTACATCTTTGGTAAAAACTTTTCATTGCTTCTAGCAGCTTACCTCCCACACCATATTCTCTTAAAACCTTCCACAAAGCATCTCTAACCACCCTATCATATGCCTTCTCCAGATCCATAAATTCTACATACAAATCCATCTGTTTTTCTAAGTATTTCTCACATACATTCTTCAAAGCAAACACCTGATCCACACATCCTCTACCACTTTTGAAACCACATCGCTCTTCCCAATCTGATGCTCTGTACATGCCTTCACCCTCTCAATCAATACCCTCCCATATAATTTCCCTAGAATACTCAACAAACTTATGCCTCTGTAATTTGAACACCCACCTTTATCCCCTTTTCCTTTGTACAATGGCACTATACATGCATTCCACCAATCCTCAAGCACTTCACCATGAACCATATATACATTGAATATCCTTACCAACCAATCAACAACACAGTCACCTCCTTTTTAATAAATTCCATTGCAATACTATCCAAACCCACTGCACTGCCGGCTTTCATCTACCATAAAGCTTTCACTACCTCTTCTCTGTTTACCAAACCAATCTCCCTGACCCTCTTACTTCGCACACCACCCTGACTAAAACACCCTACATCTGTCACTCTATCATCAAACACATTTAACAAATATTCAAAGCACTCACTCTCTCTCCTTCTCGCTTCATCACTACTTGTTATTACCTCCACATTTGCCCCCTTCACCGATGTTCCCATTTGTTCTTTTGTCTTACGCACTTTATTCACCTCCTTCCAAAATATCTTTTTATTCTCCCTAAAATTCAATGATATTCTCTCACCCCAACATTCATTTGCCCTCTTTTTCACCTCTTGCACCTTTCTCTTAACCTCCTCCTGCTTTCTTTTATATATCTCCAAGTCATTCACACTACTTCCCTGCAAAAATTATCGAAATGACTTTCTCCTCTTTTTCACTAACAATCTTACTTCTTCACCCACTGCTCAATACCCTTTCTATTCTGCCCACCTCCCACCTTTCTCATGCCACAGGCATCTTTTGTACAAGCCATCACTGCTTCTCTAAATACATTCCATTCCTCCCCCACTCCCCTCATGTCATTTGCTCTCACCTTTTGCCATTCTTCACTCAATCTCTCCTAGTACTTCCTCACACAAGTCACCTTTCAAAGGCCACTTACTCTCACCACTCTCTTCTCCCTAACATTTTCTCTTCTTTTCTCAAAACCTCTACAAATCTTCACCTTTGCCTCCACAAGATATTGATCAGACATTGCTCCATCTGCCCCTCTCAGCAAATCAACATCAAAAAGTGTGTCTTTCACATGCCTATCAATTAACGCGTAATCCAATAACACTCTCTGGCCATCTCTCCTGCTCACACATGTATACTTATGTATATCTCTCTTTTTGAACCAGGTATTCCCAATCACCAGTCCTTTTTCAGCACACAAATCCACAAGCTCTTCACCATTTTCATTTACAACACTGAACACCCCATGTACATTACTCACCTCTGCATTCAAATCATCCATCAAAGCAGCTAACACACTCACTCAGCTGCTCCCAAAATACTTGCCTCTCATGATCTTTCTTCTCATGACTAGTTGCACAGGGACTAATAATCACCTATCTCTCTCTCCATCCACTTTCACTTTTACCCATATCAATCTAGGGTTTACTTTCTTACACTCTATCACATACTCCCATAACTCCTGCTTCAGGAGGAGTGCTACTCCTTCCTCTGCTCTTGTCCTCTCACCAACCCCTGACTTTACCCCAAGGCAGTACCAAACCACTCTTCACCTTTACCCTTGAGCTTCGTTTCACTCAAAGCCAAAACATCCAGGTTCCTTTCCTCAAATGTACTACCTATCTCTCCTTTCTTCTCACCTTGGTTACATCCACACACATTTAAACACCCCAATCTGAGCCTTCGAGGAGGATGAGCACTCCTCGAATGACTCCTTCTGTTTCCCCTTTTAAAAAGTTAAATACAAGGAGTGGGGTTTTCTAGCTCCCCACTCCCTACCCCTTTAGTTACCTTCTACGATATGCGGGGAATACTTGGGAAGTAGTCTTTCTCCCCATCCCCAGTGATAAATAATTCATATATACATATATATTTGTTTATATTCATTATACCTGATCGCCATTTCTTGTGTCAGCGAGGTAGTGCCACGAAACAGACAAAGAATGGCCCATTCACTCATATACACATGTATGTACATAAATGCCCATACATGCACATATTCATACATATACATATAGTTGTTAGAAGCAGTGAAAAGTTTTTATCGAGGACGTAAGGCATGTGTACGTGTAGGAAGAGAGGAAAGTGATTGGTTCTCAGTGAATGTAGGTTTGCAGCAGGGGTGTGTGATGTCTCCATGGTTGTTTAATTTGTTTATGGATGGGGTTGTTTGGGAGGTGAATGCAAGAGTTTTGGAAAGAGGCAAGTATGCAGTCTGTTGTGGATGAGAGAGCTTGGGAAGTGAGTCAGTTGTTGTTCGCTGATGATACAGCGCTGGTGGCTGATTCATGTAAGAAACTGCAGAAGCTAGTGACTGAGTTTGGTAAAGTGTGTGAAAGAAGAAAGTTGAGAGTAAATGTGAATAAGAGTAAGGTTATTAGGTACAGTAGGGTTGAGGGTCAAGTAAATTGGGAGGTAAGTTTGAATGGAGAAAAACTGGAGGAAGTGAAGTGTTTTAGATATCTGGGAGTGGATTTGGCAGTGAATGGAACCATGGAAGCGGAAGTAAATCATAGGGTGGGGAGGGGGCGAAAATCCTGGGAGCCTTGAAGAATGTGTGGAAGTCGAGAACATTATCTTGGAAAGCAAAAATGGGTATGTTTGAAGGAATAGTGGTTCCAACAATGTTGTATGGTTGCAAGGCATGGGCTATGGATAGAGTTGTGCGGAGGAGGGTGGATGTGCTGGAAATGAGATGCTTGAGGACAATATGTGGTGTGAGGTGGTTTGATCGAGTAAGTAATAATAGGGTAAGAGAGATGTGTGGTAATAAAAAGAGTGTGGTTGAGAGAGCAGAAGAGGGTGTTTTGAAATGGTTTGGTCACATGGAGAGAATGAGTGGGGAAAGATTGACCAAGAGGATATATGTGTCAGAGGTGGAGGGAACGAGGAGAAGTGGGAGACCAAATTGGAGGTGGAAAGATGGAGTGGAAAAGATTTTGAGTGATCGGGGCCTAAACATGCAGGAGGGTGAAAGGCGTGCAAGGAATAGAGTGAATTGGAACGATGTGGTATACTGGGGTCGACGTGCTGTCAATGGATTGAATCAGGGCATGTGAAGCGTCTGGGGTAAACCATGGAAAGTTCTGTGGGGCCTGGATGTGGAAAGGGAGCTGTGGTTTCGGTGCATTATTACATGACAGCTAGAGACTGAGTGTGAACGAATGGGGCCTTTGTTGTCTTTCCCTAGCGCAACCTCGCACACATGAGGTGGGAGGGTGTTGTTATTCCATGTGTGGCAGGGTGGCGATGGTAATGAATAAAGGCAAACAGTATGAATTATGTACATGGGTATATATGTATATGTCTGTGTGTGTATATATATGTATACATTGAGATGTATAGGTATGTATATGTGCTGTGTGGACGTGTATGTATATACATGTGTATGTGGGCGGGTTGGGCCATTCTTTCATCTGTTTCCCTGCGCTACCTCGCTAACGCGGGAGACAGCAACAAAGCAGAATAAATAAATAAATACATATACATAACATATACACATATACATACATATGCATACACATACACAGACATATACATATATATATATATATATATATATATATATATATATATATATATATATATATATATATATGTGTGTGTGTGTGTGTGTGTGTGTGTGTCGTAGAAGGCGACTAAAAGGGGAGGGAGCGGGGGGCTGGAAATCCTCCCCTCTCATTACTTTTTTTTAATTTTCCAAAAGAAGGAACAGAGAAGGGAGCCAGGTGAGGATATTCCTTCAAAGGCCCAGTTCTCTGTTCTTAACGCTACCTCGCTGATGCGGGAAATAGCGAATAGTTTGAAAGAAAGAAAGATATATATATATATATATATATATATATATATATATATATATATATATATATATATATATATATATATACATATACACATGTACATATTCATACTTGCTTGCCTTTATCCATTCCTGTAACTACCCTGTCCCACAGGAAAAAGCACCGCGAGCCCCTGCTTCAGCAAGGTAGCACCAGGAAAAACTGACAAAAAAGGCCACATTCATTCATGCTCGCCTCTAGATGTTATGCGTAATGCACCGGAACCACAGCTCCCTATCCATATCGAGGCCCCACAGAACTTTCCATGTTTACCCCAGACGTTTCACATGCCCTGGTTCAGTCCACTCACAGCAAACCGACCCTGGTATACCACATCATTGCAATTCACTCTATTCCTTGCAGGCCTCTCACCCTACTGTATGTTCAGGCTAAAAACATTTTTCACTCCATCCTTCTTCCTCCAATTTGTTCTCCCACTTCTCCTTGTTCCTTCGACCTCTGAAACATATATACTCTTCATCAATCTTTCCTCACTCATTCTTTCCATATGTTCAAGCCATTTTAAAACATCTTCTGCCCTCTCAACCACACTCCTTTTATATTCACACATTTCTCTTACCCTTTCATTACTTATTCGATCAAACCACCTCACACCACACACTGTCCTTAAACATTTAATTTCCAACATATCCACTCTCCTCTGTACAACCTTATCCATAGCCCAAGCCTCGCAACCATATAATATAGTTGGAACTATTATTCCTTCAAACATACCCATTATTGTTCTCCAAGATAATGTTCTCTCTTTCCAAACATTCTTCAATGTCCCCAGAACCTTCGCCCTCTCCCTCACCATATGACTCACTTCTGCTTCCAAGGTTCCATTTTGTTGCCAAGTCCACTTCCAGATATCTGAAATACTTCACTTTTCCAATTTTTCTCCATTTAAACTTACAATCCAACTAGCTTTTCCTTCGACCCTGCTGAACCTATTAACCTTGCTCTTATTCACATTTATTCTCAGCTTTCTCCTTTCACACACTTTTTCAAATTCACTACCAACTTTTGCAATTTCTCAGTTGAATCAACTACCAGAGCTGTATCATTGACAAACAACAAATGACTTACTTCCTTGGCCATCTCATCCACAATAGACTGCATACTCGCCCCTCTCTCCAAAACTCTTGCACTTAACTCCCAAATCACCCCATCCATAAACAAATTCAACAACCATGGGGGCCTCACGCATCCCTGTCACAGACAGATCTTCACTGGGAACCAATTACTCTTCTCTCTTCCTAGTTGTACACATGCCTTACACCCTTGATAAAAACTTCTCACTGCTTGTAGCAGCTTACCTGACACACCATATATTCTTAAGACCTTGATCAAAGAATCTCTATCAACCCTATCAGATGCCTTCTCCAGATCCATAAATGCCACATACAAATCCATCTGATTTTCTAAGTATTTCTCACATACATTCTTCAAAGTTAACACCTGATCTGCACATCCTTTATCAGTTCTAAAACCACACTGCTCCTCCCCAATCTAATGCTCTGTACATGCCTTCATCTTCTCATCAATACCCTTCCATACAATTTTCTAGGAGTCCTCAACAAACTTATATAGCTTCATTTTTGAAAAAATAAGACTATAAGAATTAAAAGGACAAATACCTCGCGCTAAATTCCTGTTTGGCTGGGAGACTGTTTCTGGATGGATTTTGTGTATGTTTTTCATGAAAAGAGACATGTGTAGAGAAATATCAAAGGAGATTGAATGTAGAATGGCTATGGGAGTGGGAGTGGGAGAGGAATGGGAAATATTAACAGAAACTGTGCAGTCATGTATAATTGAAGCATGTGACATGTGGAATGTGGTAAGTGAACAGGTGAGAAAGGTTAACAAGTGGTGGGGTGATAAGCAGGTGAGAAAGGGTAATGAATGGTAGGATGATGTAGTAAAACTGCTACTCAGAGATGAGAGAGGTGTATGGGCTGTACTTGCAGGGAAGGAATATATACAGAATGAGTATCAGTAAAATTCTGGAGCAATAAGATGTTTTGGATGAATGTTAATAGGGTGAGAAAAACATGAGGACAAATGTGAACATCAGTAAAAGGGGCAAGCAAGGTAGTGATCAGGTGATATGGAGTGAAAATTTTGAAGCACTGTTGAATATGTTTAATGATTAGAGTGGCAGATGTACGGCATTTGGACTGAGAGGTATATGAAGTGATAGTCATGAAAAGAATCCAAGTGAAGAAAAAGTGGTGAAAGCCTTGCATAGGATGAAATGTGGCAAGGTAGCTGGGATGGATGGTGCTGTAGTTGAATATCTTGAGAAAGGAGGTGACTTGTTGCTGACTGGTGAGTTAGGATTTCCAAAGTAGGTATGGATCAAGATGAGATGCCTGAGAACTGGTGGAATGCATGCAAAGTGCCAGTGTATAAAGACAAGAGGGGGAAAGGTAAGAGTTCGAACAACAGAGATATATGTTTGTTAAGTATACCTGGTAAGTTGTATGGGACAGTATTAATTGAAAGGATGAAGGCATGTAGTGAGCATCAGACTTGGAAGGAACATGGTTTGAGGACTGGTAGAGGATGTGTGGATCAGGTGTTTCCTTTAGAGAATGTGTGAGAGAAATACTTTGAGAAACAGAAGGGTTTGTGAGTGGCATTTATGAATCTGGGGAGAGCAATATCAAAGGGTTAACAAAGATGCCTTGTGAAAGGTCTTACAAATATACAGTGTGAGGGGAGAGCTACCTAAATCATTAAGAAGTTCTTCTTAACAGTGTAAGGCATGTGTGCAAAAAAGAAGAGAGGAGGATGAGTGGTTCCAAATGAAGGTGGGTCTGCAACAGGAATATATGTTTCCATGGCTGTTTATTTTGTTTATGGATGAGGCAGTGAGGGAGGGGTTTGCTACAGTGAAAAAAATCACCTTCAGTGTGTCATACATCAGACAGTAAATTAAGAGGTGTACAGCTTCACTGAGGACATCTCATTTCAAAGAAGCCATCATTTCCCTGCTCCTGATTGGAGTTCAGCTTTGAAGCTGCATAAAAGGGGTCCTAAGATTGTACAACTAATCAAATCATGTTGTTCAGTTCTCAAGCATATTGCTAATTTGAACGATGATCTGAAAATCAATATCCTCTAAAGATGAAATGTCAATGTCCCCACCATAAAATATTCTTTACATACTGCTATGCAGAAAACACAAGACACCTTTGTATCTCAGTGAGAAAAACAATAATGCATCAGCATCTTCCTCTGTATGTCTCATCGCCCTCTCATGGTGGGTTAAATTCTTTGAAGCCTAACTGATAAAAGCTTTATACTGAAGATAGGCAGTTTTAATGGAATCTATCTATCTCTGTCTCTGATGCACATTCCCTTCAGGAGCTTCCATGAAGGGGGTGGCCCAGGGAACAGAGTCTCCACTTACTCCTGTCCTTACATGCCTTCCCCTTCATACACCATTCCATGCGTTCTTCCAATGTTTCTCTCCCTCCAGTCCTCTTCCACTCTACATCCCCCAGTCATGGGTGGTCTTCCTCACACACCAACCCCTTTAATAATACTATCATACATTCTCCCGTAAACTTTCCGTCTTGCATTCTTTCCACAAGTCCAAACCACCTCAAAGTATTCCATTTCACTCCCCAATTCATTCCCCTTGCATTCTCTCCCATATAAAATCTCTCATACACCACCCTCATCTTTTTTTCATTCAATCTAGTCATATCACATGCTTCTCCTAAAGAGCTCATTTCCACAACCTGAAATTTTCACCTCTGAGACTCATTCCATGTCCATGGTCAGGGTCGGAAAGACTATACTGTCCCTTCATCCTTTCTTCATTTCCATACTTACACCTCCAACCTTCATTATTCCATCAAGGGACCCAATTATTGTTCTATCCTGCACTGCTCTCTCCCTTATCTGTCCTTCCATATCACCAAACTTACCTAAGACAGCTCCCAAGTACCTAAATTCTTACACTTTTTCAGTCTTTCTCTCTATATACCTATAACACATTTTAGTACACTTTCTTCTCTCACTCTATAGGGCTTTGCAAAATTTATACTTTCACAATGTTTCCCTTCAAACATCATTACTTTCCTTTTTCTTGCACTTACCTTCAATTGCCTACACTTAAACACATAAAGCATACTTACAACCTTATGCAACTCCTCTTCACTCTCAGCAAACAACACATTATCATCCACAAACAGGCTTGTCACTAGCCACTATACCTCACCACTTCACTCTATCTCTGCACACCCTTTCCCATGTTTTGTTTTCACCTTCCTTATCATTCTATCTAAATATCACATTAAAAAGCCATGGTGACATCACACAGCCCTGCCTCCCATACACACATATACTCAAACTTTTGCTCAACTCTCTGTCCACTCTTATACATGCATTTGCTCCTTTACAGAAGGCTTTCATACTATCAAAAAGTTGTTCCCTTACCCAATATATCCTTAACACATCCCAAAAAGCATTCCACTCATCTCTGTCACATGCTTTTTCCAGAGCCATAAAAGCTTCATACAGCTTCTTATCTTTCACTAAATATTTTTCCAGAGTCATGCTCACTGCAAAAATAAGACCCACACATTCCCTATCTTTCCTAAATCCCCCTTGCTCATCGCTTCTTTTGCATTCAGTCACTTTCATCACTCTTTCAATAAACAATCGCACACATTTTTCATGGTTACTTAACAGGCCTATTCCCCTATAAGTGCTACATACATCCTTATCATCTTTCCTTTGAATACAGAAACAATAATAGTTTCAACCCAATCCTCAGGCACAAATCTCCGCTAAATCACATATCAAATGCATCCACTCTATCATATGTTCTCCATACTTTGAAATTTCAGCCATAATCCCATCCACTCCACATGCCTCTCCTACTGAATTCAACCTCATTATCACCCATTGCACCTCCTGTCTTGCTATATGCCCTTCCACTTGTATCCTTTTCCTTCAATCTTTTAGTCCTCTGGTGTTTTGAATGTAAAAACTTAATTTGCACTCAACATAGGCATTTTAAGGGGATGATCAAACCTCTTCCCTATTCTCCTTACTGTTACATGCAATAGTGAAAGCTCATTTCATGTTCTGGCTCTGTTTCCTGTGCCATGCAGTGTTTCAAGCAATGAACTGTGACAGGAGTCTCATTTACCTGCATCTTGCAGTAATATTCAAATTTTTTGAATGTCTGAAGAACTGACAAGAGATAATATGTAGGATTTAGTTTTAAGAAAAAAGAACTGCTGAGAAGTGTTTGGTCTAATCTTTTATCATAGTTAATGGGTACTTTCCATTAAAAATTACCATTCCTGTCTTAATGATCCAAGTTAAAGACTCTGAGCACAAGGGAATCACTGCTGGAAAATTAATGGACGGGCATGATACAGAAAACCTTTTCTTAATAAAAAAAAGTGCTTTATTGATGGAGTAAATGCACAATGACAAAAGCATTTTGGTCATAAGGTAAGACTGAATGACGAAGGCTGAGATCAAATACATGGCAAATAAGTACATTAGATATGTGCTGTATAAAGATGAGCAGAGTTGTTCTAAAACCTGAATGCTTAAAGATACTGGTATTGAATTTGTATGAAAAGAAATATAAATAACAAAATATATAGTCTAAAGGTGGTATATTCTGAAACAATTCTTAAAATGCATATTTCATTCTTATGGCACGTGGTATTCCTCTTCTAAACGCATGAAAATTATTTCATCAAAGAAAATATACAAACATGCCATGACAAGAATATCAGTAATCACTCCTTTGATAATGTTTACATGAGAATGCTAATCGAAAACACTGATCTCAAGGAACATTATACTATGTCAAGCATGTTTTTCTCTCATCCTAGGCTACTTCATGATAGACTGTATATGCATAAGATGATGCCATAGTGGTCATGTGAGTGGCAGAAGTGGCAGTGAGCTTTGGGCATAAGTTTGCTGCGAGCAGTAATCTCAACATTCCAGAGTTGAGTTGTAGGCATGGGGGCAATATATGTGGCTTGGTTCAAACTACACATGCAAGCATAATTCTATGGCAGGTTAACTGTTCTACTTATTATAAAGACTCAGATTGTCATTCATGTTTAAATGCAGTTATCACTTGCCATAATAACTACTTTATAAATATGATAGATACTGATAATGAAAAATGAAACTTTTAAAATGAACTGGTAAATTACTAAAAATGAACTTCAGAATCTAATTCATACAACACTTCACTAACTGAAACTGAAAAATATAATCAAATCAAAAGGCAGCTACCTTCACACAAAAACTAAATTCAAGGTGTATTTTACAGTACTTACATTGGACTGTTACGGTGAAAGAACACTTTGCTCTATTTCTGTAAGGGTCCATGGCAACATAATGTACTGGATAAGTCCCAGATGTCAGATGTCTTCCTGGTTCCTGCACATGACAAATGATTTATACTTCAATTTTCATATCAAGCTAAGAGACAGAGAAAACACAAAAGAATGAGAATTATCATCAAAAGTGAGTGAAAATTCAAGTCTAAGCATATGAAGGAATATAGGTTAAAAAAAAAGCAGCACATCAAGCCATCATTAGTTTTTCTTCCTTTTGTGATACACTTAAAAGGTATATAACATGGTTATGATACACCTGACAATCTACAACTCTACTCTATATGTACATTCTTTAAATCTTCTAATACATTAGGGTTGCCTGTGCAGATCCTTCTTAAAACCTGAAACTGATACATCTCTGTAGACGACTCTATTAAAATGAAACTGTGTTGAAGTGAAGTTAGCACAATCCATCCTTGCTCATGAGGCAGATGACCAACACAACAGTGCACCACACTGCCACTTCCCTCTACCACCACCTGCACTCCTTACACTGGGACTGGGATAATCCTCACCCTTAATGTTGGCATACCATACTCTTCCTTCTCCTGTCTTCATTCTTCCATATTTTCATGAAAACTAAATTCTTTTGATTCACTATCACTCTCATCAAACTGTTGAGGTCAAACTTTTCTAATAAATGAATATAATATGGCAAGTAGCAGCTGGTAAGCAGCCAATGACCAGGGAGGTATATTACCTGTACTAACTGCTAAGGTATCAGGAGGGTTAGTGACACCTGTGTAGTGAGACAGCACTTCAGAGGTTGTCAAGTTGCATTCCTCTGACCTACGTAGCTATCCTTTCTTTCTGCCTCACTTACATGTGGACTACTGGTATCTGTCCACAAATAGACAATCTCTCCATGTCACGCACAACACTTGGCAACACTTTACTCACACAGCTCGTTCTTCATAACTCTAGATTTTCCTGCGGTGAGCACTATGCACGAGCCCTGCCTTTTGGCAAAATGTTAGAAGCAATAGATAGAAGTAGAAGACAAGAACATTTTGGTAGGAGCATTAGGTACAAACATTAGGTAGAAGTAGTTGGTAGAATATTAGGCAGGAGCAACAGATTGAAGTAGTAATTAGGAACATCAGGTAGGAACCTCTGCAAACACTGCACTAGAGTTGCCCTTAGCCAGTGGCCTGTTAACGTTAAGACACTAAAGGCTAAGAAGCAGTGCTGGCATTCACTAGTAATGGAGTCTTTACTGTTGTGGCCACTTTGTTGAGGGAGTTCCAGTTGGGAACGGGAGTCAGAGATATAGATAGACAGTAACAATATGGGTTTTCTTCTTCAGCTTACACACAGTGAAACTATCATATCGTACACTGGACATGGTAATGGTTACTGGCCACTCAGGTAGAAAAAATATGAACTGAAGTATGAAAATGTTCTCTGAGATGCCAGCAAGTGAATTATAACGTTTCAAACTTAAGATACCACATACAGGATACTTGCAGTCATCTCCCAGAGACAAGGCATCATATATATGGATATCAACAGTCACCAGGTTAAACAGCCACAGAGACATTACACAACTTTGACAAAGACACACCTCCGCCTAGAACCACTCACCCTTCTCCCTTCCTACTTACATATATGCCATACTCTCCCAGTAAAACCTCTTGCTGCATATAGCAAAATCCCTGATGCATCATATATTCATAATGTCTTACACAATGCATCTCTGTGTACCCTAAAATATACTTTCTCCATATATGCTACAAACAAATCACTATTTCTCTTAGTATTTCTCATACAAAAATGAGGGTATAATAAACTAGAAGTGTTTCTTGGAACACTTGTGTAACCTACAATCCAACATAGTTGCAGGCAGTGAAATAGAAACAGGTGAAAATATTTTTGGAAAATATAAAAAAAAAAACATTGGTATTATGTTCCATAGGCAACAGTACATTGTTCTTCATGAGCAAGATTAAGTTCCTGGTTAAGCCTTATTACAAGGGGCCTAACTCTGCTTCTTGAGCCATCTTAATTGTTCTTTCACTGTTCTTGTTGAATGTTTGTGCTGGCTCACTGCAATTCCCTGAAGGATTATAACCTATACCATGCAAGTCTTTCATAAAGTTACTCTTCTCTTTGCAATACCATAAGAGAAATAGCTGGTCAATCAATGTTCAGTAATGTGGAATTATTATGGATACGCACTTCTTGACTTCTAATGCTAAGCACTGCCAAGCAGTGCCAAGGAAAAAACAGGTTCACTATGTAGATCACCATCACCTACAAGATCATGCAAGTCTACTGACACAGTTAATGACTAATAATTCTAATTCTGCATGAAATGCTTATACTATGTCAATGGAAAGGAGGAAAGTTTTTATCTATCCAATATGGATCAGAACTTATGTCCATGACAATTTCTGTTTCACAAAAAAATTTGCTTTATGGGAAAAGTTTCAGATAGTTTTTCATTATGTAAGGCAATACTAGAAGCGTCCATATGCACCTTAACCAAAGCACCTCTCTTTGAAAGCATCTTTTAAGTTTCAACATTTCCATATAATCTCAGTTCTTCAACTTTACCAGTGAATCCTAACTGTATCCACAACCCCAACATTAAAAAAACTATCAGAAAACCTTTCTCAATTACTCAGATTTTACGTCAGCAAATCACACCTCTGCTAGAGGTCACTTTCCCATGAGATACGCTTTGCCGCTTCACGCCACCAGTTGCTGTGCTTCCTTCACGCTGTCCAGATGGTTTTCTGCAGCTGCGAGCTTGGCAGCCTTCTTCCCGTGATCCTCTGGAGTGGAAAGGCTTTGCTACAGCCTGTCACCCAGTTTGGGGCTGGCTGCAACACCACCCGTGATCCGTTAAGGAGAGGGGAGAGAAGTGCATTGTTGATGCACTTGTGGAGTTGACGACTCTCACACTGACCTGCACCGCCGCCTTGCTATCACCGCTGCCATGTCGGATGTCCCGGACATACGGAGGTCAAGTAAGGAAGGCGATTCTGAACATGCCAGGCATGTGAGGAAAGGCTCCTCACACAGGACTAGCTCCAGGAGCAGCCCTTCTCAGCGGGAGGCTCTTCAGGGCGGTAACAATAGGCCCCATGGTCACGTCACTGGTGATGGCGTTGATTCTGCTTCCCAGCACACACGTTCCTTGCCTTCTACCTCACGGGAAGAGGCATCTGCGCTGCCCTGGAACATGGTGATAGACGCTTTGGCTGCTTTACGTGGTGATGTGGAGAAATTGAAGGAGAAAAGGAACTTAGGCCCCAGTCGGGGGGCTGATGACGCCGCGGCGGCCGCCAATGTAAACATTGGCCTTCCTAGCCAGGTGGTGCCTCCCTCACGCTCGCCCACGGGTTTTTCGGGCTTTACTCCAGGGCGGCCTGACAGTGTTCTCCTGTCGTGTGCCAGGGCTTACGGTCCTGTGGATGAGGTGTCTGATGGCACTGACCAGCATGTTGCCGATATGGTTAACCATGTATTTGCTCACAGCTTGCGAGAGGAGGAGTATAAGGAGATTTTGGAGGATGCTGCAGCCAAGAGGCCAGATAACTGTCATGCCTTAGCACCCGTGGATTGCAACTTGCAAGTTTTAGATGCACTGAAGACTGAGGCCAAGAAGGCAGACTTCCGTTTGAAGGATGTTGGGAAAGACATTATTACGGCTACCACAATTTTGACTAAGTCACTCATACTGCTTGACAAGATCGCCCAGACTAGCCAACCAGATGTTGCCCAGGAAGTGGGCATGCTTAATGGTGCCCTGGCACTCCTGGGTCATGCTAATCACAAGAATAATCTGGCTTGCCGGTTCATCATCAAGCGCGAAATTAACCACAAGTATGCTCACCTCTGTTCAGATAAAGTGCCCATGACTCGTCTTCTGTTTGGGGATGATGTCTCACTCTCAATGCCAAGCACATTGAGGAGTCTGAAAAGTTAAGGAGTAAGATTGCTCCAAGGAAACCGCTCTCTACCTCGAAGTTTGGTCCTGGCAAATTTAGGGGCTCTTCTGGGAGACTGTCATACAGGGATTTTATGGCCAGGTTTCACCCATATGGCCTACGCACGCCTGGTCCCTGGAGTGAGCACCGGCAATCCTTCTCACGGAAGGGTCCTGAGACAAAAAACTCCCGAGGCCGGGGTCACAATCCCCAGCAGTAACTGAGGTGAGTCATCCTTTTCAAGCTGGAAGACTTCACTATTTTGTACATGAGTGGCATGCTATTACCAATGATCCAAATATTCTAGATATTGTTCAGCATTGCCATTTAGATACTGATGTTGCTAACATTGGTCCTTTATTTGCTGAAGAAGTTGAGTATGTGTTTAATGTCGAGGAAAAGGAAATTGTTTGCCAGGAAATTGTACAGCTTTTGAGTCTGGGGGTTATCAAGGAGACCCAGAGACAGGAGGGGCAGATTCTTTCCCCTATTTTCTTAAGACGGAAGAAGGATGGTGGGTTTAGGATGATCCTTAACATGGAAAAATTTAATAAATTTTTAGAGTACAAACGCTTCAAGATGGTAAATTTTGGGCTGGCAGTTTGTCTTGTTAACAGCAGTGTCTTCAAGGCCTCTGTCAATTTGCGGCACGCCTATTATTCTGTTAAGATAGCTGAGGAGCAACAACAGCTTTCTGTGTTTCAAGTGGCAAGGAAAAATTTATCAATTCACGTGTCTCCCTAATAGGGTTGCCGGATGGTCCCCGTCTGTTCACTAACTTAATGAAACCGGTTTTTGCTGTACTTAGAGAGAAGGGACATATCATCATGAGTTTCATTGATGATACTCTTATTTGTCACTGCACTTTTGATGGATGTTGTGAGAGTGTGCGTGCCACTGTTGACTTGCTCAAGAAGTTAGGTTTCTGTATTAACGAAAGCAAATCTGTCTTGGTCCCCACTAAGCGCTTGGAGTATTTGGGGAACATTATAGATTCTGAGACTATGACAGTAACATTACCTGATCGTAGGATACACAAGATACTACAATGCTGTGAAGAATTGTTACATAGTGACAAAGCCAAAATTCGGAATGTGGCCAGAGTTGTTGGGCTATTGGTTGCAGCCGTTCCAGCAACAGAGATGGGGAAACTGCATTACAGGCGGTTAGAATGTGCTAAGATTGCTGCGTTAAGAGTCGCAAAAGGTAACTTTGACAAGTGGATGGTGGTCACTCATTAGATGAGATTGGACTTGCTTTGGTGGGTATCTCACACTGCATTGCAAAACAGACAGATTTTCTCGGAAGGGTACAGAATTGGATCAGTATACTGATGCATCAAATTTAGGTTGGGGTGGCCACCTCAATCAACAAAAAGTTAATGGGAGATGGTCATTATCGGAATCTGCCTTGCACATTAATGCATAGGAACTCAAAGCCATCTCCCTGGTAGTGCGCTCATTTGCATCTCTTCTCAAAGGACGACATGTTCGGGTGTTTTGTGATAACACGACGGCAGACCTATGTCAATAAAATGGGCGGCACACAGTCCTCACTGTGTAATGACATTTGCCGTGACCTTTGGGAGTGGTGTGCGGTGAATGATATCTGGCTTACCTGCTCTCATGTACCGGGTAAAGTCAATCTCATGGCAGACGCTGCATCTCGGACATTCAATGACACGTATGAGTGGAAATTGAATGAAGAACTCTTTAGGGCCATCTCTGAAGTATTTGGGGTTCCGAGCATTGATCTCTTTGCTTCTAGACTGAATGCTCAAGTGACTCGTTTCTGCTCCTGGAAACCTGACCCAGATGCAGAACATTTTGATGCCTTTCCCATCTGCTGGTAGCAGTTGGAACTACTCTACCTTTTCCCACCCTTTGCGCTGATTCCCAGGTGCCTACAGAAAATTCGAGCTGGGTCAGCGAAGGGGTGGATGGTATTGCCTCTCTGGCCGTCCCAGCCCTGGATGGGGACTCTACTCACTTTGCTGGTCAAGGAACCACGGCTGATTCCGAGGGGGGCACACGTCTTGCGTCACCCATCGACGGAGGAGGAACACCCCATTCTCCAACACACCCGACTGATGGCTTGCCTCTTATCTGGCAACGTCTGCGAGACAGGGGCATTTCTCAGGCCGGTATGGACATCATACTTGCCTCCTGGAGACCTGCGACTGCGAGGAAGTATCAGCCACATATTAACAGGTGGTTACAGTTTTGTGGTAGCCGGAACATCGATCCCTTTGCTCCCACTGTAACTAATATTGTGACTTTTCTGTCTGTCACTTTCCACAGAGGTGTTAGTTATACTTCAATCAACACTGCCAGGGGTGCACTCTCCTCCCTGGGGATTACTGTGGATGGTTGCAGTGCAGGCAGCCATCCTCTTGTCACCAGGTTCTTAAAGGGAGTTTTTAACTTGCAGCCGTCTGTCCCTAGGTATACAAGAACTTGGGATGTTCAGCAGGTGCTACAGCATCTGCGTGCCATGGATCCTTTGTCCTCCCTCTCTTTAAAGGATTTAACACTGAAGCTTGTGATGTTGATGGCACTTATGCAGGCTGCCAGAATACAAACTTTGCATTGTTTGTTGCTGAAGAATATTAGTTTTGGGCTGGCTTCTGTTTGTGTTTGGTTAGGGGAAACTATTAAACAGTGCAGGCCAAAGTTCAATGTGTGGTTTGTGACCTTTTAAAGCATATTCTACTGACACTAGATTGTGTGTGTGTGACACTCTGAAAATGTATATTGCTAGGACAGAGGAGTTCAGAAATTCTGCACATCAGGAGAATGGGAAGTTACTCCTAAGTTTTATCAAGCCCCACAAGCATGTAAGGAGGGACACTGTTGCAAGGTGGATTCGAACAGTGCTTTCTCTGTCGGGCATAGACTCCAGCCAGCATTCAGCGGGCAGTGTTCGGCCTGCAGCTACATCGAAAGCCAAAGCCATGGCTCTACCGATTGGACACATCATGGCAAGGGCTGGGTGGTCCAGGGCTGCCACTTTTGCCAAGTTTTATGACAAGGAGATTGTCCCGAGTTACGATCCTTTCCAAGATGCTGTCCATCAATAGTCTGTTCATTTTGTTTGCCATAGGAGATGTTGTCTCTTGTCACCTGGTCCATGGCTATGTAAATTTCTTACTATATTGCAGTTGGTTACTGCTTGTATCATTCCTCCTCTCTACATGTCTACAGTACGACACCTACATGGCTTCAAAACCTCATGGGAAAGCGACCTCTAGCAGAGGTGTGATTTGCTGACGTAAAATTAATGAAGTACATGAGACTTACCATAGGTCAGTTGAAATGTACTTCGAATTTTATGAAGCAAATCACCCCTGCTAGAAGGGAGCTTTCATATGCCCACCTCTCCCACCCTACGCTCTGTAGCGTCTTGTGGCTTACATATTTCTAGCAGTGCGAAATGTTCAGTTACTTTCATGTGGTTGGTCATACTTTTTCAAGTCTGGTGGCGTAAAGCGGCAAAGCGTATCTCATGGGAAAGCTCCCTTCTAGCAGAGGTGATTTGCTTCATAAAATTCGAAGCACATTTCAACAGACCTACGGTAAGTCTCATGTACTTCATTAATTATATAAGTAAACTCAATGTTACAACGCTATGTCTTGTTAACATGAAACTATGGGGTTGCACCTTTCCACCTAGACATGCCTGATAGATCATGTTCTTTCCTTGTAAACTTCTTACAGGCTTTCCTTCATGATACTTTTCATAATGCAGGTTCCACTCCCATCAAAATCTTATTCATAAACAAATATCAAACTCAGTCATAAAAAGTGAAGAATAACACAAAGGAAAAGAAAATATACCACACAGGTTTTCTTGTGGCTTGAATTATTCATACAGGACACTAAACATAACACAAATTTTATATTAGACTTCCAGAAGTGAAATTTCAACATTTTTTCATACTAACCATAGATTTCCATAGGTGAACGATTTCCACATTATCCTTAAACACTGGTTCCTTCCATGATACTTTAGTGCTCACTTCCCCTTCTGGCAGGCGGACAGTGAAAGACTTTGGGCAACCAAACACTTGTGGATCCTCCTTATCTGGGGTAAAAAAAAAAAATACTGTTCATCACCTAGAATAAAGTCAACTGAGGCATAAATCAGACATGGAAAAAAGAAACAGGTTGATGAAATGGAATAAAGTATGCAAGATATTGAGAAAACTGTGAGACATCATACAAGTTTGCTGTTACTCAAAGAAACATGAAGTTAAATGACAAAAGACAAGGAAAAAACAAATGGTTGATGAAATGGAATAAAGTATCCAGTACAAAAACAAAAAAACTTTGACACATCACGAGAGCTTCTGTTACTCATAGGAGCTTAAAATTAAAAGATTAGCAGCAAAAGTAATTCAATACAAGATTGACTGACCTACAACCTCTACTGTAAAGGAACATGTTGCAGACTCCTCTGAGACTGGTGAGCGAGCAACAAAAGTCACTGTTGTTTTTCCAGAGGGCAAGTCAGCTTCCATCTGTTTTGCCCATTCTGGTGTGGCATCAACATACCTAGATAAGTACAAAATACAGTGAATTTCTTCATCATGAATCAAAAAGATAGTCTATCAACTCGAATAGAACTTTTACAATTCAATTACAAACAGTATAGCAAAGAATACAATAGAAGAACTTAAAAAGAACTGAACAAACATTTATACAGACAAAGCTGCTATAGCATTTAAAATTCAAGATGTAACCATGGATACTACATATACATATTTTCCTTTAAGTGGGAACTAATTTTCTATCCCTAGAAAATAATTCTGCTAACTCTAGAAACAAAAAAAAAAATGAAAAGTTTCTGCTCACTCTAGTCATAAAAAATTAAAAAGTTCCTGCTCATTCTAGTAATAATAAAAAATGTAAAAGTTTCTTTATCATATGGTGTCCTATCTTAATGCTTAATAGTATTAACTGCACTCCTATGTACATTGCGTAGAAAATGTATTGGATATGGGAATTAATTTTACATAACTGGGGACCACAACCCTCACCAAGCAAGCTCACAAAGCACTTGGACACCAAATTCCCTGAGGTAGACTTCTTATCCTGCTGTGTTCTGTACAGCTAAATACTGAATGTACTAACAGCCCACCCTACAGTTACTGTACTTAAAGCGATGTTTAAGTTATTCATTCACAACAACCAAGCAATCAAAATAGGAGGTTAAGTAAATCTGATCAAGCTTTATTGTCAGACATCGTGCACATGTAGTATCATTGGGGAATTCTTATAGAGACAATTCATACACTGAATCAAATGCACTACTATTAATCTGAGCAACAGAAAATTATGAAATATGTGGATTATTACTAGGAGCAGCTTTATATTATCAACTCAGGCCACATTTGTTGAAAATTGAAAATAAAATCTAAGCTCTTAACTCACATGACAACAAATCTAGCCATTGTGCGGTATATTTATTCAGATACACGATTTGGCTGCAAGAGAAATTAAGTTGCAAGGAAATTGGAAAGGTCAACATTAGTTTCTTAAGCTACATATGACAATAGCCCGTAAAGGGTGTTATGTAGGTAAAAGATTGGATGGTTATGGAATCTTCTGTAATAATGTAAAAAGCTGTACAGTTCAAGATAATATGCAAAAGTAATGAAAACTCACATGCTTGAGTCCCTAGCTGTAATATATTTCAAAACTAATTCAGTTTGTATGTAATCTATAATAATTCAAAGAATAAATGTCCTTTTGATTGCTGAACCTCTTACACTAAAATGCTGTCTCCTCACAAACAGTTAGGAAATTGTGTTAATCTACTCGAGATAAGATCACAGATTTACAAAATGAGATATATATTATCTAATCAATCTTAATGTTTACTTGTTGCAAGAAAAACAGGATTCTAACATTTCTTAAAAGTGATGTATTACACACTTTGAGTACTATTTTGTCTTATGGTACAGTTTACTATATTAAGGCTAGAATGTCATGACAAATTCCGTTATATGTCTACTAACTCCAACACAAGCTATCTAAATATTACAGACCTTGAAAAATGAATTACTCAATACAATGCAAATAAGGAGTGTCAAGAACTTGGAGTGAAATTTTATAGTTTGTTCTTAACTGTATCCATTGTTTACCAGTTTTGTTACAGACTCAGTTTTAATATATTTCTTCAAGTTATCTTTCAATCCATCTATTCTATTTACATCTTTGACACCTGTTCTCTCTGAGAACTCCCCCAAGGGGGTAGCCATAGCAAAAGAGTCTCCATAACTGCGGAACTCTAGTGCCACTTCTCAGCCTTTTGTGCCTCACTCTTAGCAGGCCACTAGCAAAGGGAAACTCTAGTGCAGTGTTTTCATAGGCTCCTACCTAATGTTCCCACCAACTACTATTACCTGGTGTGTCTACCTAATGTTCCATCATTGTAAACATATACTTTTCTCTACAAACTGCAACAGAGAAAATATTTATTTATCTATCAATTTTCCTCTGTCGCTGTCTCCTGCGTCTGCGAGGTAGCGCAAGGAAACAGACGAAAGAAATAGCCCAACCCACCCCCATACACACGTATATACATACACGTCCACACACACAAATATACATACCTATACATCTCAATGTACACATATATATATAAACACACAGACATATACATATATACACATGTACATAATTCATACTGTCTGCCTTTTATTTATTCCATCGCCACCTCGCCACACATAGAATAACATCCCCCTCCCCCCTCATGTGTGCAAGGCAGCGCGTTTCGTTCACACTCAGTCTCAAGCTGTCATGTAATAATGCCCAAAACCACAGCTCCCTTTCCACATCCAGGCCCCACAGAACTTTCCATGGTTTACCCCAGACGCTTCACATTCCCTGATTCAATCCATTGACAGCACGTCGACCCCGGTATACCACATCGATCCAATTCACTCTATTCCTTGCCCGCCTTTCACCCTCCTGCATGTTCAGGCCCTGATCACTCAAAATCTTTTTCACTCCATCTTCCCACCTCCAATTTGGTCTCCCACTTCTCCTCGTTCCCTCCACCTCCGACACATATATCCTCTTGGTCAATCTTTCCTCACTCATTCTCTCCATGTGCCCAAACCATTTCAAAACACCCTCTTCTGCTCTCTCAACCACACTCTTTTTATTTCCACACATCTCTCTTACCCTTACATTACTTACTCGATCAAACCACCTCACACCACATATTGTCCTCAAACATCTCATTTCCAGCACATCCACCCTCCTGCGCACAACTCTATCCATAGCCCATGCCTTGCAACCATACAACATTGTTGGAACCACTATTCCTTCAAACATACCCATTTTTGCTTTCCGAGATAATGTTCTCGACTTCCACACATTCTTCAAGGCTCCCAGGATTTTCGCCCCCTCCCCCACCCTATGATTCACTTCCACTTCCATGGTTCCATCCGCTGCCAGATCCACTCCCAGATATCTAAAACACTTACTTCCTCCAGTTTTTCTCCATCAAACTTACCTCCCAATTGACTTGACCCTCAACCCACTGTACCTAATAACCTTGCTCTTATTCACATTTACTTTTAACTTTCTTCTTTCACACACTTTACCAAACTCAGTCACCAGCTTCTGCAGTTTCTCACATGAATCAGCCACCAGCGCTGTATCATCAGCGAACAACAACTGACTCACTTCCCAAGCTCTCTCATCCCCAACAGACTTCATACTTGCCCCTCTTTCCAAAACTCTTGCATTCACCTCCCTAACAACCCCATCCATAAACAAATTAAACAAACCTGCCGCAAACCTACATTCACTGAGAACCAATCACTTTCCTCTCTTCCTACACGTACTCATGCATTACATCCTCGATAAAAACTTTTCACTGCTTCTAACAACTTGCCTTCCACACCATATATTCTTAGTACCTTCCACAGAGCATCTCTATCAACTCTATCATATGCCTTCTCCAGATCCATAAATGCTACATACAAATCCATTTGCTTTTCTAAGTATTTCTCACATACATTCTTCAAAGCAAACACCTGATCCACACATCCTCTACCACTTCTGAAACCACACTGCTCTTCCCCAATCTGATGCTCTGTACATGCCTTCACCCTCTCAATCAATACCCTCCCATATAATTTACCAGGGATACTCAACAAACTTATACCTCTGTAATTTGAGCACTCACTCTTATCCCCTTTGCCTTTGTACAATGGCACTATGCAAGCATTCCGCCAATCCTCAGGCACCTCACCATGAGTCATACATACATTAAATAACCTTACCAACCAGTAAACAATACAGTCATCCCCTTTTTTAATAAATTCCACTGCAATACCATCCAAACCTGCTGCCTTGCCGGCTTTCATCTTCCGCAAAACTTTTCCTACCTCTTCTCTGTTTACCAAATCATTTTCCCTAACCCTCTCACTTTGCACACCACCTCGACCAAAACACGCTATATCTGCCACTCTATCATCAAACACATTCAACAAACCTTCAAAATACTCACTCCATCTCCTTCTCACATCACCACTACTTGTTATCACCTCCCCATTAGCACCCTTCACTGAAGTTCCCATTTGCTCCCTTGTCTTACACAGTTTATTTACCTCCATCTAGAACATCTTTTTATTCTCCCTAGAATTTAATGATACAGAGAAAATACATTCATATATTTCCTATTCCAAACATCTATGATCACCTTGCTAATTTCACAGACTCATTATCCCTGTTTTCCTGCTTTTCATACTTAACAGATAAGTGTGAACATGTTACAAAAGCAAGTAAAAGCATGAAAACAGGGATCTCTTTCCTCATGTTGTGATGACATTATGTATGTAGTCCCACTAATATGGCATATGGAAAACTAATAAATCTTTTCATTGTTAATCAGTCCACTTAATCCTAATCGTACAATTTATTTCCCATAGTCATATATCATCTTTTAATGTACCACTAATGAGGGAAAATTTTTCACCTATTATTGCCTATCCTGAAGTAAAGTATCATCTGTCTTTATCTGGTGTAAATTTCAAGGATTTTTTGGGCCAGATCTAGAAAATATATCTCCTCTTGGTATTGAAAAAGTAAGAGAAAATGTCAAATTAATAATTTCATTTTGGGGTGGATTATTGATGCCTCTGAAGGCACCCCCTGAAAAATCAATGATGTAGCAAAAGGGTTAAGCTCAGTGCTAAGATGGGGAATTATTATAATAATGCAATATGAATATTGCAGGGGCAAGGCTAGCAAGCTTCATGACATCAAAAAATTTCTAAATAGTCTGGACTTACTCATGTGTATATTTTCATTTGTAGCATTATGTCTTTCATTTTAGTGTTGGTTTTCACAACTGATCCCAATTCCCTACAGTAAACTTATCAATACAATGCTCCACTTTAATACCTACCAAGCATATATGGTAAATCTAGGTTTCAGTATCAAAAATAACTGTAACATATATCAACCCAAGGGTCAGCCACATGAGCCTGAAGTCATATGTGATATATCTTCTTCCTAATTTAGGAATAAGCTATATGAACATAAACAAAAAGTCTGCATCAGAGGAATATCAATTGCATAGGAAGAATATAAAACTTTTTTAGCCCATGAGCCCAAGCAATAAGTGGAGGTTGAATTCTTTTATATTTTAGATATATTTTGGTATGGTAATATCATAACGTCTGTAATACATGCAAATATATACAATCTAAGACTCTGCACTAGAGTATAAATATATATATGTTAATAAAACACTGCCACCTCTAGTAACCCATGATTCATGTTGGTGGTAATTTTGAATGTGTTGGACCATGAATTTTTTGAGTTTATCAATTCAAGAAACAGTCTTGATGTTCTACCTGTACCAGCTCCGACTACATATAACTTCATAATACGGGTGTTAATTTGGGAACCATTACTTTATATGCAAAATAATGATGTCTACGACCATCAAATATAAAGAACTTCATGTTAACACAGAACTCTTGGATACTGATCATAACACTTGTTCATAACCATTCCAGTGCTATAGGTACCAACTGACATATATGTAGTAAGGCACTACTATTGTCAATCTACACATATAATTTCCCACCAAACATTGAATTTTACAGGCATCATAGGTGCTGTTATTGGTCATAGGTGGTAAATGGAATCACTGGAAGAGTGCCTTCACATACCACCCCATCACCATCCCCATTATGCCTGTACTTTAGGACTGACCAAACTAGGCATACTTATCTCTTAATTCATAAGAAAGAATAATTATTCCAATATCTTTTTTGTACACTTAATCATATAAATATGGGAGCTATGGATCTTTTTTGCATACTTAGGATTAAACAGTCAGGTAAATATTTTCTTTTCCTAAATTAGAAATGATTAAGAAAAAATGAAGATTCCATATATCCTGTGCACCTATTCACAAATAGAGAAAAAAATTATTTCACTATTTTTCATACAAGAGGAAAGTTAAAAAATCAGATATCCTCTAGGAGGGATACACAAGAGGTTCATCTTGTTAAGTAACACTAACTTTTCACCTACTCATTCAACAAACATTACAGCATCAAGAATAGCATCACTCCAACAAAAATAAGAGTATCTCATAACACTGTATGCCATTTATCCATCTATAAGTATCAAAATAAGATTCAAAAGACTTTGCAAGGCTCACTTAATTTGAAAACTATGCTACCATTATCACAACCCAAGACTTAGGTGAACTATGAATGGCGATATGGCCATAATAGATGTCAGATCACCAAGAATGAGCAAACCTGATACAAGACCACCCCTCAATTGTTCCAGTATAGCTTTGGTTCAATCTACTCTGTGGCTCTGGACAAGATCTTTATAATTTCAGCCTATTACAGGCTATTCGGCCCTATGTTAACCATGAAATGAGAAAATCTTATAAAAGATTATCACCAATCAATCATGAAAAGCTTTACTTTAACTGATCTATTGTTTCTGAAGATAATTAAATATTAAAAATTTATGGACAGATAACAACTTATGACAACCTAAGATCGCTTTTCACTGTGATGGCCAATTTAGATGCTCGATCAGCATGAAATGAGGGAAACTTCAATAAGTCTCTCCATAAACTGTTTCTGCAAAATCTTCATTCTACTGACCCAGTATTTTCTGAGGAAGAGATTGAAATGTGACTAACTCACAGACATAATAACAGACAGCGACAGGTGATGGTTAATGCAAAGTGACAATAACAGCTAACTAAATGAGCTTAAAAAGCTGAACTGGAATCATAGTCCTCTTTTTGCCTTAAAAGAGACAGTTGTCAGCATTACATTTGGGTAAACATATTCTTCTTAACCAGTGAACATGTAACCTATCAAAAATGTGCACATTGAATAAGCTGCTCCAAAATACCCTTCTCATCTTCTAGAGTGAGTGGTAAGGTAGCAATCTGCTCTCAACTACAAATGAGTGCATTCTCAATACCTAAGGTATATTTCTAGAGGGTTTAACCATAATTCCTCAATCAATTGAAGAGAAAAATATGCAACAGACAGAAAGAAACACCAACACAAATATGAATGGATGGCTCTAAAATACTCCTTCCTATCTTCAAGCAAAATCAGTAATTCCTATTTGAGCTTAACATTTTCACTATCTGCATCAAGCTACAGAATAAAGAGTAGAAATTGTAACTAATTTTAAGTTGTATGCAACTTATATGCATGAGCATGCTTTTTGTTTATCACAAGCAATGAAAAGTCAACAAAGCCATTATCATAACCACTTTTGAAAAGGTAAGTTACCAGGACTGAAAAGCTAAGTGAAGTTGCTGAACCAAAGAAAGCAAAAGCTATGGAATTAGGCAACGAGTCTGAGGGATAAGCTATAGAAATGTGAAGGTAAATGATGCTTTACCTTTGATTTGTGGTGTCCTGGGCCTGCTCTCTCTTCTGCTGGACGCCTGAGACATATCTACAAAACCACCTCCATCAAAACTCCAGTGAGGAGGCTATCAACCCTAAGGTCCTTTGACCTTATGATTACATTTCATTTTCCAAAAAGTGAGGAGTTTTTAGAAAAAAATTATAACTGCCAACAAATTTTTCATTCCTAAATGAAGTGCTTATGACAACTGTACATACTAGTTTAGCAATGAATATTTTCAAGATCAATTCTCAAACCTTTTCAAATGATTACTTTGTCTTTCATCTTAAACACATGTGTTTCAGCCAATTCAACTCACTTCAAATAACATGAGAAAGATATAAAACTCTATAGAACATTAAATTCTTTTGTCTACAGTATTAAAAAAAAAAGGACCTCAGGGTTGTTAAACAGCATGCAATAACTATTTAACTGCAGAAACCTTGTATGGTTGACTAAAAATTTATTACTTTAAATCATGATTCTTCTGAGCTAATATGAATGCACTATAAAGAGTCATAAGATGAACAAGGCATCCTTAATGAGATAGATGTTATGAAAATTCAGTCTAGTTAGTAGTCTCAGTCTACATGAGTATGTCATTAAAAAAAAATAAAGGCTGTAATTATCAAAAGGAAATGAGCTATATCTTAATGGCTTCTGATATTAGGAGGTAATAAGCTAAACCTTAAAGGCTTCTATCATTAGGAAGTACTGAGCTATGTCATGCCACACAATGCTTTGTGAATTCATGAGCAGACTTCAAACAAAATAGCAACTATAAAAAAAAAATTAGAAATATTTGTCATGAATACTAATCAATATCAACATATAACATTCCAATCACTATGATATTGTAATGTTGGTCTGCAACAGGTGTGTGTAATGTCATCATGACTGTTCAATTTGCTTATGAATGGGGTGGTAAAGGAGGTATATGCAAGGGTTGTGGGGAGAGGAGCAAGTATGCAATCTGTTGAGGAGTAAGGGAGCAAGCTAAGTGAGTTAGTTGATGTTTGCTGATGACACAACACTGGTGGCAAATTTAAGTTGGAAAATCCAGGATTTGGTCTCCAAGTATGGGAGAGTGTGTGAAATGAGGAAGCTGAGAGTAAATGTGAATAAAAGCAAGAATACTAGGTTTAGCAAAGCAGAAGGAAAAGTTAGTTTTTGATTGGAGAAAATTTGGACGAAGTAAAGTGCTTTAGATGCCCAGAAGTGGATATGGCAGCAAATGGAACCATGGAAGAAGTGAATCATAGGGTGGGTGTGGGGGCAAAGGTTCTGGGAGCAGCGAGGAGCATGTGGAAAGAGAAGCCATTATTTGGGAAGGCAGAAATAGGTGTGTTTGAAGATATGTTAGTTCCAACAATGTTGTACAGATGCAAGGCATGGGCTATAAATGTGAGTGTTTCAAAGAGTATGGATGAGTTAGAAATATAATGTTTGAAGACAATATGTAGTTTTCGGTAGTCTTATCGAGTAAGTAATAAAAGAGTGAGAGAAAGGTTTGGTAATAAATAATGAGTGGTTAACAAAGCTGAAGATGGTGCTGAAAAGATTTAGATGTACAGAGGGAATGAGTTAGGAGAGGTTGACAATGAAGATGTGTATCAAAAGTAGAGAGGAAAAGGAGAAGTGTGAGACCAATGTGGAACTGAAAAGTTGGGGTGAGAATCATTTTGAGCTTGAGGCAAGCACTAGATAAGAGTGATTTGGAGCAGTGTAGTATACAGGGGGGTGATGTGCTAACAATGGACTGAACCAGGGCATACAAAGTAGCTGGTAGAAACCTCAGAAAGGTCTGTGGGCCCTGGCTGTTCCTAGCATTACCTCCAAAACACAGGAAATGGGGCAAAAGAGCATGAAAGGAAAGGATGGAAAGATAAAAGAACATAAACAAATATTTTTTTATTATACTTTGTTGCTGTCTCCTGCATTAGCGAGGTAGCTCAAGGAACTGACGAAAGAATGGCCCAGCCCACCCAAAAAGGTCTGTGGGCCCTGGCTGTTCCTAGCATTAGCTCCAAAACACAGAAAATGGGGCAAAAGAGTGTGAAAGGCAAGGATTGAAAGATATCTATTTCATATTTATCATACTTTGTCTCTGTCTCTTGCGTTAGCGAGGTAGCGCAAGGAAACAGATGAAAGAATGGCCCAACCCACCCACATACACATGTATATACATACATGTCCACACTCGCACATATACATACCTATACATCTCAACGTATACGTATATATACACACACAGACATATACATATATACATGTACATAAATTCATACTGTCTGCCCTCATTCATTCCCATCGCCACCCCGCCACACATGATATAACAACCCCCTCCCCTGCATGTGCGCGAGGTAGCGCTAGGAAAAGACAACAAAGGCCACATTCGTTCACACTCAGTCTCTAGCTGTCATGTATAATGCACCGAAACCACAGCTCCCTTTCCACATCCAGGCCCCAGGCCCCACAGAACTTTCCATGGTTTACCCCAGACGCTTCACATGCCCTAGTTCAATCCACTGACGGCACGTCGACCCCGGTATACCAAATCATTCCAATTCACTCTATTCCTTGCACGCCTTTCACCCTCCTGCATGTTCATCCCCCAATCACTCAAAATCTTTCACTCCATCTTTCCACCTCCAATTTGGTCTCCTACTTCTCCTTGTTCCCTCCACCTCTGACAATATATATCCTCTTTGTCAATCTTTCCTCACTCATTCTCTCCATGTGACCAAACCATTTCAAAACACCCTCTTCTGCTCTCTCAACCATAAACATATTATATTCTTTTCATTATACTTTGTCGTTTTCTCCTGCGTTAGTGAGGTAGCTCAAGGAAACAGATGAACGAGTGGCCCAACCCACCTACATACACACGTATACACATAAGCGCCCACACCCGCACATATACATACCCATACATTTCAATGTATACATACATATACATATACAGACATATACATATATACTACATTTATTCTATATTTATTTTGCTTTGTCGCTGTCTCCCGCGTTTGCGAGGTAGCGCAAGGAAACAGACGAAAGAAATGGCCCAACCCACCCCCATACACATGTATATACATATATACATACAAACACATGTACATAATTCATACTGTCTGCCTTTATTTATTCCCGTTGCCACCTCGCCACACATGAAATGGCATCCCCCCTCCCCCCGCGTGCACGAGGTAGGGCTAGGAAAAGACAACAAAGGCCACATTCGTTCACACTCAAGTCTCTAGCTGTCATGTGTAATGCGCCGGAACCACAACATTTTTTTTTTTTTTTTCATACTATTCGCCATTTCCCGCGATAGCGAGGTAGCGTTAAGAACAGAGGACTGGGCCTTTGAGGGAACATCCTCACCTGGCCCCCTTCTCTGTTCCTTCTTTTGGAAAAAAAAAAAAAAAAAAATAGGAAAGAAAGAATACTACATACTCATTCCCTGCATGTCATACAAGGCAACTAAGAGGGGCAGAAGTGGGAAGTTGGAAAAGGTAGGGAAAGTTAGAGGCCCTAAATCTGCCCTCCATGGAAGAGTGAGGGGTAAAATGATCACAACCCCTAAGTTCTAAGACAGAGTGATGATGTATACAATGAACAGTTCACTGAAAGATTCAGGTACACAACAAACAGAAGGCATAAAATGAAATTAAGCAAGAAATCTGTTTAACAATATGTAAGAAATACTTTCACGGTATGAGATTGTTGGATGAATGAAAAAGACTGAATGAGAAAACAGTAAATGCATATAGTATACAGAAGCTTAAAAAATTGTATGAAAGCAGAGAATGTTCAAGAGATGAGGTCCTACATGACAAAAACTCCCTTCCTTTATGGTAAAATTGGAACAGGTAATTCCAAATAGGAAATCTCAGATAATTACTCAAGTTCAAGAGATAGGGCCCGATGAATATAGATCTCACTCCTTGTACAGTATAAAGAGATAATTAAACAGACATATACCAAGTTATATTTGGTGTTACAGTATCTAATCTGAATATCTTACAAAATATCCTTTTACATAATGGATATTTTCAAATAGTTTTCTCTAGCTTCTAAAGTTACGGTCAACATCATATAAAGTCAATGCAGTCAATCAGCATTTTTCCCTCACTAGTAAATATCTTTGGTCTACATAAATGCTACTTCATATGGTAATACCACAAGAAACAGAATGACTTATTTTTCACTTTCATCACCTATACTGACCTGAACCAGTCTACGTTGGCTTTAGGCTGTGGAAGCCTGACATAGGCAGAGCTTTGATGAGGGGCCAATTCAACTGTCACATCACTTGGGCATTGAATGAATGGCTTCAGTGTATCTACAAATATGGGAAGAGAGATTAATTTCATTAAATGATGTATGCTCAAGTACTGTTATGATGTAAACTTGTATCTTAAATGAAGGATAGCCTTATGCTATTTCATTATAACCACTAAAGTGTGAAAATAATGACCAAGAGAGGTAACCAACTCAATAATCAATATCCAGAAAATAGCTCTAATTGTGAAAGCAATTTTTTTCCTGTCAATATTCCAAATCTATTGAGCATAAATTGTCTACAAAAGCCATCTAGTTCAGAAATGGTAATCATGAAACACATCTAACTGCATGTATCTCCAAAACTAAAACACACATACAGATGTAAGTAACACATGACTTCAGGCTCTCGCACACTGAATGATGTCATTCTTACATAAAAAATACACCTCCAGACTAAGAGTTAACACAGCAGGCAATGATAAATAATTCTTTAAGGTGCCAAAATACACTGACTAACAATGACTTACTTATATGCCATAGACAGTTCACCTGATATTTCAGCATAGCCTAATGCACTGCTCTGTTGTAGTGGGTGGCAACAGTTGAACTACTAAACTGTCCAATGGTGGATAACCTTTATATCTTTCATGTGCTCATAATCAATCATATAATGCTTGATGGGCCTTCGCCACCTCACCCTTTGAGAACAAATATAAGTCAGCACAAAATATATAAGAAAATCACATACCATGTGTACTTGTAACACACAATCTTGTGGTTATATTGGCAACAAGGAATGTTATAAACCCCAAGAATATCATCCTCGGTAGTCATTTGGTATATATACAGCATTGCTACCTCTGTGTATATATTTTAGGACATAAAAACATTGCTACCTAGGTGTATATATTCTATCTGTGTATCAACCTCCAACACTTTTTCAAAATATCTCTAAGCTGTTCATATACTTCCCCTATTGGTTGACTCCTTTTTTTGAGAGATATGATGAACAGTCTGAAAAACAACCTTCTGGGTAATGCATTTACTCAGGCCATAATTCTTTTGTTGAGGAAGTGATGTTTTACAGTGCTATGACATTATTTTTGCTTGTTTGTGTAGAATGCCACCCCAAAGTAAATTACACAAGTCATTTGTGGTAACAATTTGTGTAAACTCTATTACATTTCATCCAATGTAATCACAATATCCAGTGGTAGCATACTCCATTCAACATTTAAAGTTGCTTCCAAAGAGAAATGTGGGATGCCATTGAATAATTACAACCAAAGTAATACCAACAGTCTGCTAGGTCAGAAACTGTGCTCCCACAAATCCTTCCCTCAAAATAGTCAAGAAAGAATCAAACAGCATTTTGCTTTTACTTGCATATTTGCTCTCTTTTGAATTTTCAGTCTTCTCTGTTACAGTGATTCATAAGACTGTTTGAAGGAGAAGAGGATGGAATAATGTCAACTGGAGCTATGTAATTTACACAGGACAATGGTCTGTCAATGGGCTGAACTAAGGCATATGAAATGGTCAGGGAACCAGGAAAAAAGGTTATGGAGCCCAGTTGTGGATAGCGGCTCTGGCTTCAGTGCATTATACATGACAGCTAGAGAGCTGATGGGAGTGAACAAGGCCACTTCTTTGTTTGTACCTGGTGCTACCCCACTAACACATGGAATGGCAAATGTGTATGAAAAAACTGAAATGCTAAGTAACAAAATTTGAATGGGAAAAATCTAAAAGCTTGCAACTACCATCATCCTCTGATATCATGAATGCCATTGGATGTTCATGTATTGTTTAAAAAGAGAGAAAAAAATATTGCTCCTTGGCTACTTATAACCTGTTTTGAGCTGGGTTTAGTGGAAACAGTCTCCCAACTGGCAACTCTGTAATCAGCTCATATACAACCATAAACAAGTAGGGAGATGAAGGTAGATGATGGGACTACAATTAATGATACATGAGTAAAATAAATCTTTATTCATATATCTAAAGTGGAGTATGAGTAGATAAACAAGTTACACCCTTGATGTACTCAAAAAGAAGGAATCTAGGTAACATAAAGGAAAAGTATCAACACTTATTATCAAACACATTTATGTGTAGATTTTTACTGAAACAATGTAATTCACTAAACACTCAGTAACAACATTTGGAATATGAAATACACCACAAATGTATGAGGAAGAAAAGGGAGAAGCTAGCAAATCACTTGGGTGACACTTTCAGGAAGAAAAGATAGGGAACCAAAGTAGAGGGGCACTGAGGAAGGGAAGAAGGAATATGGTGTCTCTAGTAACTAGGAAAGTGACAGCGGGTATTGACAATTAATAATTTTTGCTAGGTATGGTTATCAGCAGAGTTTAGAGCATATGGAGTATTATAAACCCATCCCTAACCTATCAACAAACTGCAGATATGAATGGAAAGAAATGAGCTTGATTTGCAAAAAAAATTCACAATTACAAATTTTGCAGTGCATTTTTACAAAGTTTTTCTCATTTAAAACCATCCTGTAACCCTTCTAAGTAAATAAGCCCCCAGCACCTGGTGTTTGTGTCTGTAAAAAAAATACATAAACTATCCCTGGGGATAGGGGAGAAAGAATACTTCCCGCACATTCCTCACATGTCATAGAAGGCGACTAAAGGGGACGGGAGTGGGGGCTAGAAACCCTCCCCTCCTTGTATTCTAACTTTGTAAAAGGCTCAGATTGCGGTGTCTAAGTGTGTGTGATTGTAACCAAGATGAGAAAAATTGAGAGAGAGCTGTATGTTTGAGGAAAGGAGCCTGGATGTTTTGGCTATGAGTGAAATGAAGCTCAAGGGTAAAGGGGAAGAGTGGTTTGGGACGTCTTGGTAATAAAGTCAGGGGTTAGTGAGAGGACAAGAGCAAGGGAAGGAGTAGCACTACTCCTGAAACAGGAGTGGTGGGAGTATGTGATAGCATGTAAGAAAGTAAACTCTAGATTAATATGGGTAAAACTGAAAGTGGATGGAGAGAGATGGGTGATTATTGGCACATATGCACCTGGGCATGAGAAGAAAGATCATAAGGGGCAAGTGTTTTGAGAGCACCTGAGTGAGTGTGTTAGTAGTTTTGATGCACGAGATCAGGTTATAGTGATGCGTGATTTAAATGCAAAGGTGAGTAATGTGGCAGTTGAGGGAATAATTGGTGTACATGGGGTGTTCAGTGCTGTAAATGGAAATGGTGAACAACTTGTAGATTTATGTGCTGAAAAAGGACTGGTGATTGGGAATACCTGGTTTAATAAGAGAGATATACATAAGTATACTTATGTAAGTAGGAGAGTTGGCCAGAGAGCATTATTGGATTATGTGTTAATTGATAGGTGCACGAAAGAGAGACTTTTGGATGTAAATGTGCTGAGAGGTGCAACTGAAGTATTGTCTGATCATAATCTTGTGGAGGTGAAGGTGAAGATATGTAGAGGTTTCAGAAAAGAAGAGAGAATGTTGGGGTGAAGAGCATGGTGAGAGTAAGTGAGCTTGGGAAGGAGACTTGTGTGAGGAAGTACCAGGAGAGACAGTACAGAATGAAAAATGGTGAGAACAAAGGACATAAGGGGAGTGGGGGAGGAATGGAATGTATTCAGGGAAGCAGTGATGGCATGCGCAAAAGATGCTTGTGGCATGAGAAGCGTGGGAGGTGGGCAGATTAGAAAGGGTAGTGAGTGGTGGGATGAAGAAGTAAGATTGTTAGTGAAAGAGAAGAGAGAGGCATTTGGACGATTTTTGCAGGGAAATAATGCAAATGACTGGGAAGGTGAAAAAGAGGGCAAATGATAGTTGGGGTGAGAGAGTATCATTAAATTTTAGGGAGAATAAAAAGATGTTTTGGAAGGAGGTAAATAAAGTGCATAAGACAAGGGAACAAATGGGAACATCAGTGAAGAGGGATAATGGGGAGGTGATAACAAGTAGTGGTGATGTGAGAAGATGGAGTGAGTATTTTGAAGGTCTGTTGAATGTGTTTGATGAGAGAGTGGCAGATATAGGGTGTTTTGGTCGAGGTGGTGTGCAAAGTGAGAGGGTTAGGGAGCATGATTTGGTAAACAGAGAAGAGGTAGTAAAATCTTTGCAGAAGATGAAAGTCAGCAAGGCAGCAGGTCTGTATGGTATTGCAGTGGAACTTATAAAAAAAAAAGGGGTGACTGTATTGCTGACTGGTAGGTAAGGTTAATGTATGTATGACTGATGGTGAGGTGCCTGATGATTGGCGAAATGCATGCATAGTGCCATTGTACAAAGGCAAAGGGGATAAAAGCAAGCGCTCAAATTACTGAGGCATAAGTTTGTTGAGTATTCCTGGTAAATTACATGGGAGGGTATTGGTTGAGAGGGTGAAGGCATGTACAGAGCATCAGACTGGTGAAGAGCAGTGTGGTTTCAGAAGTGGTAGAGGATGTGTGGATCAGGTGTTTGCTTTGAAGAATGTATGTGAGAAATACTTAGAAAAGCAAATGGATTTGTATGTAGCATATATGGATCTGGAGAAGGCATATGATAGAATTGACAGAGATGCTCTGTGGTAGGTATTAAGAATATATGGTGTGGGAGGCAACTCGCTAGAAGCAGTGAAAAGTTTTTATCGAGGATGTAAGGCGTATGTACGAGTAGGAAGAGAGGAAAGTGATTGGTTCTCAGTGAATGTTGGTTTGCGACAGGGGTGTGTGATGTCTCCATGGTTGTTTAATTTGTTTAAGGATGGGGTTGGTTGTTAGGGAGGAGAATGCTAGAGTATTAGAAAGAGGGGCAAGTATGCAGTCTGTTGTGGAGGAGAGAGCTTGGGAAGTAAGTCACTTGTTGTTCGCTGATGATACAGCACTGGTGGCTGATTCATGTAAGAAACTGCAGAAGCTGGTGACTGAGTTTGGTAAAGTGTGTGTGAAAGAAGAAAGCTGAGAGTAAATGTGAATAAGAGCAAGTTTATTAGGTACAGTAGGGTTGAGGGACAAGTCAATAGGGAGGTAAGTTTGAATGGAGAGAAACTGGAGGAAACTGTCTTTTCGTGGCGTTACCTCGCGCACATGTGGGGGGGAGGGGGTTGTCATTTCATGTGTGGCGGGATGGTGACGGGAATGAATAAGGGCAGACAGTATGAATTATGTACATGTGTATATATGCATAAGTCTGTGTGTGTATATATATATGTATACATTGAGATATATAGGCATGTATATGTGCGTGTGTGGACGTGTATGTATATACATGTGTATGTGAGTGGGTTGGGGCATTCTTTCGTCTATTTCTTTGCACTACTTCACTAATGCGGGAGACAGCGACAAAGTATAATAAAAAAAAAATATATTAGTCAATGTACAATGGATCAATCAGAGGATGAAATCCTATTAATATCAGTACTGAGCTCTATTTTGTAATTCTGTCAATCAATAAATGTAATCTTAATATGATTGGGTTAGCATGTACATATGTCACTACTTACTTATCTATATATATCTGTATATATGTGACCAAAACTCCTAGGATGCCCAGTCAGGTGGAGTGGGGTTGAGGTTAGAGGTAACGTTCCTAGGGAATGGGGTGGTGTTGGGATGGGGGGTTGGTGGTTCCAACCCCCTATACCCTTAACCCCCCAAGAATATATGCCATGGTACATCTGCCCACTGGAGGTCTGCTAGATGGATGTATTTTGTGTTTTTGTGTATTTTGTGTTTCCTATCATGTAAGTCTGTTCTTTCATTAGGCTTCCAGTGACATTTATTACATTCTGAAAAAGATCTCTCCAGAAGGAATGTACCTTCCATTTCATCATGGAAATCACTGGATATGTGGGAATGATTTATGAAATTTTGTTTTTTTGAATGGGTGTTTAGGAAGGTATGTAATTCACAAATTGGTGTATGGATGTACTTCAATTAACACAATCATTCACAGACAACAGTTAAAGATTATCATCAGCCAAGTGCAACAAGACCCTAGCACCTACCACCATCCAAGCTTGTCTAGCACTTATACTGAGTAATTACCTATCTTTATGGTGAGGGAGTTTCAAACTTGTGAGAATATTCTTTATCATTATACAAATTCTACATTTTTTGTGTGCAGTCTGCATTAACCATGTCCTTAGTCATTTAATTCTGCTCCTCCACCGGTCTTATACTACTATAAAAGCACTTCCTCGTCTCTTATGAACAAGTATCTTGCTTAATTTCATATCATGTTATCTGGTTCTTCTATCTCTCGAAGAAATGTCCACTGTCTAAATGTTTGATCTGTTTTATAACGTACAAATAGTGTTTATGTCCACCCAGACTCTTCTCTCTTAAAATGTAGGTAAATTTTATGTCCCTAGCGTTTCCCCATAACTCACCTCTCATTTCTGTTATCATCTATGTTATTCTCCTCTGGACCTTTTCTATCAGCTTTTGTACTTCTTTAGGTAATCTGACCAAACTTGAGAGGCACATTCTTGTTTTGCCCCTATATGAACCATTTGCAGATTATTTCCTTCCACATGAATGCAATGCTAATATTTTCTTAGCAACAGGTTTAGGAAAATGTTGATTCCAAAGTCTGTCTCACAAACAGCTCCCTCCAGGCCTTTTTTCACTGCAACATATCCTCTGATACTGATTTACATTTACTTGAGTCAAACTTTATCAACCATGTATCAATCCAACTTTGAAGTTGTCAATTTTCCCTTAAAAGTTAAAAGAATTCTCCTTGCTTTTTACTTCCTTCATGACCTTCGGATCATTTGCAAACATATTCATACTGGAGTCCATACATTCTGGTAAGCCATTTACATAGATCAAGAAGGGTAGTGGTCCTAGAAACTATCCTTAAGACATTATGTTGGTGATCTCAAATCATTTTGAGAAGGTTCCTCTGATATGTATCCTTTACTCCTTTCTACTTAAATAATCTTCCAAGGATTTGTCTGTCCATGTATCAAGATCTAATATAAATAAGCAACACCTGCAGTGTTAGAACTTAGTTATCAAAGAATTTCTTGTGGAAAAAATGGATTTTAACCCTGTCAAAATGAGTAAGCTGTGACATGAAAAATTATCACTTTTGATGTAAAACTGGCCATGCTAATTTAACAAGAGTGGTTTAAGTCCTACTGACAGTAGTGAAGTGCTCTATTTTTCCATAATATAAAAATATAAAAATTCCAACAATGTTGTATGGATGCGAGGTGTGGGCTATGGATAGAGTTGTGCGCAGAAGGGTGGATGTGCTGGAAATGAGATGTTTGAGGACAATGTGTGGTGTGAGGTGGTTTGATCGAGTAAGTAATGTAAGGGTAAGAGAGATGTGTGGAAATAAAAAGAGCGTGGTTGAGAGAGCAGAAGAGGGTGTTTTGAAATGGTTTGGGCACATAGAGAGAATGAGTGAGGAAAGATTGACCAAGAGATATATGTGTCGGAGGTGGAGGGAATGAGGAGAAGTGGGAAACCAAATTGGAGGTGGAAAGATGGAGTGAAAAAGATTTTGTGTGATCAGGGCCTGAACATGCAGGAGGGTGAAAGGAGGGCAAGGAATAGAGTGAATTGGATCGATGTGGTATACCGGGGTTGACGTGCTGTCAGTGGATTGAATCAGGGCATGTGAAGCGTCTGGGGTAAACCATGGAAAGTTGTGTGGGGCCTGGATGTGGAAAGGGAGCTGTGGTTTCGGGCATTACTGCGTGACAGCTGGAGACTGAGTGTGAACGAATGGGGCCTTCGTTGTCTTTTCCTAGTGCTACCTCGAACACATGAGGGGGGAGGGGGATGGTATTCCATGTGTGGCGAGGTGGCAATGGGAATGAATAGGGGCAGTGTAAATTGTGTGCATGGGTATATATGTATGTGTCTGTGTGTGTATATATATGTGTACATTGGGATGTATAGGTATGTATATTTGCGTGTGTGGGCGTGTGTGTGTGTGTACATTGTGTATGGGGGTGGGCTGGGCCATTTTCTTTCGCCGGTTTCCTTGCGCTACCTCACAAATGCGGGAGACAGCGACAAAGCAAAATAATAATAATAATAAAAAAAATTTTAATGTTTTTAACTAACATACAGAAGCTTACATGAGAAAATCTGTCTAAAAAATATTCCCTAGGAATATAACCCCATCATGTGGTAAAGTTGACTTTGTTTAGTTTCACTTGAGAAAAACTTTTCAGGAATGCCTCTAATACATTAAACAGCAAGGATCTTAACAAACATCAGCCTTCCCCAGTCTCTGCTAATAAGATGTTTATACACTTGCTGAGTTTTAAAAGTTTCCCTTACTTTTACAATGACTGACATTTTCCCACATCAGCATAGCTCTCCCTATTATTAGCCAGGTAAGGTTTACATAAGTACTTGGCATTTGACTTTTAAGAGTTCTTCCCTTACTTTTACAATGGCCTACTTAGTACCTTATTTTTTTTCCAAATCAGCATACCCCTCCCCACAATTAAGTATACATTAGGTAAAGGGCATATTTTGGGTCAGGAACATAACCCTAATTATAACAAGGATTCTTTCAATGCTTGATATCACGACATCCTCCTATAATGACAGGTCTCCAGGACTGTAACCACATTGTCATATGACATGGGTGGTATACTCAAACATCCCAATTTCTTTATGCTCACCTTTCTCACAATATGGGCTGGAAGCCTCTGGTGACCACAAACCCCTTGGCTGACATGTCCGAACTGGGTTACCAACCACACGATAACCAGGTAGGCATGATAAGTAACAGTGTTGGCCTACACCTGATGTACGTCGAACACACCTCTTTGGTGAAACCCTACCATGATCAACCTCTGCTAGCACAGAGCACTTCACAGCTATGCCATAATAAAGAAAACTCATTACTTGAGACATAAGGGTATTATTTCCAAGTATATCATAAATCATATATCATTATAAATCCACACAAATGAGATGAAATGCAAAACTTAGGAATAAACCACAGATTCAAAACCAATGAACTTAAAATCAAACAGTTTATCAATAAATCTTAATAACATTGATAGCAATACTAGTGGATCACATTTCTGCTACCCTCCTGCACATTTACCCTGACATGTTACTGGATTTGATGACCATATTCCACTTTGAAGGCAAGTTGTATTGGCACTGCCATGAAGTGCTGAACCCCTGGAGCATGTGAAGGTGCAGGTAGTGCCCATGGGATAGGCCCCTCCAACCAGATCCCTTGAACACATCATCTCACCATGCAAAGGTGCCACTATTACAGGGCAGAACACTGGCTTATCTACGAAAAAAATAGTTGTGCCTATGACAAAGAACCAAATCTGTTATATGGCTTTTCTCATGATAAAATGTTTTATACTTTATAGTATAGCCTTATTTTGAGAAAAAAGTGAATAGCGAAAGGGAAAATAGTATAGTAAGGGAAGAAGTAAGTTATGGATTTGTAAAAGGCTGACAATGAAAAATTTATGGTCCAAGTGATTTTCAGCTAAGTAGGTGTGAAGAAGAAATTTTGAAAAGTTCAGAGTTTGGATCGAGTAATGGGCTTTACTGACACAATCTAACACTGGGGCAAGAAAGTGAAAGAACAGACAAAAAAGTAATTGTTTATAATGGAAATCACTGATAAAAATATTCTATTGACAACATTCATACTGTAGTTGTTAATGAAATATAAAAATACTGCAGTTGTTAATGAAATATAAAAATACTGCAGTTGTGCATGAAATATAAACTAAGGACTCATTGTATGGGTAAAGACAGTCCTTGATAGTCACTTATTGTGCATTTTCTGAAATGGCCCCATGCTGAAGGAGTAATAAACCTTAGGTCATAACTTCCTGGCCACAGATGATTCTACATCATACAGGAATGAACAAACCAATATGTATTATCCAAGTGCCAGAAAGTATCACAATTTCAAAATGAAGAAGAAATTATCTAGGTATTAGCTGAAAGCTCCATACAAGATTACTAAGAGGTCAATTTTGGCATGAAAAGACAGGATGAAATATTCTAACAACTCACGGTCACAGGAGTGCTGATCATCATTCAGGACAAAATTCTGTGAGCAGCCACAATAGTAAGATCCTATACTGTTGAAGCAGTCCTGGGCACAGCCAGCATTACCCTCATCACACTCATTGACATCCCAGCAACGATGAGCAGCACTGAAAATACAGTAATCATATGATGGTTTCATGAAGATGATTATGCAAAAGCATAATCATCGATTCATTATTCTCTTCGTATAATGTTAAAAAGGGTTCTTAATCCTCTAACGTCCACTGCTACTTTCTTTAATCTATCCTGAAAATTAATGAAGTACATGAGACTTACCATAGGTCAGTTGAAATGTGCTTCGAATTTTATGAAGCAAATCACCTCTGCTAGAAGGGAGCTTTCACATGAGATACGCTTTGCCGCTTCACACCACCAGACTTTAAAGAGTACGACCAACCACATGAAAGTAACTGAACATTTTGCACTGCTAGAAATATGTAAGCCACAAGATGCTACAGAGCGTAGGGTGGGAGAGGTGGGCACGTGAAAGCTCCCTTCTAGCAGAGATGATTTGCTTCATAAAATTCGAAGCACATTTCAACTGACCTACGGTAAGTCTCATGTACTTCATCAATTTTTCGTCAGCAAATCACACCTCTGCTAGAGGTCGCTTTCCCATGAGGTTTTGAAGCCATGTGGGTGTCGTACTGTAGACATGTAGAGAGGAGAAATGATACAAGCAGTAACCAACTGCAATATAGTAAGAAATTTACATAGCCATGGACCAGGTGACAAGAGACAACATCTCCTATGCAAACAAAATGAACAGACTATTGAAGGACAGCATCTTGGAAAGGATCGTGACTTGGGACAATCTCCTTGTCATAAAACTTGGCAAAAGTGGCAGCCCTGGACCACCCAGCCCTTGCCATGATGTGTCCAATCGGTAGAGCCATGGCTTTGGCTTTCGATGCAACTGCAGGCCAAACACTGCCCGCTGAATACTGGCTGGAGTCTATGCCCGACAGAGAAAGCACTGTTCGAATCCACCTTGCAACAGTATCCCTCGTTACATGCTTGTGGGGCTTGATAAAACTTAGGAGTAACTTCCCATTCTCCTGATGTGCAGAATTTCTGAACGCCTCTGTCCTAGCAATACACATTTTCAGAGTTTCACACACACACAATCTAATGTCAGTAGAATATGCTTTAAAGGTCACAAACAGCACATTGAACTTTGGCCTGCACTGTTTAATAGTTTCCCCTAACCAAATACAAACAGAATCCTGCCCAAAACTAATACTCTTCAGCAACAAACAATGCAAAGTTTGTATTCTGGCAGCCTGCGTAAGTGCCATCAACATCACAAGCTTCAGTGTTAAATCCTTTAAAGAGAGGGAGGACAAAGGATCCATGGCACGCAGATGCTGTAGCACCTGCTGAACATCCCAAGTTCTTGTATACCTAGGGACAGACGGCCGCAAGTTAAAAACTCCCTTTAAGAATCTGGTGACAAGAGGATGGCTGCCTGCACTGCAACCATCCACAGTAATCCCCAGGGAGGAGAGTGCACCCCTGGCAGTGTTGATTGAAGTATAACTAACACCTCTGTGGACAGTGACAGACAGAAAAGTCACAATATTAGTTACAGTGGGAGCAAAGGGATCGATGTTCCGGCTACCACAAAACTGTAACCACCTGTTAATATGTGGCTGGTACTGCCTCGCAGTCGCAGGTCTCCAGGAGGCAAGGATGATGTCCGTACCTGCCTGAGAAATGCCTCTGTCTCGCAGACGTTGCCGAATAAGAGGCAAGCCATCAGTCGGGTGTGTCGGAGAATGGGGTGTTCCTCCTCCGTCGATGGGTGACGCAAGAAGTGTGCCCCCCTCGGAATCAGCCGTGGTTCCTTGACCAGCAAGTGAGTTGAGTCCCCATCCAGGGCTGGGACGGCCAGAGAGGCAATACCATCCACCCCTTCGCTGACCCTGCTCGAATTTTATGTAGGCACCTGGAATCAGCGCAAAGGGTGGGAAAAGGTAGAGTAGTTCCAACTGCTACCAGCAGATGGGAAAGGCATCAAAATGTTCTGCATCTGGGTCAGGTTTCCAGGAGCAGAAATGAGTCACTTGAGCATTCAGTCTAGAAGCAAAGAGATCAATGCTCGGAACTCCAAATACTTCAGAGAGGGCCCTAAAGAGTTCTTCATTCAATTTCCACTCATGCCTGTCATTGAATGTCTGAGATGCAGCGTCTGCCATGAGATTGACTTTACCCGGTACATGAGAGCAGGTAAGCCAGATATCATTCACCGCACACCACTCCCAAAGGTCACGGCAATTGTCATTACACAGTGAGGACCGTGTGCCGCCCATTTCATTGACATAGGTCACCGCTGTCGTGTTATCACAAAACACCCGAACATGTTGTCCTTTGAGAAGAGATGCAAATGAGCGCACTACCAGGGAGATGGCTTTGAGTTCCTTTGCATTAATGTGCAAGGCAGATTCTGATAATGACCATCTCCCATTAACTTTTTGTTGATTGAGGTGGCCACCCCAACCTAAATTTGATGCATCAGTATACAGATCCAATTCTGTACCCTTCCGAAAATCTGTCTGTTTTGCAATGCAATGTGAGATACCCACCAAAGCAAGTCCAATCTCATCTCATGAGTGACCACCATCCACTTGTCAAAGTTACCTTTTGCGACTCTTAACGCAGCAATCTTAGCACATTCTAACCGCCTGTAATGCAGTTTCCCCATCTCCGCTGCTGGAACGGCTGCAACTAATAACCCAACAACTCTGGCCACATTCCGAATTTTGTCTCTGTCACTATGTAACAATACCTCACAGCATTGTAGTATCTTGTGTATCCTACGATCAGGTAATTTTACTGTCATAGTCTCAGAATCTATAATGTTCCCCAAATACTCCAAGCGCTTAGTGGGGACCAAGACAGATTTGCTTTTGTTAATACAGAAACCTAACTTCTTGAGCAAGTCAACAGTGGCACGCACACTCTCACAACATCCATCAAAAGTGCAGTGACAAATAAGAGTATCATCAATGAAACTCGTGATGATATGTCCCTTCTCTCTAAGTAGAGCAAAAACAGGTTTCATTAATTTAGTGAACAGACGGGGACCATCCACAACCCTATTAGGGAGACACGTGAATTGATAAATTTTTCCTTGCCACTTGAAACACAGAAAGCATTGTTGCTCCTCAGCTATCTTAACAGAATAACAGGCATGCCGCATATTGACAGAGGCCATGAAGACACCGCTGTTAACAAGATGAATCGCCAGCTCAAAATTTTCCATCTTGAAGTGTTTGTACTCTAAATTTTTCCAGGTTAAGGATCATCGTAAACCCACCATCCTTCTTCCGTCTTAAGAAAATAGGGGAAAGAATCTGCCCCTCCTGTCTCTGGGTCTCCTTGATAACCCCCAGACTCAAAAGCTGTACAATTTCCTGGCAAACAATTTCCTTTTCTTCGACATTAAACACATATTCAATTTCTTCAGCAAATAAAGGACCAATGTTAGCAACATCAATATCTAAATGGCAATGCTGAACAATATCTAAAATATTTGGATCACTGGTAATAGCATGCCACTCATGTACAAAATAGTGAAGTCTGCCAGCTTGAAAAGGATGACTCACCTCAGTTACTGCTGGGGATTGTGACCCCGGCCTCAGGAGTTTTTTGTCTCAGGACTCTTCCGTGAGAAGGATTGCCGGTGCTCACTCCGGGGACCATGCGTGCGTTGGCCATATGGATGAAACCTGGCCATAAAACCCCTGTATGGCAGTCTCCCAGAAGAGCCCCTAAACTTGCCAGGACCAAACTTCGAGGTAGAGAGCGGTTTCCTTGGAGCAATCTTACTCCTTAACTTTTCAGACTCTTCAATGTGGTTGGCTGAAAGTGAGACATCATCCCCAAACAGAAGATGAGTCATGGGCACCTTGTCTGAACAGAGGTGAGCATACTTGTGGTTAATTTCACGCTTGATGATGAACTGGCGACCCAGATTATTCTTGTGATTAGCATGACCCAGGATTACCAGGGCACCATTAAGCATGCCCACTTCCTGGGCAACATCTGGTTGGCTAGTCTGGGCGATCTCGTCAAGCACTGTGAGTGACTTAGTCAAAATTGTGGCAGCCGTAATTATGTCTTTCCCAACATCCTTCAAACGGAAGTCTGCCTTTTTGGCATCAGTCTTCAGTGCATCTAAAACTTGCAAGTTGCAATCCACGGGCACTAAGGCATGACAGTTATCTGGCCTCTTGGCTGCAGCGTCCTCCAAAATCTCCTTATAATCCTCCTCTCGCAAGACGTGAGCAAATACATGGTTAACCATATTGGCAACATGCTGGTCACTGCCATCAGACACCTCATCCACAGGACCATAAGCCCTGGTGCACTGCAGGAGAACACTGTCAGGCCGCCCGTCATTCTGAGAGACACAATCATCACTGGAAAGGTAATGCTCAGCTGGAGTAAAGCCCGAAAACCCGTGGGCGAGCGCGAGGGAGGCACCACCTGGCTAGAAAGGCCAATGTTTACATCGGCGGCCGCTGTGGCATCATCAGCCCCCCGACTGGGGCCTAAGTTCCTTTCCTCCTTCAATTTCTCCACATCACCACGTAAAGCAGCCAAAGCGTCCATCACCATGTTCCAGGGCGGCGCAGATGCCTCATCCCGTGAGGTAGAAGGCAAGGAACATGTGTGCTGGGAAGCAGAGTCACCGCCATCACCAGTAACGTGACCATGGGGCCTATTGTTACTGCCCTGAAGAGCCTCCCGCTGAGAAGGGCTGCTCCTGGAGCTAGTCCTATGCGAGGAGCCTTTCCTCACATGCCTGGCATGTTCAGAATCGCCCTCCTTACTCGACCTCCATATGCTGGTGGAACTGCCCGGGACATCCGACATGGCAGCGGCGATAGCAAGGCGGCGGTGCAGGTCAGTGCGAGAGTCATCAACTCCACAAGTGCATCAACAATGCACTTCCCTCCCAGCTCCTAAACGGATCACGGGTGGTGTTGCAGCCAGCCCAAAACTGGGTCACAGGCTGTAGCAAAGCCTTTCCGCTCTAGAGGGATCACGGGAAGAAGGCTGCCAAGCTCACAGCTGCAGAAAACCGTCTGGACGGCGTGAAGGAAGCACAGCAACTGGTGGCGTGAAGCGGCAAAGCGTATCTCATGGGAAAGCGACCTCTAGCAGAGGTGTGATTTGCTGACGTAAAATTTGGGTATTATCAAGAGCAATCAAAATTTGAATGGCTGTAGGAAGAAGTAATCTGTACAAATATGGGTAGTCCACACAGGATCAGACATATTTCCTCATTGTTTGATATAGGTTACTGAAACTTTCAAATTTTTTTCCAATACTATTACTGTTGCTTCAGACATTAGACAATTCGTCATACTGTAAACCATGCCTTTCAATTTGAATGAGGGAGGGGAGAGGCAACTGATACAAATACAGGTTTGGTCCTCACAATATGAACTTAGATACATACATATGGACTTGGTCCTTTAAGAGATAATATCAAAACAATGACAAAAATTACCAAATCTTATAATTCTAGATACATGTAGGAGGCAAGTAACAGAAAATATCAAAACATTAAGATAAGCATAATCTTCTTACATAAAATCTGGACACATGAATATAAAAACAGAACAACTTGGGAACATTAGAGACACTGTGATCGTACTATAGAATATCATCAGAATAAGATACTCCTCAAAGCATTCCCCATTTAAACTGTTCCAGTTTAGAAGCATTACATATAAAAATTTTGGATTTAGCAGAAATGAATATCAAAGAACTTCTTAACCATGGAATATGTGATTTAGACCAGGAAAATGTGACTTAAAGCGTAATTCTTTTTCTCTTGCTATAATTGATAAGCAATGGTGGGAATGGCTATGATGAAAAGGGAAAATGTGGGATTAAAGTAAGTGGAACTATTAGAAATCTACCTTACCTATAAATATGTTACAAAACTCCCCTAGCAACCTAAATCTACCTCCTTGTCTATGTTATTTGAAAAATGTGATACGAAGCTATTTGCATTCAGTTGATTGGAGGTTTATTTGATGACTGTAACGTTACCAGCTATTGCTAAATATGGTTACTTTCTCACCCTACATGCAACCAATATGGTGAAAACAACATGAAAACAATGTTGTTAATAAATATCAAGGGTAGTAATGAAATTTAAGATGAATATTGGCCTTTCGGTTTAAGTTAAGTGAGGTTTTCATTGGTTCTGTTGTTTTCGATTAGTTTTTCAATTTCTCTTACCCCATATTTTCCCTGATCTTCATAGCTTTTTACATCATCACTTATCATTTATGGTATAAAATGGCCCAACCCACCCCCATACACATGTATATACATACGTCCACACACGCAAATATACATACCTACACAGCTTTCCATGGTTTACCCCAGACGCTTCACATGCCCCGATTCAATCCACTGACAGCACGTCAACCCCGGTATACCACATCGCTCCAATTCACTCTATTCCTTGCCCTCCTTTCACCCTCCTGCATGTTCAGGCCCCGATCACACAAAATCTTTTTCACTCCATCTTTCCACCTCCAATTTGGTCTCCCTCTTCTCCTCGTTCCCTCCACCTCCGACACATATATCCTCTTGGTCAATCTTTCCTCACTCATTCTCTCCATGTGCCCAAACCATTTCAAAACACCCTCTTCTGCTCTCTCAACCACGCTCTTTTTATTACCACACATCTCTCTTACCCTTACGTTACTTACTCGATCAAACCACCTCACACCACACATTGTCCTCAAACATCTCATTTCCAGCACATCCATCCTCCTGCGCACAACTCTATCCATAGCCCACGCCTCGCAACCATACAACATTGTTGGAACCACTATTCCTTCAAACATACCCATTTTTGCTTTCCGAGATAATGTTCTCGACTTCCACACATTCTTCAAGGCTCCCAGAATTTTCGCCCCCTCCCCCACCCTATGATCCACTTCCGCTTCCATGGTTCCATCCGCTGCCAGATCCACTCCCAGATATCTAAAACACTTCACTTCCTCCAGTTTTTCTCCATTCAAACTCACCTCCCAATTGACTTGACCCTCAACCCTACTGTACCTAATAACCTTGCTCTTATTCACAAATTACACTCTCATTCAAATGACATCTACAAAGTATCGATATTGGAGTATATTGATACATGTTTCTTTCAAATACATGAGTTATTTCTATGATGCCCCAAAATTGGAACTTCATCTAAATTTCCAGTAATATCAGAACCCAGATTAATTGAGAAGACAATGAATTTTTATAATAACGAGCTGTTTTAAAAAGGGAATGACTTGTACAGCATAATTAACAAGAAAAGCTCTCAATTCATTCATGATACAGCATACTCTCCTCTTAATGATGTAAACTCAACACTTTCAGCCTTCCATTCATCACTAGTTAGTCATTTAAGAAACAGAGGTAACCAATGTTAAGTAATTATATTATATCAGAGCAGTGTGGTTTCAGAAGTAGTAGAGGATGTGTGGATCAGGTGTTTGCTTTGATGAATGTATGTGAGGAATACTTAGAAAAGCAAATGGATTTGTATGTAGCATTTATGGATCAGGAGAAGGCATATGATAGAGTTGACAGAGATGCTCTGTGGAAGGTATTAAGAGTATATGGTGTGGGAGGCAAGTTGCTAGAAGCAGTGAAAAGTTTTTATCGAGGATGTAAGGCATGTGTACGAGTAGGAAGAGAGGAAAATAACTGGTTCTCAGCGAATGTCGGTTTGCAGCAGGGGTGTGTGATGTCTCCATGGTTGTTTATTTTGTTTATGGATGGGGTTGTTAGGGAGGTGAATGCAAGAGTTTTGGAGAGAGGGGCAAATATGCAGTCTGTTGTGGATGAAAGGGCTTGAGAAGTGAGTCAGTTGTTGTTCGCTGATGATACTGCGCTGGTGATTGATTTGGGTGAGAAATTGCAGAAGCTGGTGACTGAGTTTGGTAAAGTGTGTGAAAGAAGAAAGCTGAGAGTAAATGTGAATAAAAGCAAGGTTATTAGGTACAGTAAGGTTGAGGAACAAGTCAATTGGGAGGTAAGTTTGAATGGAGAAAAACTGGAGGAAGTGAAGTGTTTTAGATATCTCAGAGTGGATTTGGCAGCAGATGGAACCATGGAAGTGGAAGTGAGTCACAGGGTGGGGGAGGGTGTGAAAGTTCTGGAAGCATTGAAAAATGTGTGGAAGGCAAGAGCATTATCTTGGAAAACAAAAAAGGGTATGTTTGAAGGAATAGTGGTTCCAACAATGTTATATGGTTGTGAGGCATGGGCTATAGATAGGGTTGTGCGGAGGATGGTGGATGTGTTGGAAATGAGATGTTTGAGGACAATATGTGGTGTGAGGTGGTTTGATTGAGAAAGTAATGAAAGAGTAAGAGAGATATGTGGTGATAAAGAGTGTGTTGAGAGAGCAGAAGAGAGTGTATTGAAATGGTTTGGTCACATGGAGAGAATGAGTGAGGAACGATTGACAAAGAGGATATATGTGTCAGAGGTGGAGGGAACAAGAAGTGGGAGACCAAACTAGAGGTGGAAGGATGGAGTGAAAAAGATTTTGAGCGATTGGGGCCTGAACATGCAGGAGGGTGAAAGGCGTGCAAGGAATAAAGTGAATTGGAACAGTGTGGTATACCAGGGTCAACGTGCTGTCAGTGGATTGAATCAGGGAATGTGAAGCGTCTGGGGTAAACCTTGGAAAGTTTTGTGGGGCCTGGATGTGGAAAGGGAGCTGTGGTTTCGGTGCATTATACATGACAGCTAGAGACTGAGTGTGAATGAATGTGGCCTTTGTTGACTTTTCCTAGCACTACCTTTTGCACGTGCGGGGGGAGGGGGTTGCCATTTCATGTGTGGTGGGGTGGCAATGGGAATAAATAAAGGCAGCAAGTATGAATTTTGTAAATGTGTATATATGTATATGTCTGTGTATGTATATATGTGTATACGATGAAGTGTATAGGTATGTATATGTGCATGTGTGGATGTGTATGTATATACATGTGTATGTGGGTGGGTTGGGCCATTCTTTTCTTCTGTTTCCTTGCACTACCTTACTAACGCGGGAGACAGGGACAAAGTATAATAAAATATATAAAATAATAATTGGTGCTATTGTAACTGACTCAACTACTTTAAAATGAAGCTATGCTTAACAGGGATGCATTCAGTGGGGATTATCATTGCTTACTCATACTACACATTCATACAATAAAGGAAGGATTTTACTAGACTGCTAAATCAATGAGCTGGTATGGACTTCTATCATAGTAATTGACTGTTTCAACCTGAGTCAAAGCAGAATCCTTGAAACTTTCCACAAATCCTTGAAACAACTTCTAACTACAGCAAATCTGCAAATAGACTACAACCAATAAATCTGACAAAGGCAATAATAAAGACCTTGCAAAATGCACAGTTCACCGTCTGAAGGAGTTTTCTTACAATTACTGGTGTTTGCTCAGACAAACTCAGTGATGGCTGGAAACTAGTTCAATCTGGAGTCTGGGAACTGTATCTGTTACACGTGATGTCATACATATCTAGAAAGGTTTGCACTAAGTTTTTAACATTAATATAAGCAAAACATATATGAAGGAAATCAGAGAAAAAAAAATGCTTGAATTATACTGCAGTAGTTAAAGGTGTGTTACAGGCTAAAAAACAGGCTACAGATTTTACTGAAGAATATAAACCATACATATGAGAGAGGGGGTCACTGTGTTGAACTCATACTCTGATGACCAAGGAAAAGTTCTAAAGTACTGCTTTCATGGGTGAAAAGATGCAACCAATACACTTAACTGCTACAGTTTTTCATATATAATGACAGTGCTATACAGCAGCTTAACCTACTCAGGTCTTGGTTTGTAGCCAGGGTTACAGGAACAGTAGAATGATCCAGGGGTATTGAAGCAATCATGTTGGCAGGGAGAACTGTGGCATTCATTTATATCTAGGCAGGTATAAGCATCCTCTCCAATCTGATATCCTGCTGGACATCTGAAAAGTTCAAAGATAATAGATACAGATTCGACAGTCCAGCAAATGCTGTACACTAGTGACCTTTAGTAATGAAATTAAGGCAGAGATAAGATTTTATTTGAGTTAGTATAATCTTTCACAGAGAGGTAAAACAGCATGCTGAGAGGGTAAAGATGGTCCATAAGGAAAAAAAGAAAAAAACAGCAATTTTGCTGTACCAACATCTATAGTTTCTAAAGTTTGAGAATATCATTTCTCCTTAGAAAGTGAACTACCATGACTTTCTACAAACAAAGATTTGTGTTTCAGTAACAGTTATAACTAAACCATTAAGAACTAAAAGATATTCCATGAATAAGAGCAGCTTTTCTTCCTTACTTCAGGTCTGTGTACTAATTGGAAGGTCAAAACTCAGACCATAGTCAAACTTTTTCAGATTGAGACCAATTTCTAGACCCTTCTCTTTGCAGAATTGTCAACTTACAAAGTTTTTTTTTTTCATAGATGCTAACATGGCACTGACATTAAGTTTTTCCTTAGAAATTCTTAGAAGTTCCAGCAGAGAACAGTGATAATTTCTCAAAGTTTGGTAAAAAAGTACTTTTTGAAGTTTCATTGGTTTTGCTTAGTGTTTTACGTGGCCTTAGTTTGGATATTAAAGTTGTGTTGTAAGTTGTAACATGCCCCAGTCAAGGCCATCTCAAATGAAAGGCAAAATGAAGAGCATACAAAAACAAAAACAAAGAAATTAATACGAGGTCCTCATGTGTCTGTAGACCTGGTTTTTAAAGGTGGGAAGGTTATTGGAACAGGCAAAGAGAAAAAAGAAAAAAATTCCACATCTTCTTTGTTCAAGGAGAGGAGAAAAACAGGGGGAAAAATATACAGCTTTGTTCAAAGAAAGGAGGAAGTATCATAATGGTCACTCTTCATGTAGTTGAGCTCCTCACAGAAACTATGGAAACCAGCAGCTACTCACGAGAAAGCTCCAGGCCTTAGTGTCTGGTACACTTCTCTGAAGGCCAGAAAAGAAAGTGGGGACACCAAGCTGGCATCAAGAAAAGGTCAGCATGTCCACCACAAAGCACAATGTTAGGAAATGATATAAACGGGAGTGGATGGCCTTGCAATGTTACCAGACTTATTGCTTGAGGTTACACCATGAATGAAAAGATACCATTAATGAGGGCATATCTTCATTGATTGATAAAAGAAAGTAAAGTCTTGTCAAAGGATTTCTCACTTCAAGGGATTCTATCCTGTCTCTGCTACTGAGTGCAGCATAGCCTTGAAGCTGCAAGAGCCCCTTTATGAAAAAGGTCCTAGAGTTGTACAATAACAACAATAATAACAGTTGCCTGGGCAGAGTACTGCATATTACCAAGACCCTGCGCATGAGTATTTGCTAACCTCAAGTGTTTGATGATGATTGATGGGGTGAATCTTTACGAATAACCCATATGCTTTAAGGTAAAGCAGTGTTTTTAACCCAAAAGAAGCAAGTGGTACGTTCATGGGTGAGAAAATGTGAGGAAAGAATTTCTGAAAAATAGCATTTTTTTTTATAGAAGTTTATCATTTCATAAAAACCTATGTAACTACTAAAGAAGTAATGATGCATATCAATGACATTCTACATATTATGGTGATACATTGCCTATGCTACCTATCTATAGAAAATTTAGGGGTAACTTGCGTGCAAATAAAGGATCCTTTGGTGTTGATGCAACCATGAGAACAACCAGCATTAGCAAGGGAGCACTCATCAATATCCTCACAGGTAATTCCATCTACTCCTAACCGATACCCAATAAGACATTCGCACCTGAAAATGCAAAGAAAATCATAATGACATAACGTGAAAGTGGAAATGTCTAAGAAAATATCTCAATATATAGATATTTGTTACTCTGCTAAAATTCTAATGGTACATAAATCTTTTTTTATGAATTACCTATGAATATTGATGAATATGTACTTTAGGTAAATGACAATAAAACTCACTAGAATATAAACTATATCAATTTTCTGGTGTAATTACCTGTAAGATCCTCTTGTATTATGACACTGACCACTACAGTCTCCATTATTGATGGCACACTCATCAATATCACGACAGGTGTGTCCATCTTTCCCGAGTTCCATACCAAATGGACAGTGACACTCATAGTTACCCTCTATATTGATGCACTTATAGCTGCAGCCACCATTATCATGATCACATTCATTCAGGTCTTCACATGTGTGATTGTCATAAGCAAGCAAAAAGCCAGCAGGACAAAGACAGGTGTAATGACCTTCATGGTTAACACACTGGTGAGAGCAGCCTCCATTCTTCATGCCACACTCATCTACATCAATGCAAGTAAGGCCATCAACAGCCAAGGTAAGTCCAGCAGGACATTTACATTTATGGAAACCTTTCTTGTTTATACACTTGTGAGAACATCCACCATTAACCTTCTTACATTCATTCTCATCCTCACAGCTGTGTTTGTCATCTGATAGTACAAAGCCGGAGGGGCAGCTGCATGTGTATCTACCATGAAGGTTATGGCATTCATGTGAGCAACCACCATTGTCTTTACCACATTCATTTTCATCTATGCATGTGGTATTGTCATCTTCTAACAAGAATCCAGGAGGACAAGCACAGTGGAAACTTCCCAACTGATTCAAACAGTGATGTGAACACCCACCATTATCACTCAAACATTCATCAACATCAAGGCATCTTGTGGTATCCAGTAACATAAAACCATCAGGACATGAGCATGTGAAGGATCCATCAGTATTGGTGCATTCATGTGAACAACCTCCATGTTCCACATCACACTCATTAATATCCCAACATGTGAGGTTATCCTTGCCAAGCCAATATCCTGGAGGACATGAGCACTTGTGTCCTCCATTACCATTGTGACAGATATGGCTGCATCTTCCATTGTCCTCACCACATTCATCCATATCAATACATTTCCTCCAAATAACTTCACTGAAAACCTCAAAGTTTGTTATATCATCCTCATAATCATAAAAATATTCCTCAGGGATGTCAAGTTGCCAGCCATCAGGACATTCACATTCGTATGTACCTGGAAGGTTGATGCACAAATGGCTGCATCCACCATTGTCTTTGAGGCATTCATCTATATCCTGACATTGGGATCCTAGTATGTTGTTTTCTGCTGCGTTAGGAAGTGTCATGCCCTTTGGACACTGACATTCTACTCCACCCTCAGTATTAACACAGAAGTGACTACATCCCCCATTATCTACAGTGCACTCATCCACATCAACACACTCAGTGTGATTTACTAAATTATCCTCCTCCTGTTTAAGAGTAAAACCTGCAGGGCATTTACATTCATATCCACCTTCAAAATTGTGGCAGTGGTGGCTGCAGTTTCCATTATCATTTAGACATTCATCAATATCTACACAAATGTGGAGTTTTTCATGGGCACTTCCTTCCTGCAAGAGCTGTAAACCTTCAGGACATAAACACTTATAACCACCATCAAAATTTGAGCAAATATGTGTGCAACCGCCATTTGCCTCTTGACACTCATCAATATCAGTGCATATATGTTCATCAGCCTGAAGTAATAGCCCTGGTGGACAATGGCAAGTATATGAGCCATTGTAATTGGTGCAAAAATGAGAGCAACCATTATAAGCTCCACACTCATCTATGTCAATACAGGTATGGTTGTCAAGACCTAATTCAAAACCATCATGGCAAAGGCATTCATAACTGCCTGGAAGGTTGAAGCATTCATGCTGGCACTCAGTCAGCTGCAGGTGACACTCGTCTACATCACTGCAGTGGAAGTCATCCTCCAGTTCATAACCAGGGAAGCATGAACACAAGAATGACCCTTCCTCATTTACACACTCCTGCAATCAAGAAATATTACAACTGTTAATTTCACCAGTATCTGGTACTCAACTATGTGACTTCCCTAAAACATTCCAAAATTACTCATAATTCACATTACATTCAGTTTTGAGGCAGTACCATTCAGAAAAACCTTGCCCTTAAACCTGTGAACTTACTCATACAATTATCTGTAAACTCTAATATTTTCTTTGCTACTTGCATAACTTTTGGCATCCCTAATCTGTATCACTCACCTCAGATATACACAATGCACTGATTATTTCCTCTAAGTCCATTGCCTTACTATTTCTTGCTATATATGTATGCAGACAACCAGTGACAGGAATAACTAGAAAAGTTCATATATGTACAACCCTTTATAAAGTCAGTAATGGGATGCTTTATGCATATTTTCTTTACAGCTAAATGTATACCAACATACTGTAGAATACTTATAGTCCTACCTGTTGACATCCACCATTGTCCTCAGTACACTCGTTAACATCTGTACATGTTGTACCACCAGGGGAGACTACATATCCTTCCAAACAGTCACAGAAAAATGAGCCTGCAACATTTTCACATATCTGCTCACAACCACCATTGTCTATTGCACACTCATTCAAATCTGAAAAAAAGAATGGCACATATATTAAAATCTGAGAAAAAAAATCTGATCATTTCTTCCTTATTCTACAATCATCATCACCGAGAATGTCAAAATCCAAATCAACAGAACACTGATTCTTAAACTTTTTCATACCTGTTCACCATTTTTGCATTAGCAAGGTAGTGCCACGAACAGAAAAAGAAAATGCCTCATTGCCCACATCCATTCTCTAGTCATCATGTGTAAAGCACAGAAACCACAACTCCTATCCACAACCAGGCTCCACAGACTTTTATCAATATGTTCCAATTTTGATCTAAATATGGAAAACCCAAAATTCCAATTCCATTATACAATAAAATGGGATTTGCCCTTATGAAGCGGTTGACTTCATACGAGACCTATGATTCTTAAACTGAATGCCTTACCTTTGAGGCAAAATATTTTTCTCTTTTCTTTCAAACTTGTTCACTGTTTCCTGCATTAGCTAGGTAGCACCAGAAACAGACAAAGAAACGCCCTCATTTGCTCACATCCATCATCTAGCTGTCATGTGTAATGTGCTGAGACCACATCCTCCCTTCCACAACCAGGCCCCACCAACCATTCTATGATTTCCTCTAGCTGCTCCATATGCCTTGACTCTCTCACTTCTTACTTTACCAATCATCCTCATATCATATACTGTCCTCAAGCATTTCATTTCCAACACATCCACCCTTTACTACACTTTTATCTGTGGTCCACACCTTGCAACCATAAAACACCACTGGGACTACTGTACAATCAAACATATCCATTTTCTAACCACAGAGACAATGGCCTTTCCACAAACTTCAAAATACACATAGTACCTTAACCTTAGCCCCTCACATACCCTATGGCTCACTTTAGTGTCTAAGGTCCAATTGCTGCCATATCCACTCCGGGGTATCTAAGGCCCTCCACTCCCTCCAGGTCCTCCTCATCCAGATTTACTCTGAAAACACAATGTCTCACCTCTCTACTGTATCTCCTTACTTATTTTTGTTCATATGCACTCTTAACTCCTTATCTGCATAACACATCTCACAAAACAACAATCATTATAAAAGATAGCATATCCAAATATAGGCATTTAGGTGAAATACATCAAGGAGTAGATGTGATGTAAGTGGAGAGGAAGTTTGAATTTATTTGTAAATTATGAGATATAAAGAGGAAGTAGCATTGTTTCAAGGTCTATGAATACATCCCTATTTTTCCTATAAGTGTACTTCAATATCAGCCTGCAGATACATAAAGAAACCATTTTGTAGCTAATGTAACTGAACAAGTTGTGGGGTTTCTTTAAGTAGGTTATGCAATTCAGTGAGTAGGACTCAAATGGCAACGAAATCATTTGCAAGTAAAAGTGAGATATAGGGGGTAGGTATCATTGTCTGGATGTCACTGAGTGCATTCTTATTTTCCCAAAAGTGGTTTTCTTTGACTAAAAATAACATTATTCACATGCTGATGTTTAAGTTAAACAAATTCCCTTTTTGGCTTCCTCTCTGATTGTGTATCTATACCAATGAAAAGAATTCTTCAGAAGGATTTCCACTGACTATCATCCACTACCATCACTCTCTTAACATGTAGATGTGTTTGCCCAACATGCTTGAAGGTGCTGAAGTAAAGCCTTGTTACTAGCAGGTCGCATCTATTCATACAAATGTTCTCAACATATACAAATTGGCAGCGTGACCGCTAATTTCAGCATTACTGAAAATAAATCCAATATATTTCTCCGTTTTATCAATTCATTCTTCCATTATCAAACACAAAGCTCTTTCATCAGCAAAATAAGGTAATTCAAAGAGAGAAGAAAATTTTACATAAAACACAAAGAAAATACATATTACCAAGACAAGAAATGAGATCAGGTGAAAGGAGAAAACCATCGGGACAAGTGCAGATGAAAGAGCCATTGATGTTCTCACATCCATGAGAACAGCTTTTCTCTTCTGAGCATTCATCAACATCTGAGGAGAGAGGAAGGTAAATTTAATGACTGTGCATGGAGAATGAAACTAGTGTACTTTTCATTTTAATATGATGGCAAAACAAAGGATTCCTAAAATCGTGATATGTAAAAACCTATAGCAATGAAATAAATATAAATCATGGAACAGAGTGATACTGTTCTTAAATCATCATAATATTGATGTGAACAAGTGTATATGCAATAATTACCAAAATCGGAAACCCAGACTTTTTCAAAACCTGTAAGGCTATCTGGGCTGGATTTAAAGATACAAGGTATGTAATATTTGGCCAATCCAACTTATCTATCAGAAAATGGGTAGATGCTCATAAACAGACACTTCATTGGCCAAAGGAATTCACAAGGTCCTTTACTGCTTTAGCCTATCCAGTTACATTTCTCAAGTCTTCATATCTCAATTGTTTTCAGTAAAATTATCAAAAATTTACTGTACAGAAGTGAATCTGTCACCTTATCTAAAATTCTAAAATAATGTAGAGATGGAATCTAGTATCTTAAACTCTTTTCTTAAGTATTCTCCACTCTTAACTTAGCATTTTCATGTCATATACAGAACCCACACTTGAGAACCAGCAAAGAGGACATCCAAGAAAAATGGGACATCAATATAAAGTTTGAGTCAGCAGTTGTATGTATAGTATGTAAAATAGTTTAAGAGCACCATTAATCTAACATAATGCAGTATTAATATTTTAATTTGTAATGATACTTTTCAATGAAAATTAGTTTAAAAAGCAACCATTACCATGGGTTCTGAAAGTCAAAATACTTTTCTCTTCATGGTGGTACCCTAAAAGCATAGGATATTCCTCGGGGATATCAGGCCATGATTCATTCCTGACCTCATCAAACTGGTGATAAACCCTCACTTCACCACTCCTTTCAGCCAATTCAAAATGCAAAGGCCTCAACTACAGGTTCTGCTCTTAAAGCCAATTGGTGACTGCCCCATGGCTCTCAAAAGCCAAATGAAGGTGGCCACCAACAGCACTGATTTTTTTCTCTCTCTCTTCTTTGTAGAGGGGAATGCTAGTTAGGGCAAGAACTGGAAAAAACTGCTCACAGGGTAGCACATCAGATAGAAAATGTTTTTCAATTTTCAAAACCCACTTTTCTTTCCTCATGTTGAGCCCCGTGAGCATTGAGATCATTACTACATGAAGGCACAGGGCTAGAAAAAACTTTCACATCAGCTACAGATATGAAGGTACATATAACTTCACTGGCTAACAAAGAAATACTCCTAAGCCACACAGAGTTCTGAGGAATGATGAGGTATATACTACCTCCCAGACATTAAGTGCTCTGGCATAAAGCCTAGGTAAGCCAGCATGACTAGCTTTTGCTCCAAGAGAAGAAAATGGTTTCCTAGGAAATTACTAGTAAGATCCAGAAGATTTTACAGAAACTGAAGTGAATAAAGGTCATAAATTCTGAGCAAAATTCTTAAGGGTAGATGAAAAGTGGAACCATTATGCACATAACTCTTGGGTCAAACAACCCAGATTTGTTTAATTTGACTCATAAGCATTGCTACAAAAAAGAAAATCAATGACTCTGAATTCAAAGTTTCTATAACTTCCACTTCAGAATCTTTGATGAATGCCTAAAAGGTTACAAACTGATGAGGACTGTTTTAAGTACAAAGACAATTGCTATGTAAATGCCATCCATCAAGCATTTCCAAACTTTTATACTTGCATGAATATTTTCAAATTCCAAAACCCTGAACTTTGAAGCTCAGGGTCCTACAGGAGACAATGGTGATCCACAAAAACAGAGGAATCAACCAAGGAATATGGCAAGGCTGCAGGGGACTTTTTGTTCCAAATGGGTATTATCAACATCACAGAACTCTAAAAAAGAAAGATCTGAGAAGTTGGGAAGCACTGACTAGGCCTCTTGAGATACTGTTCATCAGAACACTAGAGGAAGTAAAAGTTCCAAAGATGTGAAAGGGGGCAAATACTGTGCATTAATTTAAGAAAGACTGGAAAATTGCAGTGAACTACAGGCCTGTCTCTTTGATGATTGTGGTTTGTAAAACAATGGAAAAAATATTCAAAATGCAGATGAATGACCACCTACAAAGAAGAAAATTAACTCAAAGACACCAAGGTTTCAAAGAAAGAAGGTCATGCAACATGAACCTTGAAAACTTCTATAGCAAGGTAAGCTCTGTCTCAGATCAAATGGATGGGTGAGTAGACTGTATGCTCCAAGACTGTCATTCTGAAAGGAAGAGGCTGATTACAAAACATGAGCTACATGCAGGGATATGGGGCATACTTCTTTACTGGACAGAAAATTATGTAAGAATACTCTAAGTCTCTTATCTTACCTCTCCTTAACTGTTACCAAATCACCATGTGCTCCCTTCATTATCTCTCCCTTTGGTTTCTCATTCTCTTCATACTAATCACCTCCTTCCAAATCAATTTCATATATCCCGTAAAATTTGCTAATATTCTCTCACCTCATCTCTTATTTACCCTCTTTTTCAGCTCTTCTATCCTCTTCTTGACCTCCTGCCACTTTCTTGTGAATATTCTTCAATCACTCAAACTCCTTCCCAGCTAGTAGTGTCCATAAACCTTTCTCTTCTCTTTGACCAGCAATCTAACTTTCTTATACACTGACATCTCATGCATCACATACTACACACTTCACTTGCAGATGTATTCACTGTCTCCCTGTGTGAATATCTTCCAGCACTTGCCCACTTCCTTTGTTTCATTTACCCTCACCATATGTCATCTATCACTCAAGCTCTCTCGATATCTCTGCATATAGGCCTCTTTTTGGAGCTCACTCACTTTCACCACTTTCTTTCCACTTATGTCATTTTATCTATTCTTAAAACTACCACAATATCCCACTTCCTGCCTCTCTTAATATGCTAACATCCACAAACCTCAAATATCAAAAATAGAGCTAATAAAAGACTCAGTATGAACAATGGACTGAAAGGAGTAAAAAAGGACAAAAATGGACCATATGAGACCAACAAAGGAAACATGAAATTAACACAGCCAATAAAAAACCAAAAAGGGTAATACAAGTCCAACAGAAGGAACAAAGGAATAATAGGAATAGCATTGAATCAACAGGGTCAATGATGAACTAACAAGGTGTAGCAGTAAGTGTTCCTTACCATGATGCATTCATGGGCAGTCCAGGGTCAAACATGTAGGTTTGAATCCTGGCTGCAGCAGTCAATCCATAGTCAAAACAGGTTTTCATAAACCTCTAGAGGTTGGTTGATAAACAAGGGACCAACAAAGACAACACTGGACAAGCAATGGCAAAAAATGACCAACAGAGACGATAAATGAACACCAGAGGCAAAACGGGACCAAAAGGGCAATAAGGCACTAACACTGGTATCATGATACCAGCAGTGGCAACATGCATCTAATGGCAGCAAAATGGGTCAAAGTTTGAATATGAAACTGAGGAATGGCAGCACAGCAATAACAGTGGTAACTTGAGAATACAGTGACAATAAGGAACTGGCAGCACAAAATAAAAACTGATAACATGAAACATGTGACAATGGGAAACTTACCATGACAGCACAAAATAAAAAAAAATCATAAAATGAAACAACAGTGAAAACAGGGAACTTACAGTACAGTAGGATGAAACGTGGCAAACTTTGGTCGAATGAGACATGAACACTGTTATTGCACTACAGTGACAACATGGGGCAAAAACTGATAAAGCGTTATCTGAGACAACATCAGAATAACAATGATAACATAAGACTATGGTGCAAGGAAGAACATTAACGAAATGAAAAAACAGTAAAAGGCTAGAGAGTTACATGTCCAGGACATACCATAAAAAAGACTGTGGCAAGAAGAAAATAAAAGTGGTAAGATGAAACTACCATTGGAAATATGGGATAAACAGTAACAAAAAGGGGACTTACGATGACAAAACATAATGGCAGTGATATAGAGCATGAAACTGGTGGTGTCACTGCATAAAAGTGGCACTATAGGCTGACAGGACAAAGTGAAACTAATATCAACATGAGGTGCAGTTTGTCACAATATGAGGATTGACACTGGCAACATGTAACTAATATGGGCAACAAGCAATCTACAATGAAAAACTGAATAATAATAGCTGTATTAACCAAACAACAATCATGAAAGCACATGAATGTACACATGGAAAAGCTGTTGCAACATGGAATCACACTTAGAAAATGGATTAACATGGGCAATTAACAATATAGGATTAACAGCACAGATTCTGACTGACCGTGACATGTCTTGTTATCACTGGCGAGGAAAAAGCCAAAGGGACAGGAACAATAAGCATGACCGTAAGTGTTGACACAAGTGTCAGAGCAGCCGAAGTTGCTGTCTTCACATTCGTCAACATCACTGCAATTATAGGTATCCTCCAGTTCAAACCCAGGTAGACATGAGCATGAATGGGATCCTTGTTCATTTATACATTCCTGTAATGCATAAACCATGATACTGCATTAATTTCATTACATAGTTTTTAAAAAAAAAAAAAAAAACATAAAACACAGTATACAGGTGAACATATAAAGAGACTTTAAAGATGAAAAATAAAATTATGTCAAAGACCAAGATTTGAGAGGTAGGAGAAAATGGAAAACAATGCTCTCATCATATCCACTCTTAACTCATTAAAAAGATACAGCTGACCTATATAAAAGATATATCAGTAACTGCAGTTACCAGTGAAGGTGGTCCAGCTGCTCTTGAAGCCTTGTACAATAATCCTTTTTAGTACTCCCTTTCCCAAAGGATAGGAGAGAAAGAATACTTCCCACTTATTCCCTGCATGTTGTAAAAGGCGACTAAAGGAGGTGGGAGAGGGGGGCTGGAAACCTCCCCTTGTATTTAAATTTCTAAAAGGGGAAACAGAAGAGAGAGTCATGCAAGTAATGCTCATCCTCCTCAAAGGCTCAGATTGGGGTGTATAAATGTATGTGGATGTAACCAAGATGAGAAAAAAGGAGAGATAGGTAGTATGTTTGAGGAGAGGAACCTGGATGTTTTGGCTTTGAGTGAAATGAAGCTCAAGGGTAAAGGGGAAGAGTGGTTTGGGAATGTCTTGGAAATAAAGTCAGGGGTTGGTGAAAGGACAAGAGCAAAGGAAGGAATAGCACTACTCTTGAAGCAGGAGTCGTGGAAGTAGGTGATAGAGTGTAAGAAAGTAAGAAAGTAAGTAATGAAAGGGTAAGAGAGATGTGTCGTAATAAAAAGAGTGAGGTTGAGAAAGCAGAAGAGGGTGTGTTGAAATGGTTTGGACATATGGAGAGAATGAATGAGGAAAGGTTGGCAAAGAGGATATATGTGTCAGAGGAGGAAGGAAGAAGGAGAAGCAGGAGACCAAATTGGAGGTGGAAGGATGAAGTGAAAAAGATATTGAGCAATCGGGGCCTGAACATACAGAAGGGTGAAAGGCATGCAAGGAATAGAGTGAATTGGAATGATGTGGTATACTGGGGTCGATGTGCTGTCAACAGATTGAACCAGGGCATTTGAAGAGTCTGGGGTAAACCATGTAAAGGTCTGTGGTTCCTGGATGTGGAAAGGGAGCTGTGGTTTCGGTGCATTACACATGACAGCTAGAGACTGAGTGTGAACGAATGTGGCCTTTTTTTTGTCTTTTCCTGGCACTACATCACTGGAGGGGAGGATGCTATTTCATGTGTGGTGGGGTGGCAACAGGAATGGATGAAAGCAGCAAGTATGAATATGTATATGTGTATATATATTTTGAAAGCAGCTGAGTGAGTGTGTTAGCAGCTTTGATGCACAAGACTGCATTATAGTGATGGGTGATTTGAATGCAAAGATGAGTAATGTGGCAGTTGAAGGTATAATTGGTGTACATGGGGTGTTCAGTGTTGTAAATGGAAATGGTGAAGAGCTTGTACATTTGTGTGCTGAAAAAGTACTGGTGATTGGGAATGCCTGGTTTAAAAAGAGAGATATACATAAGTATATATATGTAAGAAGGGGAGATGGCCAGAGAGCATTACTGGATTATGTGTTGATTGATAGGCGAGTGAAAGAGATACTTTTGGATGTTAATGTGCTGAGAGGGGCAACTGGAGGGATGTCTGATCATTATCCTGTTGAGGCGAAGGTGAAGGTTTGTAGAGCTTCTCAGAAAAGAAGAGAGAATGTTGGGGTGAAGAGAGTGGTGAAGTATGTGAGCTTGGAAAGGAGACTTGTGTGAGGAAGAACCAGGGGAGATTGAGTGCAGAATGGAAAAAAGGTGAGAGTAAATGACATAAGGGGAGTGGGGGAGGAATGGGATGTATTTATGGAAGCAGTGATGGCTTGCACAAAAGATGTCTGTGGCATGAGAAAGGTGGGAGGTGGGCAGATTAGTGGTGGGATGAAGAAGTAAGATTGTTAGTGAAAGAGAAGAGAAAGGCATTTGGATGATTTTTGCAGGGAAATAGTGTGAATGACTAGGAGATGTATAAAAGAAAGAGGTAGGAGGTCAAGAGAAAGGTGCAAGAGGTGAAAAAGAGGGCAAATGAGAGTTGGGTGAGAGAGTATCGATAAATTTTAGGGAGAATATAAAGATGTTTTGGAAGGAGGTAAATAAAGTGCTTAAGACAAGAGAAGAAATGGGAACATCGGTGAAGGGGGCAAATGGGAAGGTAATTACAACTAGTGGTGAAGTGAGTATTTTGAAGGTTTGTTGAATGTGTTTGATGATAGAGTGGCAGATATAGGGTGATTTGGATGAGGTGGTGTGCGAAGCGATAGGGTCAGGGAGAATGGTTTGGTAAACAGAGAAGAGGTAGTGAAAGCTTTGCAGATGAAAGCTGGCAGGGTGGCAGGTTTGGATGGTATTGCAGTGGAATTTATTAAAAAGGGGGTGACTGTGTTGTTGACTAGTTGGTAAGGATACTCAATGTATGTATTGTTCATGGTGAAGAGCCTGAGGATTGGCGGAATGCATGCATAGTACCACTGTACAAAGGCAAAGAGGATAAAGGTGAGTGTTCAAATTTCAGAGGTATAAGTTTGTTGAGTATTCCTGGGAAATTATATGGGAGGGTATTGAGCAAGAGGGTGAAGGCATGTATAGAGCATCAGACTGGAGAAAAGCAGTGTGGTTTCAAAAGTGGTAGAGGATGTGTGGATCAGGTATTTGCTTTGAAGAATGTATGTGAGAAATACTTAAAAAAGCAGATGGATTTGTATGTAGCATTTATGGATCTGGAAAAGGCATATGATAGAGTTGATAGAGATGCTCAGTGGAAAGGTGTTAAGAGTATATGGTGCGGGAGGTAAGTTGCTAGAAGCAGTGAAAAGTGTTTTCAAGGATGTAAGACAGGAAGGGAGGATGTAAGGCAGGAAGAGAGGAAAGTGATTGGTTCCCAGTGAATGTTGGTTTGCGGCAGGGGTATGTGATGTCTCCATGGTTGTTTAATTTGTTTATGGATTGGGTGGTTAGGGAGGTGAATGCATGAGTTTTGGAGAGAGGGGCAAGTATGCAGTCTGTTGTGGATGACAGGGCTTGGAAAGTGAGTCAGTTGTTGTCCGATGATGATACAGTGCTGATGGCTGATTCGGGTGAGAAACTGCATAAGTTGGTGACTGAGTTTGGTAAAGATTGTGAAAGAAGAAAGCTGAGAGTCAATGTGAATAAGAGTACGGTTATTAGGTTCAGTAGGGTTAAGGGACAAGTCAATTGAGAGGTAAGTTTGAATGGAGAAAAACTGGAGGAAGTGAAGTATTTAGATACCTGGGAGTGAATTTAGCAGTGGATGGAACCATGGAAGCGGAAGTGAGTCACAGGGTGGGGGAGGGGGCAAAGATTCTGGGAGTATTGAAGAATGTGTGGAAGGCGAGAACATTATCTCAGAGAGCAAAAATGGGTATGTTTGAAGGAATAGTGGTTCCAACAATGATATATGGTTGTGAGGCATGGTTTGGTAGGGTTGTGCAGAGGAGGTAATGTGCTGGAAATGAGATATTTGAGGACAATATGTGGTGTGAGGTGGTTTGATCGAGTAAGTAATGAAAGGGTAAGAGAGAAGTGTGGTTATAAAAAGAGTGTGGTTGAGAGAGCAGAAGAGGGTGTATTGAAATGGTTTGGTCACATGGAAAGAGTGAGTAAGGAAGGATTGAAAAAAAGGATATATCTGTCAGAGGTGGAGGGAACAAGGAGAAGTGGGAGACCAAATTGGAGGTGGAAGGATGGAGTGAAAAAGATTTTGAGCATTTGGGGCCTGAACATACAGGAGGGTGAAAGGTGTGCAAAAAGTAGAGTGAATTGAAACAATGTTTTATACCGGGTTGATGTGCTGTCAATGGATTGAACCAGGGCATGTGAAGTGTCTGAGGCAAACCACAGAAAGTTTTATGGGGTCTGGATGTGGACAGGGAGCTGTGGTTTCAGTGCATTACACATGACAGCTAGAGACTGAGTGTGAACAAATGTGGCCTTTGTTGTCCTTTCCTAGTGCTACTTCGTATGCACGCGGGGGAGGGGGGTGCCATTTCATGTGTGGTGATGGGAATGGATGAAGGTAGCAAGTATGAATATGTACAAGTGTATATATGTATATGCCTGTGTATGTATATGTATGTATACACTGAAATGTATAGGTATGTATAAGTGTGTGTGTGGGTGTTTATGTATATACGTGTGCATGTGTGTGGGTTGGGCCATTCTTTCGTCTGTTTCCTTGCACTGCCTCGCTAAAGCGGGAGACAGCAACAAAGTATAATGAATAAAATAAATATATATATATATATATGTGGAGGCTAAGGTGAAGATTTGTATGGGTTTTCAGAAAAGAAGAGTGAATGTTGGGGTGAAGAGGGTGGTGAGAGTAAGTGAGCTTGGAAAGGAGACTTGTGTGAGGAAGAACCAGGAGAGATTGAGTGCAGAATGGAAAAAGGTGAGAGTAAATGACATAAGGGGAGTGGGGGAGGAATGGGATGTATTTATGGAAGCAGTGATGGCTTGCACAAAAGATGTCTGTGGCATGAGAAAGGTGGGAGGTGGGCAGATTAGTGGTGGGATGAAGAAGTAAGATTGTTAGTGAAAGAGAAGAGAAAGGCATTTGGATGATTTTTGCAGGGAAATAGTGTGAATGACTAGGAGATGTATAAAAGAAAGAGGTAGGAGGTCAAGAGAAAGGTGCAAGAGGTGAAAAAGAGGGCAAATGAGAGTTGGGTGAGAGAGTATCGATAAATTTTAGGGAGAATATAAAGATGTTTTGGAAGGAGGTAAATAAAGTGCTTAAGACAAGAGAAGAAATGGGAACATCGGTGAAGGGGGCAAATGGGAAGGTAATTACAACTAGTGGTGATGAGTATTTTGAAGGTTTGTTGAATGTGTTTGATGATAGAGTGGCAGATATAGGGTGATTTGGATGAGGTGGTGTGCGAAGCGATAGGGTCAGGGAGAATGGTTTGGTAAACAGAGAAGAGGTAGTGAAAGCTTTGCAGATGAAAGCTGGCAGGGTGGCAGGTTTGGATGGTATTGCAGTGGAATTTATTAAAAAGGGGGTGACTGTGTTGTTGACTAGTTGGTAAGGATACTCAATGTATGTATTGTTCATGGTGAAGAGCCTGAGGATGGGCGGAATGCATGCATAGTACCACTGTACAAAGGCAAAGAGGATAAAGGTGAGTGTTCAAATTTCAGAGGTATAAGTTTGTTGAGTATTCCTGGAAATTATATGGGAGGGTATTGAGCAAGAGGGTGAAGGCATGTATAGAGCATCAGACTGGAGAAAAGCAGTGTGGTTTCAAAAGTGGTAGAGGATGTGTGGATCAGGTATTTGCTTTGAAGAATGTATGTGAGAAATACTTAAAAAAGCAGATGGATTTGTATGTAGCATTTATGGATCTGGAAAAGGCATATGATAGAGTTGATAGAGATGCTCAGTGGAAAGGTGTTAAGAGTATATGGTGCGGGAGGTAAGTTGCTAGAAGCAGTGAAAAGTGTTTTCAAGGATGTAAGACAGGAAGGGAGGATGTAAGGCAGGAAGAGAGGAAAGTGATTGGTTCCCAGTGAATGTTGGTTTGCTGGCAGGGGTATGTGATGTCTCCATGGTTGTTTAATTTGTTTATGGATTGGGTGGTTAGGGAGGTGAATGCATGAGTTTTGGAGAGAGGGGCAAGTATGCAGTCTGTTGTGGATGACAGGGCTTGGAAAGTGAGTCAGTTGTTGTCCGATGATGATACAGTGCTGATGGCTGATTCGGGTGAGAAACTGCATAAGTTGGTGACTGAGTTTGGTAAAGATTGTGAAAGAAGAAAGCTGAGAGTCAATGTGAATAAGAGTACGGTTATTAGGTTCAGTAGGGTTAAGGGACAAGTCAATTGAGAGGTAAGTTTGAATGGAGAAAAACTGGAGGAAGTGAAGTATTTAGATACCTGGGAGTGAATTTAGCAGTGGATGGAACCATGGAAGCGGAAGTGAGTCACAGGGTGGGGGAGGGGGCAAAGATTCTGGGAGTATTGAAGAATGTGTGGAAGGCGAGAACATTATCTCAGAGAGCAAAAATGGGTATGTTTGAAGGAATAGTGGTTCCAACAATGATATATGGTTGTGAGGCATGGTTTGGTAGGGTTGTGCAGAGGAGGTAATGTGCTGGAAATGAGATATTTGAGGACAATATGTGGTGTGAGGTGGTTTGATCGAGTAAGTAATGAAAGGGTAAAAGAGAAGTGTGGTTATAAAAAGAGTGTGGTTGAGAGAGCAGAAGAGGGTGTACTGAAATGGTTTGGTCACATGGAAAGAGTGAGTAAGGAAGGATTGAAAAAAAGGATATATCTGTCAGAGGTGGAGGGAACAAGGAGAAGTGGGAGACCAAATTGGAGGTGGAAGGATGGAGTGAAAAAGATTTTGAGCATTTGGGGCCTGAACATACAGGAGGGTGAAAGGTGTGCAAAAAGTAGAGTGAATTGAAACAATGTTTTATACCGGGTTGATGTGCTGTCAATGGATTGAACCAGGGCATGTGAAGTGTCTGAGGCAAACCACAGAAAGTTTTATGGGGTCAGCTAGAGACTGAGTGTGAACACATGTGGCCTTTGTTGTCCTTTCCTAGTGCTACTTCGTATGCACGCGGGGGAGGGGGGTGCCATTTCATGTGTGGTGATGGGAATGGATGAAGGTAGCAAGTATGAATATGTACAAGTGTATATATGTATATGCCTGTGTATGTATATGTATGTATACACTGAAATGTATAGGTATGTATATGTGCGTGTGTGGGTGTTTATGTATATACGTGTGCATGTGTGTGGGTTGGGCCATTCTTTCGTCTGTTTCCTTGCACTGCCTCGCTAAAGCGGGAGACAGCAACAAAGTATAATGAATAAAATAAATATATATATATATATATGTGGAGGCTAAGGTGAAGATTTGTATGGGTTTTCAGAAAAGAAGAGTGAATGTTGGGGTGAAGAGGGTGGTGAGAGTAAGTGAGCTTGGGAAGGAGACTTGTGTGAGGTAGTACCAGGAGAGACTGAGTACAGAATGGAAAAAGGTGAGAACAATGGAAGTAAGGGGAGTGGGGGAGGAATGGGATGTATTTAGGGAATCAGTGATGGATTGCGCAAAAGATGCTTGTGGCATGAGAAGAGTGGGAGGTGGGTTGATTAGAAAGGGTAGTGAGTGGTGGGATGAAGAAGTAAGAGTATTAGTGAAAGAGAAGAGAGAGGCATTTGGACGATTTTTGCAGGGAAAAAATGCAATTGAGTGGGAGATGTATAAAAGAAAGAGACAGGAGGTCAAGAGAAAGGTGCAAGAGGTGAAAAAAAGGGCAAATGAGAGTTGGGGTGAGAGAGTATCATTAAATTTTAGGGAGAATAAAAAGATGTTCTGGAAGGAGGTAAATAAAGTGCGTAAGACAAGGGAGCAAATGGGAACTTCAGTGAAGGGCGCAAATGGGGAGGTGAAAACAAGTAATGGTGATGTGAGAAGGAGATGGAGTGAGTATTTTGAAGGTTTGTTGAATGTGTTTGATGATAGAGTGGCAGATATAGGGTGTTTTGGTCGAGGTGGTGTGCAAAGTGCGAGGGTTAGGGAATATGATTTGGTAAACAGAGAAGAGGTAGTAAAAGCTTTGCGGAAGATGAAAGCCAGCAAGGCAGCAGGTTTGGATGGTATTGCACTGGAATTTATTAAAAAAGGGGGTGACTGTATTGTTGACTGGTTGGTAAGGTTATTTAATGTATGTATGACTCATGGTGAGGTGCCTGAGGATTGGCGGAATGCGTGCATAGTGCCATTGTACAAAGGCAAAGGGGATAAGAGTGAGTGCTCAAATTACAGAGGTATAAGTTTGTTGAGTATTCCTATCCCTGGGGATAGGGGAGAAAGAATACTTCCCACGTATTCCCTGCGTGTCGTAGAAGGCGACTAAAAGGGGAGGGAGCGGGGGCTGGAAATCCTCCCCTCTTAATTTTTTTAATTTTCCAAAAGAAGGAACAGAGAAGGGGGCCAGGTGAGGATATTCCCTCAGTGGCCCAGTTCTCTGTTCTTAACGCTACCTCGCTAACGCGGGAAATGGCGAATAGTTTGAAAAAAAAAAAAAAAAAAAGTATTCCTGGCAAATTATATGGGAGGGTATTGATTGAGAGGGTGAAGGCATGTACAGAGCATCAGATTGGGGAAGAGCAGTGTGGTTTCAGAGGTGGTAGAGGATGTGTGGATCAGGTGTTTGCTTTGAAGAATGTATGTGAGAAATACTTAGAAAAGCAAATGGATTTGTATGTAGCATTTATGGATCTGGAGAAGGCATATGATAGAGTTGATAGAGATGCTCTGTGGAAGGTATTAAGAATATATGGTGTGGGAGGCAAGTTGTTGGAAGCAGTGAAAAGTTTTTATCGAGGATGTAAGGCATGTGTACGTGTAGGAAGAGAGGAAAGTGATTGGTTCTCAGTGAATGTAGGTTTGCGGCAGGGGTGTGTGATGTCTCCATGGTTGTTTAATTTGTTTATGGATGGGGTTGTTAGGGAGGTGAATGCAAGAGTTTTGGAAAGAGGGGCAAGTATGAAGTCTGTTGGGGATGAGAGAGCTTGGGAAGTGAGTCAGTTGTTGTTCGCTGATGATACAGCGCTGGTGGCTGATTCATGTGAGAAACTGCAGAAGCTGGTGACTGAGTTTGGTAAAGTGTGTGAAAGAAGAAAGTTAAGAGTAAATGTGAATAAGAGCAAGGTTATTAGGTACAGTAGGGTTGAGGGTCAAGTCAACTGGGAGGTGAGTTTGAATGGAGATAAACTGGAGGAAGTGAAGTGTTTTAGATATCTGGGAGTGGATCTGGCAGCGGATGGAACCATGGAAGCGGAAGTGGATCATAGGGTGGGGGAGGGGGCGAAAATTCTGGGAGCCTTGAAGAATGTGTGGAAGTCGAGAACATTATCTCGGAAAGCAAAAATGGGTATGTTTGAGGGAATAGTTGTTCCAACAATGTTGTATGGTTGCGAGGCATGGACTATGGATAGAGTTGTGCGCAGGAGGATGAATGTGCTGGAAATGAGATGTTTGAGGACAATGTGTGGTGTGAGGTGGTTTGATCGAGTAAGTAACGTAAGGGTAAGAGAGATGTGTGGAAATAAAAAGAGCGTGGTTGAGAGAGCAGAAGAGGGTGTTCTGAAATGGTTTGGTCACATGGAGAGAATGAGTGAGGAAAGATTGACCAAGAGGATATATGTGTCGGAGGTGGAGGGAACGAGGAGAAGAGGGAGACCAAATTGGAGGTGGAAAGATGGAGTGAAAAAGATTTTGGGTGATCGGGGCCTGAACATGCAGGAGGGTGAAAGGAGGGCAAGGAATAGAGTGAATTGGAGCGATGTGGTATACCGGGGTTGACGTGCTGTCAGTGGATTGAATCAAGGCATGTGAAGCTTCTGGGGTAAACCATGGAAAGCTGTGTAGGTATGTATATTTGCGTGTGTGGACGTATGTATATACATGTGTATGGGGGTGGGTTGGGCCATTTCTTTCGTCTGTTTCCTTGCGCTACCTCGCAAACGCGGGAGACAGCGACAAAGCAAAAAAAAAAAAAAAAAAATGTATATGTCTATGAATGTATATGTATGTATATGTGTGTGTATGGGCATTTATGTATATACATGTGTATGTGGGTGGGTTGGGCCATTCCTCGTCTGTTTCCTTGCACTGCCTCGCTGATGCAGGAGATGGCGATAAGTATGATAAATATACTTAAATAGTACTTTAGAGAAGGACTGGTTAGGCAATCAGTTATTGCTGTTCTTAGATGGTTATGAGTCTCCAAAACCAAAGAAATCTATCTTCAATCCCCTTTCTCTGACCCAAGATATGAGTACTGAATTCCCTGGGTCTTTTACTTACAGAAACTCATCTATGAGCTTATCTGACAATATCACATCATATCTGCCTCACCCACATGTGGACCCCTGGCATTCTGTCCACAGACATACAATCTCTCTGTTTCCTTGCACTGCCTCGCTGATGCAGGAGATGGCGATAAGTATGATAAATACTTTAATAGTACTTTAGAGAAGGACTGGTTAGGCAATCAGTTACTGCTGTTCTTAGATGGTTATGAGTCTCCAAAACCAAAGAAATCTATCATCAATTCCCTTTCTCTGACCCAAGATATGAGTACTGAATTCCCTGGGTCTTTTACTTACAGAAACTCATCTATGAGCTTATCTGACAATATCACATCATGTCTGCCTCACCCACATGTGGACTCCTGGCATTCTGTCCACAGACATACAATCTCTCACACAGTTCATTCTTTATAACTCTAGATTTTTCTGTGGTAAGTCCTATGTGCTAGCCTTGCCTTGTGGCACAATGGTAGGAGCAATAGACAGAAGTAGTACGTTGGAGCATTAGACAGGAGGATTAGGTAGTTGCATTAGGTAGTCGTAGTCAGTAGGAACAGTGGGTAGGAGCCAATGAAAACACTGCGCTACAGTTGCCCACTGCCAAAGGCCTGTTAAGGGTGAAGCACAAGAGTCTAAGAAGTGGCAATAGAGTTCAACAATTAGGTAGATTCTTTTGCCGAAGCCATCACTTTGAGGGAGTTCCCAAAGGGAACATGTGTGTTACAGATACAAAGAAATTTAGGTTCTTGAATTCAGATAAAGACAGGTAGTGAAAGAATAGAAGTATCTTTATCTTGGAGATTTAATCATTACAAAATTTGTAATTTGATAAGTTGCAGTCAAGCATACATGTAAAATAAGAGCTGTGGGTAATGCACTGGATGTACAGGATCCCCTCCCTGATGTAACATCCAAAATGGTTACTCATACATTTATGGAACATAACCTCAGATGATACAGATGTGGTCCCACCTTCTTTGACAAAAGAAGGATGAGACCTATAAGGCTCATTAAGGAAAAAAATCCCGTGAGACTCACATATGCACCCACTTCCTTTCTTTTGCATTCAAAGCTCAAGGTTCACATCCATATAACACTGCCTTGACCATTATACCTTCAAACATAACCATCTTTGCCCTAGTAGCCAGTGATCTCTCCTTCCAAACACTCCTTAATGCACCCAGATCTGAGCCTGCTCACCCTGTGGTTCCATCTGCTACTAAGTAACTAAAGCAATACACCTCCTTAAGGTCCTTCCTATTGAAACTTATACACATCCTTCTGTCCCATCTCCCTATTCTACCTCAGTGCCTTACTTTTTTCACATTTACTTCAAATCTCTCCTTTCACACATTATTCCACACTTTCTAACTAGCTCTGGAGGCTATCATCATAGCTCCGTTATCTGCTAATAGCAAATGACTCACCTCCCATGCCCCCCTAATCTGAGAATACAACATACCTGCCCCTCACCATGCTGTCCATGAACAATGAAAAACCATGATGACATCATATATCCCTAATGTAGAACAACCTTCACTAGGAACCACGCTTTCTCCACCATTTCAAACTGCAAACATAATTTACTCTCCTGATAAAAACTCCTAACTGTATATAATAACTTTCCATCTACTTCATATATTTACAGCACCCTCCAAAAGGCCTCTCTGTCAACCCTATCATATGCCTTCTCCAGAACCATAACTGCCACATAAAATTTCTTTCCTTTCTCAATGTATTTCTCACAAAAACTCTTCAGAGCACACAGCTGGTCCACATATGTCCTACCTCACCTGAAGCCATGCTGATCCTTCCCAATCCTACATTTTCTGCATGCCACTATCCTTTAAATCATCACTCCCATGCAATTTACCAAGTATACTCAACAGACATACCTATGTAATTCAAGTATTCACTTATGCTCTTGCAGATATCAGCACTGAAAAACATTCTTTAAACTTTCTTAATGAAATTCATGCTTCTACACTAGGGAAGAATGAATCAAAATAATCAATAACAAAAGTATTTTTTAATCCAAAACTGTATACTTTAGCAAAAATATGATCTTACTCACCTGCTGGCATCCACCATTGTCCTCAGCACATTCATCTTCATCAATACAGGAATCATTGGCAGACATGAAATAACCTTCCCTGCATTTACATGTGTATGATCCTTCGAGATTATCACATATCTGGTCACATCCACCATTGTCTTTCTTACACTCATCTACATCTGACATGAAAAATCAGCAGAGAAATATGTGATAATAAGAAACCTTCAAGTTGGAATTCTATACTAAGACCTCTATAGGTAACAAAATATAAGTTCAATAACTTTAAAAAAAATAGCCTTACACTTAGTCATACATAACTGTGATAATCCCATTTCATTTATTCACCCTAAAATATATCCTGTTAATGGTATGCATCTAACCTTGCTCTGTATAAGGAAACTGATAACTAATAATTATAATGAAGTGAAAAGTTATCTTAAATTAAGTATGCTTACCAATGCACATGATGAGATCAGGAGCTAACATCAAGCCATCAGGGCATAAGCAGGTAAAGGATCCTTCAGTGTTGTTACACCCATGAGAACACTTGTGGTCTTTTGAACACTCATCAATATCTACATGCAGTCATAAAAGAAATGCCTTAGTATATTAGGGATGGCAACATTGAAGTGGGAGCATTATTCATGTTAAAATGAGTAGAGGCAATACATGAGCATGTGAAGATGGGAATGGCAAAAGGTGTAAGGCATAGGTAACTGACTAGCTGTTTTTGTACACAATCAAGTTTACACAATAAACTCTAGTATGACAAATTCCTATTTGAATTCCACATGAGAAATGAATAATCAGCAAGCCTTTGAATGCATATGTCTATGTTAAAAAATATCAATGTATGAAAAAGTTCAAATACAAAGAATGAAAATCTTACAAAAAAATTTTCAAAAACTAAAATTTAAACAAATCATGAAGGAAGCAAAGGCCATGTTACAAAATCCTATCATTAAACTTATGGATTCACAATAAATATATAATCAAATCCCATATGTCATTTTCCATTACATGAGTAGCCCATGCAGAAAGACTATGAACAGTACTGTCACTCCACTTTAGTAACATTCATCCATCAAATCTTAGAACTTCTGTTCAAATTCTTCTTTCTAAATATGAATTCAACAAAAGAAACACTCCATCAACAACAAAGAAGAAAAAAAATAACAAAGAAGAAAAAGTGATTAATCTGAATAATATTTGACAGTAGCATTTCTACCTACTAATGATGAGGGCAAAGTAAAACTGATGCTAAAAGGTAAAAAGGAATTTCTTTATTCAAGGAGGAGGCCTACTGCAATTAAAAGATAATAATGCAAACCTCACTTCTGCTTACCCATGCAGGTGACCAGGTCAGGTGCCAGTCTGAAGCCATCAGGACAGGTACATGTGAAGGATCCCTCTACATTGATGCACCCAAAAGAACATCCATGGTTTTCTGAACACTCATTAATATCTGTAGACAATGTAATGAGATATATTCTAATCTATGTAGGGACTGAATATGGTAAAAACTAATTCATACCAAGGAACTGAAAAAAGGTGGGAGTGTTAACTTATGGTGGGAAAAGGTAATAACACTGCGACTTGAGTGAAGCTGGGGAAAGGATGAGAGGAAGAATCAGAACTGGATAAAAGGTAAGCAACTAAAATGAGCTATCCTTAATGGGACCTATTGCTTATATATGGTGACTGCTGTAAAACCTTCCCTGTGCAGCTCAGTCACCAAAAACAGATGCTATCTTCCTTGGGCATTCTCTTGGCATTTTTTCCATGTAATCACTTGTTTCCACTCAGTCTCATTTCATTCATTATTTTGGTTATTCTTTTTTTACTGAGTCTCTCTCTTCATATCCAAAACATACCAATGAACATTCTTCTACGTTGTAGCTATACCATATTTTTTCCATATTTCTTTACCAATCATTCATCCCACCCATCTTTCTTACTTAAAGCATTGTGAAAATTCTACATTTGCATGTACAGAACTGTTTACCATCCTATCACTTTAGGAACAATGCTCCCTTTCCCACAAAAAGAAACAGTTGTGCCATTTCGTTCAACAACCTCTTCTATACAAGAATATTGGCGCTACTTCCTGTGAACACATTACTGAAATAAAAGACATTTGCTTAACATTTACTGCCCCAGTGAACAGATCTATTTCTTTTCCATTCTCCTTCTCAAAGAAGCTGTAATATACTACACCTTCACTTCCTCCATTTGCTATCCATCTGATCATATTTTGCATTTCAACAGTCTCTTTATACTGTAACTTATTTTGTGTTTATTCAGTTTCCTTCCCCTATAGAAAAGATAAATTACCCCCACATGTGTCTTTAACTCCTATCTGCAGGCTCATCAACAATACTGTACTTTACAATACATCTACATGTGTCCGTATGACAGTCAATAAGAATGGTGACTGGGAAGCTTACACTGAGAGTAAAGTCAAGAAAAGGAGAATCAAAATACAGTGTGTGCAAGAAACTTACATGACAGAATTCTAGTTCCAAATCTTAAATATGGATATAAAACCTAGATTTTCCTTAATTTAACATGTCAGAAATAAGAGCAGAAGAGATAGTTAAACTAGACAACATAAAGGGAATCACATGAGTAAACATAATAAAGAATGATGTTATGAAGGTATGCAGTATGAAATCCTTGAAAAAACAAATGAAAGAAAACAACATGATAGTAATATCACAAAGGATGTGTATTATGGTGACTGACAGGCTGATAGAGAAGATTTGTGGTTCTATGGCCTTTAGTACAAGAAGATGTACAGGAAAAATGTGGTGAGCAAACTGTTGAGCATTAAAGATATCTGGAATGAAGGCTGTGTGGGTGTGACAGTGGCATACATGGATATGTCAGTTTCAAATGATGAATCAATTTCAGTGTTCAAATCAAAAAGTTGAGACATGCTTTCAGTTAAACAAAAACATTTCCTTTGTTGATTCTGCTACAGACATACACCTAGACCATATGTGAGTGTGCTGAAAGGCTATATGCTTCCGATCAAAATGGGAATGTAGTTAAACATAATACAGAATTGATGGACATATGGAATACATAATATAAGAGCTAAATCTTTAAAGATACAAAGCACTTTTAGTGGGAAGAGAAAATGTAAACCCTCTGTCAGCTTACCTATACAGCTGATAAAATCATGTGCAAGAGTGAGACCACTAGGACAGGTACAGGTAAAGGATCCTTTAGTGTTACGGCATCCATGGGAACACTTGTGGTCCTCTGAACACTCATCAATATCTGTACAAGTAATCATGAGAGAAATGTTCTGTTATAGAGGTGAAAGCTGGTAAGTACCCATCCATAACACTATGGCAATGAAGAAAAATATGAGTGTTGAATGACAGACAACTATGAGAAAAGAAAAAATCAACTATGTTTAAGAAATAGTATGAGGAGTACGATTTACATGTTGGTAAGGAATATAACCTAAGGCAATGACCTAAAACCAACTCTTCTGTATCATCACTTGGAAAATGACCTCTAAGATGGGGTGTAATTAAGATGTGTGTAATTAAGGTATAGACCTTAATTACACACAAGAAAATTAAAATGATATTGGTCAGTCATGTAATGCAAACTGATACATTTTACTGAGATAATATTAATTTCTAAAAAAATGCAAATAAGTCATACTCATATACGTGAAAAGAAAAAACTGATAACCTAATGACAACAAAAATCAAGAACAAAAAAGGACTGCATTACTGGCACATTTTAAGGTCAAGACTCAAGTCAAGGCCCAAATGACAAGAGCAATGACACTGTACAGTAATAGAGAAAAACGATGCAGGAAAGAGGGTAGCTATTTCAGGAATACTCCTCTTGCAACAGGAAAATTAAGTAAACCTTTCAACTTACATACACAATTCACAGGTAGTACAATCAGGGACAAATTCATAAGGCAAGATAAATTATATGAGATAAAAAAATACAAAATGGGGAGCAGTTGAAATTACACGAGATGATTAATACTGAATGGGGAGCAGTTATTTCAGAATATACCTGCAGAAGTATGAACAATATGCCAACCTCATGACTTACCTACACAGGAAATAAGATCAGGAGCTAGTCTGAGGCCAGTTGGACAGGTGCAAGTGTAGGATCCTTCAGTATTATTACATCTATGGGAACAATTGTGGTCCTCTGTGCACTCATCAATATCTACCAAAAAGTCATGGGTATATCACTTCACTGGTTGAAGGCAAAGGATGAATGCTGTACTTAATTAATAAAGGAAAAAGAAAAGCAGGAGTTCAGCTAGTACTTGGATAAATGTCAACCTTAAATAAATGTCAATCTCAAAAGGGAGGTTAGAAAAAGAAACTATTTACAGCAGAGATATAACATAGAATAGTTATTTCTGAAATACACCTACAACTGTAAGAACTATATGCCAAGCTCATGACTTACCTATACAGGAAATAAAATCGGGAGCTAGTCTCAGGCCAGTGGGACAGGTGCAGATATAGGATCCTTCAGCATTATCACATCCATGAGAACACTTGTGGTCATCTGAGCACTCATCAATATCTACACAAAAAGTCATTGGTAAAATACTTCACCAGTACAAGTAAAAAAAATATATTTCCCAATCTTGAAATGACAAAGAAAGCAGAGGTTCAACTAATGCTTGGGTGGAGATTAACCTAGATAGATAAGAAGTATCTGAGGTGGGTTAGGATATGGGACTGTTTATGGTAAGAGTACAAAATGATAATAGAAGTAAATTTACAGTAGAAAGAATACACCAACCTCAAGGCTTACCTTCACAGGAAATAAGATCAGGAGCTAGTGTTAGGCCAGTGGGACAAGTGCAGTTGTACGATCCATCTGTATTATCACATCCATGGGAACATTTGTGATCCTCTGAACACTCATCAATATCTACAAAAAAATTGTTAGACATTTCACTGATAACAGAAGGTATCAATGTTAACACTTATCATGAAGAATAAGGGAAAAAGGAAAGCAGGAGGTAGGTTTAGATATGGGACTGCTTATGGTAAAGATACAGGTTGAATATAGAAATATATTTACAGTGGAAAGAATACACCAACTTCATACTTACCTTCACAGGAAATAAGATCAGGAGCTAGTGTAAGGCCAGTGGGACAAGTGCAGTTGTACGATCCATCTGTATTATCACATCCATGGGAACATTTGTGATCCCCTGAGCACTCATCAATATCTACAAAAAATTGTTACACATTTCACTGATAATAGAAGGTAATGTTAACACTTATCAAGGAGAATAAGGGAAAAAGGAAAGCAGGAGGTAGGTTTGGATATGGGACTGTTTATGGTAAAGATACGTGTTGAAGAAAGAAATATATTTACAGTGGAAAGAATACACCAACTTCATCCTTACCTTCACAGGAAATAAGATCAGGAGCTAGTGTAAGGCCACTGGGACAAGTGCAGGTGTATGATCCATCTGTATTACCACAGCCATGGGAGCATTTGTGATCCTCTGAGCACTCATCAATATCTACAAAAAAAAGTTGTTACACATTTCACTGATACCAGAAGGTATCAATGTTAACATTTATCAAGGAGAATATGGGAAAGAAGGAAAGCAGAAGTCTGACTAAGTCTTGCATGAAGATCAACTTATGTATGAATTCTTCTGAAGTACGCTGGGATAAGAAACTTTAAAGATGAAATTTGAAAAGAAGTGAAGCATTTACAGAAATAAATTTTTTTCTGGGTTGACAAATGAATGTATAAAATCATAATCTTACTCAACTGAAACTTTGATGATGGTTAGTATCACTTACATCAGTAAAGTAAAATGTAATTCCAGTGCTTTGGTCAAAACACAGTACAATACAACTTGATCCTTTTCTTGTTGAAAGAAGTCTTGTTCATTTTTCAGCCTTGAGTTAAACAGTGTATAAGATGTCAGGTTCAATACACGTTTTGTTATCTTCACTTTGTGCTAGCCCTATCTTTTGGCAAAATGGTAGGAGCAATAGAAGAAAGTAGTAGGTAGCAACTCAGACAGGAGCTTTAGGAAGAAACATTAGGTAGGAGTAGTAGGTTAGAGGATTACATAGGAGCATTAGGTAGATACAGAGGGTTCTAACATAAGGCAGAAATATTAGGTCGACATATTTGGCAGAAGTAGTTGGTAGGAACATTAAGAGCCCTTGAAAATGCTACACTAGAATTGCCGTCTCCTAAAGGACTGTTAGGGTGAAGGACTAAAGGCTAAGAAGTGGCACTGAAGTTCAGGTTATGGAGGCTCTTTTGCTGTGGCCACCCCCTTTAGGGAGTTCCCTAAGGGAACATGTCTCTGAGATACAGGTAGATAAACATATAGGTAGATAGATACACAGATAGATGAGGTTTATATGAAATCTGTCTTAATCACAAGGTCCTAAATGTTGTTATCAGAGCTCATTCCCTAATGCTCAACTGTTACAGGTGCAAAACTTTCTTTTCTATATCTAAGCCTGTTGCTAATTAGAAACTCCCCTCTGTATCATTTTCCAAAGAAGGATCCTTCTATTAGAGTTAAGCAACATAAATATAGTATAAGAACGGGACACGAATCATATGCCTTATTTAGTCACATTAAAAACTATGATCATTGTATTACCTGGAGTAATGCCACCTCACTTATCAACTCTCCATTACCATGAGAAATATCATTGAATCTTCTATTATTAAATACGCATAGAATTATAACCTTAACATTAGTGAAGGTCTGTAAAAATTGGATAACTTTATCGTTAATAAAATTTGTAAACAATTCCCTTTCTTGTCCACATAATAAGTTTATGATGCACTCGGTGTCTGTCGTGGACAATCACGTGTTTACCAAATGGCATCCTAGCTAAGTCTCTTTGTTCTATATCACCTGACTGTTATGCTTCTTTCTTGTATCTCCCCTGATGACGTAATTATTACATGAAAGTGCACTTGGGAACTTATTGTGTTTCATGTTCCTGTGGGCAGATAGGGATATATATTCATATATTTATTTATCTATTTATTGTACTTAGTCGCTGTATCCTGTGTTAGCGAGGTAGTGCAAGGAAACAAACGAAAGAATGGCCCAACCCAACCACATACACATGTATATACATAAATGCCCACACATGCACATATATACATTTCATTGTATACATACATATACATATAGAGACATATACATATATACACATGTACATATTCATACTTGCTGCCTTCATCGATTCCTGTCGCCACCCCACCACACATGAAATGGCACCCCCTTCCCCCCTTGCATGCGCATAAGGTAGCGCTAAGAAAAGACAACAAAGACCACATTCGTTCACATTCACTCTCTAGCTGTCATGTGTAATGCATCGAAACCACAGCTCCCTTTCCACATCCAGGCCCCACAAAACTTTCCATGGTTTACCCCAGATGCTTCACATGCCCTGGTTCAATCCATTGACAGCACACTGGCCCAGGTACACCACATCATTCCAATTCACTGTATTCACTGTATTGTATTTCACCCTCCTGCATGTTCAGGCCCCGATTGCTTAATATCTTTTTCACTCCATCCTTCCACCTTCAATTTGGTCTCCCACGTCTCCTCGTTCCTCCATCTCTGACACATATATCCTCTTTGTCAATCTTTCCTCACTCATAATCTCCATGTGACCAAACCATTACAATACACCTTCTTCTCTCTCAACCACACTCATTTTATTTCCACACATCTCTCTTACCCTTTCATTACTTACTCGATCAAACCACCTCACACCACATACTGTTCTCAAACATCTCATTTCCAACACATCCACCCTCATCTGCATAACCCTATCTACAGCCTATACCTCGCATCCATGTAACATTGTTGGAACCGCTATTCCTTCAAACATACCCATTTTTGCTCTTCGAGATAACGTTCTCACCTTCCACACATTCTTTAACACTCCCAGAACCTTCACCTCCTCCCCCAACCTGTGACTCACTTCTGCTTCCATGGTTCCATCTGCTGCTAAATCCACTCCCAGGCATCTAAATACTTCACTTCCTCCAGTTTTTCTCCATTCAAACTTACCTCCCAATTAACTTGTCCCTCAACCCTACTGAACCTAATAACCTTGCTCTTATTCACATTTACTCTCAGCTTTCTTCTTTCTCACACTTTACCAAACTCAGTCACCAACTTCAGCAGTTTCTCACCTGAATCAGCCACCAGTGATGTATCATCAGCTGACTCATTTCCCAAGCCCTCTCATCCACAACAGACTGTATACTTGCCCCTCTCTCCAAAACTCTTGCATTCACCTCCCTAACAACCCCATCCATAAACAAATTAAACTACCATTGAGACATCATGCACCCCTGCCATAAACAAACATTCACTGGGAACCAATCACTTTCCTCTCTTCCTACTCACACACATGCCTTTCATCCTTGGTAAAAACTTTTCAATGCCTCTACCAACTTACCTCCCACACCATATACTCATAATACCTTCCACAAAGCATCTCTATCAACCCAATCATATGCCATCTCCAGATCCATAAATGCTACATACAAATCTATCTGTTTTTCTAAGTATTTCTCACATACATTCTTCAAAGCAAACACGTGATCCAAACATCCTCTACCACTTCGGAAACCATACTGCTCTTCCCTAATCTGATGCTCCGTACATGCCTTTACCCTCTCAATCGATACCCTTCCATATAATTTCCCAGGAATACTCAACAAATTTATACCTCTGTAATTTGAAGACTCACCTTTATCCCCTTTGCCTCTGGACAATGGCACTATGCATGCATTCTGCCAATCCTCAGGCACTTCATCATGAATCATTCATACAGTGAATATCCTTACCAACCAGTCAACAACACAGTCACCCCCTTTTTTAAATTCCTGCATCACTATATCCCTGCAATGTCACCTCTTGGTTAAGGATCTAGGAGAAACTGTCTAAATAAAAAGGTTCTGTGGCTTCAGAAGTTTGAAAACCCCTAACTAAGACTATGTTCACTCATCTCAAATATAGAAAATTTGCTCTAAAACCTTAAACTGTTTTTGAGATTCAATTGTCTATTTTGCTCTGTTTTTGTGCATTCATTAGTTAAACTATGATTATGATGGTAAAGTATAATAAGTCTGTTTTTGTTGTGAATCTGATGGACTATTACATTTTCAAAGGAATGTTTCAAATGTGGATCTTTACTAGCAGAATGTTTGAAAATATACAGTTATTGGAGTATAAGAAGTATGTAAATGATAAAATCAATAACAGCAGTAGCAGTGATGATTAAGTGACCATAGCAAATAAGGACTGACCAAGGCACATCTTGTTATCTTGGGCAAGGACAAATCCAGCAGGGCAGGAACAGTGGGCATCACCATGGGTGTTAACACAGATGTCAGAGCAGCCGAATTTGTCCTTCTCACACTCATCCACATCTGTTGGGTTCAAGGTACATTTACAACCGATACATTTCTTTAAAGGAGAAATGTAAGTTTTGAAAACTGGAAAATCTTTTCTCTACAAGGTAGTGTCCCACAAGCATGAGACATGTTCCCTAGGAATACATGTTTCAGGATCCTTCCAATCCTCATAATTCTGGTGAGGAAGTACCAGCCTTCACTCACTCATTACAGGGCCACCTTCAGTCAATCACTGACTACCAACAAGCTGAGGTTATCAACCCACTAACTTCCAGCCATTCAAATCTCTCAATACACAGAATTTGCATATTACTCTACAAAGTTCCATTACAGCTTTAGTGCTGTATTTGTACCCATTTGTATCCATTTACAGTTCATCATGCATTTCCTCCACTTCACCAGCATTTTCATCATCCTCATCACCATCAAGCAACTGCTAAACATCCTCAGGTCACTGAAGGTAAAGAGATGGCATTTCTCAAAAAAAAAAGAGGAATGCAGGGCAGAGTAAGAAAACCAAGGAAAAAAAAAAATGCTTCCAGAACACTTACACAGAAAAAATGTTTTGTAAATTGTAAAAACTTACGTTTTTCTCATATGCAGTCTATGCTATGGACATGAAAGCATAGCTACATGAAGGAAGTGGGTTTTGAGAAAAACTTTCAGATGAGATGAATTTCTCCAGTGCAGTCTGTTGTGCAGGCATGAAAACATAGCAACATGAAGAAAGTGGGTTTTGAGAAAATTCTCAGATAAGACAAATCCCAAAAGCAAAAATAAATACCTTCAGGGGTGAATCAGAGGAACATTGGAATCTGACTCTTCTGAAGGAGGAATCCCTTGAACCATCAGTGAGATGACCAAAAGTCTAATCCATATTCCTGCATACATTGCTAGTCAGTCCATGAAAAGGGAACTTTGCCCGACTGCTCATGGTACAAAGATGGGCTCTCACAAAATCTCCCCTTTTCTGATAAGGTAAACTAAGATAGCAGTAACTGTTTAAAAAGTGTCTTGGCTTTAGAGAAGGCCTGACACAGAGGGTCACCACAATCCTCTGGTAAGGAGGACGATAATCTAGGGGTACAGGATAACAGATAAAACAAAAGATCATTCAACATTAGAAAGCTACTCAGGCTTCTCCATAAAACAAAGTGTAAGGCTTTCAGTGATTACCTAACTCCTAATAAGTTGGTGGCTTTAAAAAGGCTTGACACAGAGGGTCACCACAATCCTCTGGTAAGGGAGACAATAATCTAGGGGTACAGGATGACAGATAAAACAAAAGATCATTCAACATAAGAAAGCTACTCAGGCTTCTCCACAAAACAAAGTGTAAGACTCCAGTGATTACCTAACTCCTAATAAGTCAGTGGGCAGGTAACTTTTCTTAGAAAAAAATACTGAGACAAAAAAAGAGATCAGAAGAAGCACCAAAAATTGTGAGGTACCAACATCAGAAAAACTGGTGGCCAGAAGCAGTAGAGTCCTTGGTGTGGATCAAAATCAATTAAAAACCTCAGAGGTGGAGAAGAAACAAATCTTCTAAACTCTCTGAGTGAAGCACTTCCCCTTCTATCTACAAGACACAAGTGATATATGTTAACAAACATGAACTGGGATACTGTAAATGTTAAACTATTTCCCTATTAGTATCCTAACATATTGGTAGGTCAGTCAGGACTTAGTATAGAAGGGAGTCAGTTTATCGCCATTTCTCCTAACTGTGACTTGAGGTTAAGGAGTGATCTTGTCATGTATGTTGACTTGAAGACAAGACCCCATCATTATACCATAATGTTATGTGCTGATGGGTACTATACACTGGTGTTTTGGGAGTAAGATAGAGAAAGTCCATATCTATTTTGCAAGGACCAGCCATGTCCAAAGGTTCAAGAGAATATCATTAGCATACCAACTGAGGACAGATTGTCTAGTTACATTTACAACTCATCTATAAAAAACATTTTTTTCCTTGAATCCTCCAATAATGACACAGAGAGGGACATCCCACCTCAGCAAGATCCTCACAGTAAACTAGGAGTTCCATATACATATATAAAGGGGCTACCTCACAGAGTAATAGCTCATGACAACTGCCGAAATGGAGGATGGATAAACATCTCCAATGGAAGAACTGAAATAAAAATCTTAACCTAAGTTCCAAAGGAAGAACTGAAATAAAAATCTTAACCTGAGTTCAGCAGCCCTAGGTGGGCCAAGGAATAAAAGATGCAAGAGCAAACAGAAAGGACTTACAGGTGAGAAAAGAAAGGCAAAGAGTGAGGGGGCAATGATAATTTGTAAAGAGTGAAGGAAAGGAGTAAAGAATGAGGTGCAAGAGGTGAGAGACACTGACCCTTGCAACCAAGTTTGTCTTCAGTGGGCATGAGGCCAGTGGGACACTCAAGTGTTTGGACGAGCTCCTCTGCCTCAGCACAGTGGTAGCTGCCTGGTGTATTGATGCAGCCATACTCACATTTGCTGGCCACATTATTGTATTCACACTCATCTATGTCTGTTAAAAACATGGAGAAGTTCATTAAGAAAATGTCTCAACTTTCTTATTCTAACAGTAGAATATCATTTTAACAAATTCAAGATAATAATACAATAATTTTTTCAAGTTAATCAATGACCCATTAAGCTGTAAAGCAACAGAAAAATGAAATGAGCCTTACCATTACAAGTCTTCCAGTCCATAGCCATAACAAAACCCTCAGGGCAAGTACAGAAGATCTGCCCAAAAGTGTTAAGGCAGATGTGGGAACAACCACCATTGTTGATGGCACACTCATCCTCATCCTCGCACGTGTGATTGTCAGCACCAAGGTGTGTTCCTATGGTATATAAAAGCTGATGAGAAGTACCTTACTAGGGAAAATGGTGCATTATATCAATTATAAAGGAGTACAAGATAGAATGAACTCTTTGATTCAAGTATGGAATGGCCTATAGTTCAGTGGCTTTCAGTTTTACCAAAGGTAATCAAATAAGGGGTAAAGTTTAAAACATACTCATCTCCATCTATCATCTGGGACTTATGAAGCAGTATAAGGTCATATCAAGATAAGTGGATATAGAAGAGCATTATTTTCCACATCTTCACTGGAGAAAGAGGAGCAATTCTCAAGAAAAAAAGGCATAAAAAAATCATGGGATACATTGAAAATAATTACATATATGCTTGTAACTGACCACAGTGTCTCAACTAAAAGTCTTAATACTGGTGTAAGCTTCCAGTTGGCAGATTCTAAGTCATTTAGAGTGGTATTTACTTCACAGACTCCTAGAAGGAATCTCACACTTTTCTCTGTGAGAAGTTGGTAAAGAAACTGGAGTTTCAGGCAAGCATCTGGAGAGACTCCTCTAGCAGACTGTAAACTGTCTAATGTGAAACAAGTTATGCATGTCAGATGAGTGTTTTAAAAGTGAGTTGGGATTACTAATAGCATGGCATGGCGTGGCACAAGGCTTGATCAATGCATTACTATTCTACACCCACATGAATGACTTGCCAGAATGACTAAACTCAAACCTGAATATGTTTGTTGATGAAGTTCTAAGGTCATGAAAAAAGTAACACAACGACTCACCAGTAACTCTTACCTAGCAGATTATCACAAGTGCAAAAGTAACCACCCTCTGTATTGTGGCAAGTATCCTGGCAGGGTCCATGGCCATTTCTCAGGAGACACTCATTTTTATCTGGGGGGAAAAACAGGCTTAGCAATGGCTATTTTCTTGGCAAAGAAAAAACAAACAAGTTCACCATTAAAATAGTCATTCCTCAGATGGACAGTGATTCTCATTTGGCCCTTAACAACTTAAGGGAAGGTGGTTGTAACATCTGTTTCTCTACACTGCTCAGCAATCAAACTCCTATCCATCTCATTTGTTTTGTACTTTCTGTGAACCTACCCCTTTTAAAAAGGCAGGATTTCCTCTTTTTCCAAAACTCTTGGATTATTTTTCTATTTCCTACTTTTTCATCTCTGAAACCCCTTACAGTTTTACATTTAAATCCTTGTCACAATCAGGATTTTCACCCATGATTAGAGCCTTTGACCTAAAAAAAAATGAAAGGCTTTTGTACAATGCTGCTGGTCTCATCTTTCCCCAGATTTGCAATAGTTTTAGAGATGTCTTCGAAACTAACATTTTGAAGGAAAATAATAAGATTAACTCCCTTTTTATACATACACAATAGAGGTATGATTTTAAGAGTGGGAAGGAGGAACAGAGTGCCTCCAATGGCAGCTGATGCCAATAAGTGTCATTTTCATAAAGACATCTTAAAGGGTCTAGAAAAATTAGCATGCACAGATAACAAACAAGCAAATATGTATACATACATGCAAGATAAAAAGACAATTAGAGGCTATAGACATGCAAAAAGCAGTTTATGAGATAAAATAAAAAGGTGCTACACAGTTTCTGAAATAAAAGAAACAAAAAAATGGCTAACATCAAAATGCATGGTCCTAGCTGCCAGATTTGAACATATCTGCCTGGCTGGCCTTGTGAATTTGATTGTTTTATTCATATAATTTTCAAAATACTGTAATAGAAGTACAGTAACTGAGGTAGTCACACCAATGAAAATCATATTATAAAATTGCAATCATCATGAAACTGGCTTACAGCCAAGACATGAGGGGATAAACAGTAATGACTACACTCAGTGTGGAGCTTGAATGCTTATATCAGATCAGCCCTTAATCTTCTCTTTTTTAAATTATACTGATTTAAGTAATTTAGTTGGCTCTCACAGGATTTGTTTTTTCAAGTCTGGGGATCATCTTGGTAGCCTGTCTCTGTGCTCTCTCCAGTCTGTCTATGTCTTTCCACAAGTGGGGTGACTAAAACTGACCACAATTTTCAAGATAAGGACACACAAGTGACTTGTAAAGAGTAAGAATAATTTCCCTGGACTTTAATTCATTAGTTCTACATCCATGAATTTTGTCTGCCTTTTTAACTGCATCTGTGCACTGTTTATTTGGCTTTAGATCATAAGAGATCATCTCACCCAAGTCTTCTGCATTTACCTTTTGGAGTCCAACAGAATTTATACTGTTGTTTGACTATTAATTTTCACTAACAACAAGTTAAACTTTGCGCTTGTCAATATTAAAATTCAATGGCCACCTGTAAGCCCAGTCCATCAGTTTGTCCATGTCCATCTGCTGCTGCAGACATTCAATTTCTGTTATAGATTCATTTTCCAACTTAATATTGTCTGCAAATTTTGGTACCTTACAATGCAGCTCATTATCAATATCATCAATGCACATGAGAAGGAGTACAACAGGTCCTTGTGGTACACCACTTGTTACATTTAACCGATTTCAGCTTTGACCATTCTTTACAAATCTTTGTTTACTACCAGTTAAGCACTGAAGTACACCCCAATCTATACCATGTGACTTAACTTTAGTTAGTAACCTTTGATGTGTAACTTTAATGAACGTTTTATTGAAAATAGAGAAAGATGATGTCAACTGCTTCAGTATCATTATGCATGTTGATTATGTCATAAAAGAAATCAAGCAGATTTTTCAGACATTGAACAATTTCATCGAAAACCATGCTGAGAGTCATTTACTGTGTGATGGTTCTCTATATGGTTTAATGTCTTATCCCAAACGATATTTGTCTGTTGGCAAATATTACAACTGCATTGAAGAACGTAAGTAAAGAAACATTCAGCAAGCTGTTCACATCCCACATAAGACAAAAACTTGAGTATGCTTCTCAAGTTTGGTCACTGTATTTAGAGAAACAAAGAATACAGCAAATTCAGATGAAAGCAATAAAGATGGTGTCAAAATTAGAGGCTCAAGGCTTTGAATTTGCCCAACATGAAAGAAAGAAGAGCAAGGTGTTATTTGATCAAGACTTTTAAGTTTTTCAACCAGCTTGGTGACATCAGCACTAGAGAGTTCTCTGAAAGCTGCAAATACACAAATGACTAATAACCACTACATGAAGTTCGACAAGACTCTTCTTTAAAAGCAGGTGGAGTATTTATAGTGTAAAAATTGAAGACAATGGAATAAACAAATTATTGAAATCGTGAATGAAGACAGCATACAAGAGTTTAAAAAGACGTATGATATAAAAGATCAACCGTTGGGGTTTCAATAGTGAAGAACCCTTCCAACTATAATGCATATAAATAAATACACTGAAGATATATGATCATATCAACCTTCATGATATAAGGAATTCTATTTACAAGTTTCTGATCATACAGAGGAATGATTAATGCAATATAATAGAAGGATATTATACTAGGAGATATTATAACATACTGGGTACAAAAGCCTCAATGAGAAAGGGAATCAGTTTGCCACCCACCAATACAAGTCTTGCCATTGGAGGCAAGGCTGTACCCCTTTGAGCAGCGACACTGGTGAGAACCCAGCTTGTTAACACACTTCTCTTCACAACCACCGTTGTTGACCTGACACTCATCCACATCTGCAACAGGGAGATAAGCTACATGAAAATGCACTTCTTTGTTGATCTGTAACATCTTGAGTGTAAAGTCAAGAGATGCGCTTACAATAATTGCCTCGGACTTACAAAGTTCCATTTCATATCTATCAAGCTGCATACAGTTCAGTTTTTGGACACAACATATCTACACAAGTTGGTTACGATTCTGTAATTTTTACCAAACTTTCATCAGGTCCTTCATGGTGAGATGAAACTGGTCTCTATGGTATCTTAAACTGTTTTCAATATAACTGATACCGACAGGAAAAATGATATAAAATTATAGCAACAGGTAGTGCAAAATTTTACATTCATAGGTCTCATAGAAGTGAATTAAAACTCTTGAATGGAGACGCCACTTTTGTGGGTTTGAAGGATATAAAAATGTGGGGGTTCTGGTTTCCTATGCATTAAAATTATCTTTCGATGTTAAATAACTTGTCCATAGCAGGGATATGGACGGCAGGGAAAACGTGGAGTTAAATCACACTATGTTATAATAAAGCATAAAAATTTAATAATAAGCAGTTTTAGCGTGTAAAGACTGTATCTGTAAAGAAGTTCTCAATATTACGTATTCTAAAGAACGTATAGTTCTCTAGTTACCTCCGCCATGTAAACAGCGAGTTTAGATGAGATGTCAAGATATATGAGTATCTGACCTTGTGCGGTAGACATCTCATAAACAGTAATTTGAGCCCTAAGTTTATGCGGACCTCACAACTCAAACATGGTATTCACAAAAGTCGAATTAAGTCAGATCAAGACATTACGAGGCACGGCAACATTCAGTGGAATGCATAAATAATAATGGATAATAAACATACTTACACTCTACTGATATGGGCTCTTGCTTTTTTTTTTTTTTTTTACATTAGCATTCGTTTTGTTGATCGTTTACCAAACAAAGAAAGCCCTTGAGAATCCGAACAATCGCCAGGTGAATGTTTTAGGTCAAGTGCTCTCTAAGAGTCTGGACGGTCATACTAGAAAATGGCGTCGCGATGCCATAAATGTCCCTCATTTCGTTTACTAATTGCAAGATTTCAACGAAATTGTTATGAATGTTGATTCTGAGAATTTTTACCCCCATTGTTTCACTCTCCGTCAAAGGCCTGGCCACTTTACGGAATTTTGAAACTTTATTACAGACGCTTCATCTAAATATCCATCCATACCCTTTATCACCTCCACACATCATAAAAAGCCCTTGCAGGAAATTTCGTTGATTTTCATCATCTAGAAAGGTGGCGTCCATAAACTAGGAAATAAAACCCTGAGACTTACCTTGACAGGAGAATTCGTCGTCCCTGAGACGGAAGCCCTTGTAGCACAAGCACTGACTGCCATTGGTGGTGGGCTCACAGATTTGCTCACAGCCTCCGTTACCTGCACCACACACACCGCTGGTGACCTGGTGGGCTGTGACGGACATGTAATCAATGTTTAGTGCGGAGCCAGAGCTGGCTTTTTCCTGACTCAAAGAGTACATTCCTAACTATGAGCACCTACTTACATAGAGCAGGGGACACATGGTACTCAAACTTGTCCTGAATGAGTAGTACAGTAATACTGTTTCTCTCTGTTCATCAGGAACCATTTTCAACTACGTACCTGCGTTTGTTTCATGTGTTGTACTTGTTTCTTTCCGGGTTCTCGTGTGTGTGTGTGTGTGTGTAAATATATATATATATATATATATATATATATATATATATAAAATGAGTTGGTAAACAGAGAAGAGGTAGGAAAAGCTTTGCGGAAGATGAAAGCCGGCAAGGCAGCGGGTTTGGATGATATTGCAGTGGAATTTATTAAAAAAGGGGGTGACTGTATTGTTGATTGGTTGGTGAGGTTATTTAATGTATGTATGACTCATGGTGAGGTGCCTGAGGACTGGCGGAATGCTTGCATAGTGCCATTGTACAAAGGCAAAGGGGATAAGAGTGAGTGCTCAAATTACAGAGGTATAAGTTTGTTGAGTATTCCTGGCAAATTATATGGGAGGGTATTGATTGAGAGGGTGAAGGCATGTACAGAGCATCAGATTGGGGAAGAGCAGTGTGGTTTCAGAAGTGGTAGAGGATGTGTGGATCAGGTGTTTGCTTTGAAGAATGTATGTGAGAAATACTTAGAAAAGCAAATGGATTTGTATGTAGCATTTATGGATCTGGAGAAGGCATATGATAGAGTTGATAGAGATGCTCTGTGGAAGGTATTAAGAATATATGGTGTGGGAGGCAAGTTGTTAGAGCAGTGAAAAGTTTTTATCGAGGATGTAAGGCATGTGTACGTGTAGGAAGAGAGGAAAGTGATTGGTTCTCAGTGAATGTTGGTTTGCGGCAGGGGTGTGTGATGTCTCCATGTTTGTTTAATTTGTTTATGGATGGGGTTGTTAGGGAGGTGAATGCAAGAGTTTTGGAAAGAGGGGCAAGTATGAAGTCTGTTGGGGATGAGAGAGCTTGGGAAGTGAGTCAGTTGTTGTTCGCTGATGATACAGCGCTGGTGGCTGATTCATGTGAGAAACTGCAGAAGCTGGTGACTGAGTTTGGTAAAGTGTGTGAAAGAAGAAAGTTAAGAGTAAATGTGAATAAGAGCAAGGTTATTAGGTACAGTAGGGTTGAGGGTCAAGTCAATTGGGAGGTGAGTTTGAATGGAGAAAAACTGGAGGAAGTGAAGTGTTTTAGATATCTGGGAGTGAATCTGGCAGCGGATGGAACCATGGAAGCGGAAGTGGATCATAGGGTGGGGGAGGGGGCGAAAATTCTGGGAGCCTTGAAGAATGTGTGGAAGTCGAGAACATTATCTCGGAAAGCAAAAATGGGTATGTTTGAAGGAATAGTGGTTCCAACAATGTTGTATGGTTGCGAGGCGTGGGCTATGGATAGAGTTGTGCGCAGGAGGATGGATGTGCTGGAAATGAGATGTTTGAGGACAATGTGTGGTGTGAGGTGGTTTGATCGAGTAAGTGACGTAAGGGTAAGAGAGATGTGTGGAAATAAAAAGAGCGTGGTTGAGAGAGCAGAGAGGGTGTTTTGAAATGGTTTGGTCACATGGAGAGAATGAGTGAGGAAAGATTGACCAAGAGGATATATGTGTCGGAGGTGGAGGGAACGAGGAGAAGAGGGAGACCAAATTGGAGTGGAAAGATGGAGTGAAAAAGATTTTGTGTGATCGGGGCCTGAACATGCAGGAGGGTGAAAGGAGGGCAAAGAAAAGAGTGAATTGGAGCGATGTGGTATACCGGGGTTGACGTGCTGTCAGTGGATTGAATCAAGGCATGTGTATGGGGGTGGGTTGGGCCATTTCTTTCGTCTGTTTCCTTGCGCTACCTCGCAAACGCGGGAGACAGCGACAAAGCAAAATATATATATATATATATATATATATATATATATATATATATATATATATATATATATTTACAGTCTCTAGCTGTCATGTAAAATGCACGGAAACCACAGCTCCCTTTCCACATCCAGGCCCCACAAAACTTTCCATGGTTTACCCCAGACGCTTCACGTGCCCTGGTTCAATCCATTGACAGCACGTCGACCCGGTATACCACATCGTTCCAATTCACTCTATTCCATGCACGCCTTTCACCCTCCTGCATGTTTAGGCCCCGATCACTCAAAATTTTTTCACTCCATCTTTCCACCTCCAATTTGGTCTCCCACTTCTTGTTCCCTCCACCTCTGACACATATATCCTCTTGGGCAATCTTTCCTCACTCATTCTCTCCATGTGACCAAATCATTTCAAAACACCCTCTTCTGCTCTCTCAACCACACTCATTACCACACATCTCTCTTACCCTTTCATTACTTACTCGATCAAACCACCTCACACCACATATTGTCCTCACACATCTCATTTCCAGCACATCCACCCTCCTCCGCACAACTCTATCTTTAGCCCACGCTTCGCAACTATATAACATTGTTTCCGAGATAATGTTCTGGACTTCCACACATTCTTCAACGCTCCCAGAACGTTCGCCCCCTCCCCCACCCTATAACTCACTTCAGCTTCCATGGTTCCATCCGCTGCCAAATCCACTCCCAGATATCTAAAACACTTCATTTCCTCCAGTTTTTCTCCATTCAAACTTACCTCCCACTTGACTACTCCCTCAACCCTACCGTACCTAACAAACTTGCTCTTATTCACATTTACTCTCAGCTTTCTTCTTTCACATACTTTACCAAACTCAGTCACCAGCTTCTGCAGTTTCTCATACGAATCAGCCACCAGCACTGTATCATCCGGCGAACAACAACTGACTCACTTCCCAAGCTCTCTCATCCACAACAGACTGCATACTTGCCCCTCTTTCCAAAACTCTTGCATTCACCTCCCTAACAACCCCATCCACATACAAATTAAACAACCATGGAGACATCCCATACCCCTGCCGCAAACCAACATTCACTGAGAACCAATCACTTTCCTCTCTTCCTACACGTACACATGCCTTACATCCTCGATAAAAACTTTTTACTGCTTCTAACAACTTGCCTCCCACACCATCTACTCTTAATACCTTCCACAGAGGATCTCTATCAACTCTATCATATGCCTTCTCCAGATCCATAAATGCTACATACAAATCCATTTGCTTTTCCAAGTATTTCTCACAAACATTCTTCAAAGCAATCACTTGATCCACACATGCTCTACCACTTCTGAAACCACACTGTTCTTTCCCAATCTGATGTCCTGTACATGCCTTCACCCTCGCAATCAATACCCTCCCATATAATTTCCCAGGAATACTCAACAAACTTGTACCTCTGTAATTTGAGCACTCACTTTTATCCCCTTTACCTTTGTACAATGGCACTATGCAAGCATTCCGCCAGTCCTCAGGCACCTCACCATGAGTCATACATACATTAAATAACCTCACCAACCAATCAACAATACAGTCACCCCCTTTTTTAATAAATTCCACTGCAATATCATCCAAACCCGCTGCCTTGCCGGCTTTCATCTTCCGCAAAGCTTTTACTACCTCTTCTCTTTTTACCAAATCATTCTCCCTAACCCTCTCACTTTGCACACCACCTCGACCAAAACACCCTATATCTGCCACTCTATCATCAAACACATTCAACAAACCTTCAAAATACTCCATCTCCTTCTCACATCACTACTACTTGTTATCAGCTCTTCATTAGCCCCCTTCACTGAAGTTCCCATTTGTTCCCTTGTCTTACGCACTTTATTTACCTCCTTCTAAAACATCTTTTTATTCTCCCTGAAATTTAATGATACTCTCTCACACCAACTCTCACTCGCCCTCTTTTTCACCTCTTGCACCTTTCTCTTGACCTCCTGCCTCTTTCTTTTATACATCTCCCAGTCATTTGCATAATTTCCCTGCAAAAATCATCCAAATGCCTCTCTCCTCTCTCACTAATACTCTTACTTCTTCATCCCACTACTCACTACCCTTTCTAATCTGCCCACCTCCCACGCTTCTCATGCCACAAGCATTTTTTGCGCAAGCCATCACTGATTCCCTAATTACATCCCATTCCTCCCCCACTCCCCATACGTCCTTTGTTCTCACCTTTTTTTCATTCTGTACTCAGTCTTTCTTGGTACTTCCTCACACAAGTCTCCTTCCCAAGCTCACTTACTCTCACCACTCTCTTCATTCCAACATTCTCTCTTCTTTTCTGAAAACCTCTACAAATCTTCACCTTCGCCTCCACTAGATAATGATCAGGCATCCCTCCAGTTGCACCTCTCAGCACTTTAACATCCAAAAGGCTCTCTTTCGCGCGCCTATCAATTAACACGTAATCTAATAATACTCTCTGGCCATCTCTCCTACTTATATACGTATACTTATGTATATCTCTCTTTTTAAACCAGGTATACCCAATCACCAGTCCTTTTTCAGCACGTAAATCTACAAGCTCTTCACAATTTCCATTTACAACACTGAACACCCCATGTACACCAATCATTCCCTCAACTGCCACATTATTCACCTTTGCATTCAAATCACCCATCACTATAACCCGGTCTCGTGCATCAAAACTACTAACACCCTCACTCAGCTGCTCCCAAAACACATGCCTCTCATGGTCTTTCTTCTCATGCCCAGGTGCATATGCACCAATAATCACCCATCTCTCTCCATCCACTTTCAGTTTTACCCATATCAATCTAGAGTTTACTTTCTTACACTCTTCCACATACTTCCACCACTCCTGTTTCAGAAGTAGTGTTACTCCTTCCCTTGCTCTTGTCCTCTCACTAACCCCTGACTTTACTCCCAAGACATTCCCAAACCACTCTCCCCCTTTACCCTTGAGCTTCGTTTCACCCAGAGCCAAAACATCCAGGTTCCTTTCCTCAAACATACTACCTATCTCTCCTTTTTTCTCATCTTGGTTACATCCACACACTTAGACACCCCAATCTGAGCCTTCGAGGACGATGAGCACTCCCCGCGTGACTCCTTCTGTTTCCCCTTTTAGAAAGTTAAAATACAAGGAGGGGAGGGTTTCCAGTCCCCCCCGCTCCCGTCCCCTTTAGTCGCCTTCTACGACACGTGAGGAATGCTTGGGAAGTATTCTTTCTCCCCTATCCCCAGGGATAATATATGTATATATATATATATATATATATATATATATATATATATATATATATATATATATATATATATATATACATATATTATCCCTGGGGATAGGGGAGAAAGAACACTTCCCACGTATTCCCTGCGTGTCGTAGAAGGCGACTAAAATGGGGAGGGAGCGGAGGGCTGGAAATCCTCCCCTGTCATTTTCAATTTTTCGAAAGAAAGAAGAGAGAAGGGGGCAAGTGAGGATATTCCGTCAAAGGCTTAGTCCACTGTTCTTGGCGCTACCTCGCTAACGCGAGAAATGACGAATAAAGAAAAAAAAAATATATGTGTGGAAGTCGAGAACATTATCTCGGAAAGCAAAAATGGGTATGTTTGAAGGAATAGTGGTTCCAACAATGTTGTATGGTTGCGAGGCGTGGGCTATGGATAGAGTTGTGCGCAGGAGGATGGATGTGCTGGAAATGAGATGTTTGAGGACAATGTGTGGTGTGAGGTGGTTTGATCGAGTAAGTAACGTAAGGGTAAGAGAGATGTGTGGAAATAAAAAGAGCGTGGTTGAGAGAGCAGAAGAGGTTGTTTTGAAATGGTTTGGTCACATGGAGAGAATGAGTGAGGAAAGATTGACCAAGAGGATATACGTGTCGGAGGTGGAGGGAACGAGGAGAAGAGGGAGACCAAATTGGAGGTGGAAAGATGGAGTGAAAAAGATTTTGTGTGATCGGGGCCTGAACATGCAGGAGGGTGTAAGGAGGGCAAGGAATAGAGTGAATTGGAGCGAAGTGGTATACCGGGGGTAACGTGCTATCAGTGGATTGAATCAAGGCATGTGAAGCGTCTGGGGTAAACCATGGAAAGCTGTGCAGGTATGTATATTTGCGTGTGTGGACGTATGTATATACATGTGTATGGGGGTGGGTTGGGCCATTTCTTTCGTCTGTTTCCTTGCGCTACCTCGCAAACGCGGGAGACAGCGACAAAGAAAAAAAAAATATATATATATATATATTTATATATATATATATATATGGTGTGAGGTGGTTTGATCGAGTAAGTAACGTAAGGGTAAGAGAGATGTGTGGAAATAAAAAGAGCGTGGTTGAGAGAGCAGAAGAGGGTGTTTTGAAATGGTTTGGGCACATGGAGAGAATGAGTGAGGAAAGATTGACCAAGAGGATATATGTGTCGGAGGTGGAGGGAACGAGGAGAAGAGGGAGACCAAATTGGAGGTGGAAAGATGGAGTGAAAAAGATTTTGTGTGATCGGGGCCTGAACATGCAGGAGGGTGAAAGGAGGGCAAGGAATAGAGTGAATTGGAGCGATGTGGTATACAGGGTTTGACGTGCTGTCAGTGGATTGAATCAAGGCATGTGAAGCGTCTGGGGTAAACCATGGAAAGCTGTGTAGGTATGTATATTTGCGTGTGTGGACGTGTGTATGTACATGTGTATGGGGGGGGGGGCCATTTCTTTCGTCTGTTTCCTTGCGCTACCTCGCAAACGCGGGAGACAGCGACAAAGTATAAAAAAAAAAAAAAAAAAAAAAAAAAAATATATATATATATATATATATATATATATATATATATATATATATATATATATATATATATATATATGTGTGTGTGTGTGTGTGTGTGTGTGTGTGTGTGTGTGGGTAAGGGCAGGTATTCCAAACTTTCCTGGAAAATTCTGTTGCTAATGCGCGAAACTGTCTTGATGACGAGAAAGGTGTCTGTGGTATTTTGAAGTATTGTTACATTCAGTATAACAAAAGGGAAGAAGCAAAGGAATCTGTGCAAGTTTGGGGTGCAGTAGGTTCAGTTTGGTGTGCTGGATAGGCTGCCTACTGGCAACTTTCCTTCCTTCTCCCGGGATCTCCAATTACTAGTCCATAAGATCGCACCCATAAGGTCGATAATGATTTAATAAGGTAAACGGCTGAGTTGATAATATATTTGAGAATTTAATAATCACCTCCTAAGACGTTTTCCTAACAGGTGAGAAAGATTAGCGTCACAAGCTGACGGCAGATTAAACGCTAGTCAGTTTCGGTTATTTAATAACCACTGGTTTATGAACTCTCATATTATATAATTAAACTAAACGGGGTGCGCATATGACAGTGCAGGCTAGGGTGGGATCATACAAGGCTTCTCTCGTGATGAAGCTGATTTAAATAAGAATATATTTGGGTTAACATTTCATTTACAGTCATCGTGAAAAAAACCCCAGGTGGTCGATAACGTTCCAAATTTTAACTATCATATTCAACGACCGTTAGAAATGCGTCCTGGGAGCACTTTTGGACGCCTTCTAAACAATAATGGTTTTCATGTTATTATCATTATTATCATTATTATCATTATTATTATTATTATAATTATCATCATCATTATTAATATCACTATTTATCAAAGGCCAATTTCCATGAAAGAGTCCTGATGTTGCCTAAAATCTTTTTAAAGGCTCCTGTAGCCCAAGGATGCACTACTTCCAGTACAGGGAAATGAAAACTTCTTTGGAGTAAGAAGCTCCCTGACGAGACTGTACTTGCAATGATACCTCGTTAGCGAGGTAGCGCAAGAATAGACTAAGAAAGACCTCAATTTATTCATATCCACTCTAGCTGTCATGTCTTTCTCCTCACTCTCCTCCATACATTCACTTAGTCTCTTAGTTCTTCGCCTCCATACGTCCAACCATTTCAGCATACTGTAGTCACCATTCTCAACCATACGACGCTTACAACCACATATCTGATATGCGGTGTCATTCCTTACACAATCATCTATTTGATATACTGTCCTCCAGTAATTCATATCCAAAACATACACCTTATTCCGTTCTTTTGCAAGCAGAACAACAACCATAAAACACCATGATGTCTACTGTACCATCAACCATATCCATATTTGCTCTTAAGGACAGCGAGTGACCTCTCATTGCACTCTTCCCTCAGTCTATCCATGACATTTGCCATCTCTCCCTTCTTATGATTCACTTGGGCTCCCATTGCTCCATCTGCTGTCATGTCCACTACCAGGTGTCCACAGTACTCCACTTAATTCTGAAAATAATGTCTGAAGCATTCACTCAACTCATCCAAAAAGACTCACCTCTTTTTCGCTCCTACCAGGTGTGTAAGCAATGAGACTCATCCATTTCTCTCAATCTACTTTCTTTCTCACTCATGTAATCTAGAATTCATTTCCCTACTTTCATAAACACCTGAAAATTTCCCTTCATCAGAATTGCCTGCCTCTCCTTTACCCTTGACCTCATACTAACCCAGACTTTAACCCTCAAACATTCCTCAATAATTTTCTCTTCCTCTTAAGCTTAGTATCACTCACAGCCAGAACATCCAGGTTCCTATCCCTCGACATACTACCCATCTGTCTCTCCATCTCATTGTGGTTACATTCACACATACTCAGACATCCTTGCCTGAACCTTCGAGAAGCATTCCTCGCTTGGCTTCTTCTGTTCCGTCATTTAGAAAGATAACAAGGTTTCCTAAGGTTTCCAGTCTCCAGCTCATGCCCTATCAGCAACCTTTCACATTATGCAGGAGATCGGTGGGTAGTTTCCTTACTTCTCTATACCCAGAGATATAAGCCACTTACCGTAGGCTAGGCAGGTGGGAAGGACACCCAGCCACTTGTCTGCTCTGCAGAAAAGCCGATTACTGAAGACCTCTCCAAGTCTGTAGCCGAACTCACACTCATACACAGCCTCTGCATACTTATTGTGAGGAGGCGCCGGGTTGGTAACACTGAAGGATGAAAGCTAGCTTAGAAAATCTGACACTGGGTTGTAATTAGCTGCAATAAAAGGACTGCCAACAATTACTGGCAAGTGGAGAAAATAATACATATATAGGCACAGCGATGTCAAGACTGGACCCTCACACAAGGCTTACATGTGGTAAGCGGTGACTCGGGCATGCTTGACCCTGGGTGGCGGAAGGTAGATAGCGTCATTCTCCGAGATGACACACGACTGGTCAAGCTCAGTAAAGTCGATGTCCTCTGTCTCAATGAACCTGGCGGGGGAAAAGTGAACTGATCAGCTTCACATCAACCTACGGTTCTGCTGTCAACCTGGCTGTGATTCTTAAGGTTTTAGCAACTGGATCTTGATAGGCTACATACAACAAAAATGTTTTACATGTGGGTTGAGACGTGATATTCAAGATTTATGGTTAATATCTATTATTTTCATCTATAGTCGAACGAAGCAGAGAAGCTTCAGCCTCACCTGGTATTCTGAGAGTTTCCACCTCCGTTCTGGAGTCTGTTTATCGGATAACCTTCTGGAAGACCCTCGGGCAGTTCGCCTTCCAACTTCGTTTCCTCGACTTCGTTTGAGTAACTCTCAGGATCCTCGAGGTAAGTGTCCATCTCATCCAGGTAGCCGTCGTAGTTGTCAATATCGTCTACGACAGGTGCCTCAGTCCGTGGCTCATCTATGGGTTGGACTGGACTATCAGAAAGTTTTTTCTTCTTACCTTTTTTCTTAATTTTCTGTTCGCCAGACATGTTCTCCTCATTTCTATTTATGTCTAAGATCAAG
>NC_092271.1:10967696-10972696 GCF_036320965.1 Panulirus ornatus | reverse complement strand
GAGTTCTTCACCCACTACATTCCTTCTCAGAAATTACCCAATTCCCCAGTTTACCGTCCTCAAGATCTTCTAAACACAACGCTACACTCGAGCACAACCCCCCCCTAACACCCCCACCCCGACTCCCGAGTGTTTGCTTCTCTTCCCCCCCCCACCCCCACGCTCTCCTCCCCCATCTTAATTTGCATACGACCATCTTAACAATTTTATCAAACTAATGATCTTAATAAACACATTAAGTCGCTACTCGTAAATATTTGTTTTTGTCCACTTCACGTCCAGGCCATGATGGTGCTGAAAAATTATAATTTTGCTTTTTACTCTGTTTCTTCTTCTTTAGCCACAGCAGAGAAAAATGCATACTTGAGGGTTGGGGTAAGAGATTAGCAGTCGTCATCTTTCTTATTCCAATATCAGTTTCAATTACCATCACAATCATAGTACTGTACTGTTATCTACACATAGTACTGTTATCTACACATAGTACTGTACTGTTATCTACACATAGTACTGTACTGTTATCTACACATAGTGCTGTACTGTTATCTACACATAGTACTGTACTGTTATCTACACATAGTGCTGTACTGTTATCTACACATAGTACTGTACTGTTATCTAGATGTGGGATTTAGAATGTGAGATTATAGTCCGAATTCTTTCTTTCTGTGTCCAGTCACTCATGTCCTACTTAAATGTACCTTTTTTTTTGGCGGGGAGAAAGTGTGTATAGAGCGGGAAAGGAGTTCTACACTCACGAAATTACGTATTTGTACCATACCAGGATAGAGTTGTACACTTGTGTGTGCGTGTGTGTGTGTGTGTGTGTGTGTGTGTGTGTGTGTGTGTGTGAGTGTGTGTGTGTGTGTATGTGTGTGTGTGTGTGTGTGTGTGTGTGTGTGTGTGTGTGTGTGTGTGTGTGTGCGTGTGTGTGTGTGTGTGTGTGTGTGTGTGTGTGTGAGTGTGTGTGTGTGTGTGTGTGCAATTACTATTCGTGATAACTTTTTGTGTGACGGGGAGCGTGTTCTACATGGCACACTATGATTAACATGGAACAATGCAGTTAACATGATCAAATGCGGTTAACACGACACAGTGCGGTTAACGTGGCACAATGATGTTAGAATGGCACAGTGCATTTAGCATGACACTATGGTTAACACGTACAATGCATTTAACGTACACGTTATTGTTAACATGTCACAATGGAGTTGGCATGGCACAGTACAAGTAGATGGCTCATGATCAGGTAAACACAGCAGCTCTCCACACTCCTACCACAGTTCCAGGATGGAGGCAATTCGCTGCCTGAGCAGCTGATCTAATGTCAACAGACTTGATGGTCTTCATACTTGTGGTCAAGGCCAGTGTCTCTATCCCCGTACAGGAAGGGAGACCGATGGTGGCCCACCGGAAACTGAGTTAGCAAATCAAGGAAGTGAGGATGACTCCTTGTTATAATAGAGTCAAACCATCCACACCAAGAGGGTCGAAAACCCTATGAGAACCGAGAAAGAATCTCGCACCCAGCGCTCTTGGTGTCCCATGTCGCCTTTTCGCCGCCAGCTAACGAAGACGGAATGCGTGGTTGGGAGGCTCTTTCTTTTGTATGACGTGTGGGGCATACAGTGACAGGTCAAAGGTCATAACCAGAGGAAACTTGATCAAAGGAAAATCTTGGTCACAATATATTATACTGTCCTCCAGTAATATTACTTCAGAGTTATCACTAACCACAAAATACGTGCGGACGTCGAGTGTGTCGTCCGATTCAATATGACTAACTATGAGAAAAACTTAATGACCTAACCAAACCATTTTTTTTTCCTCCTATGCCAGGCACCTCCCCCGAGGCCAGACCCCCAGGCACTGTAGGAGGGACCATCATGGCGCTACAGTGACAAGCAGTTTGATCTGTTGGGTCGGGGTCGGGTCGTGGAGCCGAGGAGGACCAGGATGTCGTCGTCACCAGACATACCCAGGTCGTGGATGCACCCATGGCCACCTCCCGGAGAGTCAGACTGAACGACAGCACGACGAGTTTCGTGGCATGGAAACCTACGTGTTTCCGTCAGGCACTTCATTATAAATCCAAGTTAGTGGCTGGAGGCGTCGCTGCAGGTTTTCCGGCAGTAGAGGGCACTGGCGGGCGGTGCCCCCAAGACGGCGCGCCGGGAGGGTTAAGGTATGGGCGGACCTGGAGCAGAGAGAATGGGTTATGAAGATCTAGGTAGACGGAGGACTACGAGCAGACGATCGGCAACGTGCATGCAAGGCAGTAGACAGACAGATGATCTTTAATTCCTTTACTTCTGCCACGATCGCTCGGCAAACATGTCCGTCTAGCTATACTCTTATTAGGTGAATATTAGGCGAGTTACAGACGTATACTGAAGGCGCCCTGTATTCACTACTGAAATAGAAGCACAGTACAGGTTGTGCTTGTACCCATATACGAATATAATATATGGACAGCTGAATGATATATGAGTTGGGTCACAGGGGTGGGCTGGCTGCCCCCCGTGTATTTAATACACAAACGCACATAAATAACGTGTAGGGTGAATCCTTCACACATATATGGACAGTAGTGTGATATACGAGGGGACGGTAGAGGGAAGGGAGTGGAAGGTAGACAGATAATGGTCCTGGTAGACAGGTCCAGGCGCCCGTCGAGGGAGTGTGAGGGAGCGGCGGTGGCAACACGGATGTGGGCGCCGCCGTGCCTGGTGATGTCATGACCAGGTTGACGTCAACGCCATCCTGCCAGAGGTGTCACCCCAGAGCCCAGGTATCGTATCACGGGCCATGCGTCCGCACACGCTGACGGCGCCATGTCGCGAACCCTCCTCCTGGACCTGACATCTTCCCATGACGTCAACACTTTAATGATGTCACACCTGACTCTCATGACTGATGATGTCATCACTTACAAACACGGACGTCATGAGTAGCTCGGCTAAAAGACAAGCCATGAGTCTCATCCACACCGTTCCCGCCTCACTCATGACCACACCCTTCATCCGAGCCCACACATCTCCCCCACGCCCACACCCACACACACACACCCCACCACGCACGCCCGCCTTGCCCACACCCACACCCACATCCCACCACGCTCACGCCCGTCGCCCACCCACCTCAAGAGCAGCATGTTGGTGTCAGGTGTCCGGGGTGACTGCCCCATGATTATCGGCTCCGTTCAGACACTCGGGGTATTTACAGCACTACACGACGGAGGCTTCTGTATGGCTTTAACCTCTACGTGACGCCCCTCACAGTAACCACCTGAGGTGACGGAGGCTCTCGCTACGACGTGACGCCCCTCACAGTAACCACCTGACGTGACGGAGGCTCTCGCTACGACGTGACGCCCCTCACAGTAACCACCTGAGGTGACGGAGGCTCTCGCTACGACGTGACGCCCCTCACAGTAACCACCTGACGTGATGGAGGCTCTCGCTACGACGTGACGCCCCTCACAGTAACCACCTGAGGTGACGGAGGCTCTCGCTACGACGTGACGCCCCTCACAGTAACCACCTGAGGTGACGGAGGCTCTCGCTACGACGTGACCCGACAGGAGGTCTCACCAATACTCTCCTGCCTGGCGTGACGGGCGTGCGTGGTCCTCGTCCCGTAACAGTCAAGATGATGATGGAAGAGGTAGGGGAGGGTAACGCTGTCAGATTGAGATGGGAAGTGGCATCGTCAGCAATGGAAGAGGAGAAGGAAGGCGAGGGACGGAGGACAGCGGAGAGGAAAGGGAGTGAGAAGAGAGGTTAAAAAGAAAAGAAAATTAGATGAAGAAAATGAGAGGAAACGGATACGAAGTTCTTTCAGTCGTGTTGACGCTGTGTGAGTTAGAGTTCTCCACACCAGAACACGGGGCGTAAGTCATGTCTTGGTTCTCAGGCCAAACTGCAGCGGAAAACAGATCAAGTGTTTGTGTCGACTACGCACATCTGGCGGAAAAACGTTGAGCGTCTTGGTCTGGATGACGAGAGCTGCAGCACGCCGCCAGCAGCACTGACTCAGGGAGGGGAGGTCCTCATGAGAATGTCCCTGGTACTCACAAACATCATTATCATTATCATTATCATTATCATCCTTTATTATCTTATCATCATTATCATTATTATCATCATCATCATTATCAGCTTATTATCATCATCATGATTATCATCATTATCATTATTAGCTTATTATCATCATTATCTTTATTATTATCATTATCATTATTATCTTATTATCATCATTATCATTATCATCATCATTATCATTATTAGCTTATCATCATCATTATTATTATCATCATCATTATTAATGCTAGTATCACCATTATCAATATCATTACTATCATCATTATTATTATTATTATTATCAATATTGTTATATTCATTACTATCATTATTATAATTATACTTAATTGCTGTTTCCCGCGTCAGCGAGGTAGCGCAAGGAAACACGAAGAATGGCCCAACCGCTCATACACACACACACACACACACACACACACACATATATATATATATATATATATATATATATATATATATATATATATATATATATATATATACATCTTTCTTTTTTTTCTTTCAAACTATTCGCCATTTCCCGCATTAGCGAGGTAGCGTTAAGAACAGAGGACTGGGCCTTTGAGGGAATACCCTCACCTGGCCCAATTCTCTGTTCCTTCTTTTGGAAAATTAAAAAAAAAACGAGAGGGGAGGATTTCCAGCCCCCCGCTGGAATATATGTATATATATATATATATATATATATATATATATATATATATATATATATATATATATATATATATATATATATATATATATATTTATACACATAAACGCCCACACACGCACATATAAAGGCATATACATTTCAACGTATACATACATATACATACACAGAAATATACATGTATACACATGTACATATTCATACAGTAAACAGCATTAATCCCCCCTACAGCGAGGTAGCGCCAAGAA
>NC_092271.1:10917696-10962696 GCF_036320965.1 Panulirus ornatus | reverse complement strand
CCGAAGGAAGTCAAGATGTGGGTATTGCCGGGTGAGGGCGGCTGACGGAAGTCAAGGTGTGAGTGTCGGTGGGTGAAGGGCAGCCAAGGGAAGTCAAGATGTGGGTGTTGCCGGGTGAGGCAGCTGATGGAAGTCAAGGTGTGATTGTCGGTGGGTGAAGGGCAGCCGAGGGAAGTCAAGATGTGGGTGTTACCGGGTGAGGCAGCTGACGGAAGTCAAGGTGTGACTGTCGGTGGGTGAAGGGCAGCCAAGGGAAGTCAAGATATGGGTGTTGCCGGGTGCAGCAGCTGACGGACATCAAGATGTTGGTGTTGCCGGGTGGGGGCGGTCAAGGAGGGCTATGCCTTGGGTGGTGCTGTCTGCTTGTTTGCTTTAACACCATATCTACCGTCTACAGTTTCTTTCCTGACACTCACACTACACGTTTTTACTTTTGCCTGAAGAGTTAACAACTCTGTATATGCCTTTTAGAGAATATCTGAATGTATGTTTAAAAGTAACTCATTTCAACGACTAAAAGTAATGAAGATCTACACAGATTATCCTTAAAGAATAAAATACTTCACTGGTTACAAATATATCTATCTATCTATCTATCTATCTATCTATGTATCTATGTATCTATGTATCTATCTATCTATCTATCTATCTATCTATCTATCTATATATATATATATATATATATATATATATATATATATATATATATATATATATATATATATATATATATATATATATATATATATATATATATGTCTCCATGGTTGTTTAATTTGTTTATGGATGGGGTTGTTAGGGAGGTGAATGCAAGAGTTTTGGAAAGAGGGGCAAGTATGAAGTCTGTTGGGATGAGAGAGCTTGGGAAGTGAGTCAGTTGTTGTTCGCTAATGATACAGCGCTGGTGGCTGATTCATGTGAGAAACTGCAGAAGTTGGTGACTGAGTTTGGTAAAGTGTGTGAAAGAAGAAAGTGAAGAGTGAATGTGAATAAGAGCAAGGTTATTAGGTACAGTAGGGTTGAGGGTCAAGTCAATTGGGAGGTGAGTTTGAATGGAGAAAAACTGGAGGAAGTGAAGTGTTTTAGATATCTGGGAGTGGATCTGGCAGCGGATGGAACCATGGAAGCGGAAGTGGATCATAGGGTGGGGGAGGGGGCGAAAATTCTGGGAGCCTTGAAGAATGTGTGGAAGTCGAGAACATTATCTCGGAAAGCAAAAATGGGTATGTTTGAAGGAATAGTGGTTCCAACAATGTTGTATGGTTGCGAGGCGTGGGCTATGGATAGAGTTGTGCGCAGGAGGGTGGATGTGCTGGAAATGAGATGTTTGAGGACAATGTGTGGTGTGAGTTGGTTTGATCGAGTAAGTAACGTAAGGGTAAGAGAGATGTGTGGAAATAAAAAGAGCGTGGTTGAGAGAGCAGAAGAGGGTGTTTTGAAATGGTTTGGGCACATGGAGAGAATGAGTGAGGAAAGATTGACCAAGAGGATATATGTGTCAGAGGTGGAGGGAACGAGGAGAAGAGGGAGACCAAATTGGAGGTGGAAAGATGGAGTGAAAAAGATTTTGTGTGATCGGGGCCTGAACATGCAGGAGGGTGAAAGGAGGGCAAGGAATAGAGTGAATTGGAGCGATGTGGTATACCGGGGTTGACGTGCTGTCAGTGGATTGAATCAAGGCATGTGAAGCGTCTGGGGTAAACCATGGAAAGCTGTGTAGGTATGTATATTTGCGTGTGTGGACGTATGTATATACATGTGTATGGGGGTGGGTTGGGCCATTTCTTTCGTCTGTTTCCTTGCGCTACCTCGCAAACGCGGGAGACAGCGGCAAAAAAAAAAAAAATATATATATATATATATATATATATATATATATATATATATATATATATATATATATATATATATAGATATATATATATATATATTCTTTTTTTTTTCATTATACTTAATCGCCGTCTCCCGCGTTAGCGAGGTAGCGCAAGGAAACAGACGAGGAATGGCCCAACCCACCCACATACACATGAATATACATAAACGCCCATACACGCACATATACATTTCAATGAATTCATACTTATACGTACATATACATACACAGACATATGTGATGTAGCGCCCGGAAAAGACAAAACAAAGGCCCCATTCGTTCACGCTCAGTCTCTAGCTGTCATGTATAATGCACCGAAACCACAGCTCCCTTTCCACATCCAGGCCCCACAGAACTTTCCATGGTTTACCCCAGACTCTTCACATGCCCTGGTTCAATCCATTGACAGCACGTCGACCCCGGTATGCCACATCGTTCCAATTCACTCTATTCCTTGCATGCCTTTCACCCTCCTACATGTTCAGGCCCCGATCGCTCAAAATCTTTTTCCTTCCATCCTTCCACCTCCAGTCTGGTCTCCCACTACTTCTTCTTTCCTTCACCTCTGACATACATATCCTCTTTGTCAATCTTTCCTCACTCATTCTCTCCATGTGTCCAAACCATTTCAACGCACCTCTTCTGCTCTCTCAAACACACTTATTTTATTACCACATATCTCTCTTACCCTTTCATTACTTACACGATCAAACCACTTCACACCACAAATTGTCCTCAAATATTTCATTTCCAACACATCCACCCTTCTCCGCACAATCCTATCTATAGAACATGCCTCGCAACCATAAAACGTTGTTGGAACCATTATTCCTTCAAACATACCCACTTTTGTTCTCCGAGATAACGTTCTCTCCTTCCACACATTCTTCAATGCTTCTAGAACCTTCACCCCCTCCCCCACCCTGAGAATCACTTCCGCTTCCATGGTTCCATCCGCTGCCAAGTCCACTCCCAGATATCTAAAAGACTCCACTTCCTCTAGTTTTTCTCCATTCAAATTTACCTCCCAGCTAACTTGTCCCTCAACCCTACTGAACCTAATATCCTTGCTCTTATTCACATTTACTCTCAACTCTCTTCTTTCGCACACTTCACCAAACTCAGTCACCAGCTTCTGCAGTTTCTCACCGGAATCAGCCACTAGTGCTGTATCATGAGCTAACAGCAACTGACTCACTTCGCAAGCCCTCTCATCCACAACAGACTGCATACTTGCCCCTCTCTCCAAAACTTTTGCATTCATCTCCCTAACCATCCCATCCATAAACAAAGTGAACAACCATGGAGACATCACGCACCCCTGCGTAAACCAACATTCACCGGGAAGCAATCACTTTCCTCTCTTCCTACTTGTACACATGCCTTAAACCCTTGGTGAAAACTTTTCACTGCTTCTAGCAATTTATCTCCCGCATCATATACTCTTAGAACCTTCCACAAAGCATCTCTATTAACCTTATCATATGCTTCTTTAGATCTGTAAATATTATATACAAATCCATTTGTTTTTCTAAGTATTTCACACACATTTTTCAAAGCAAACACCTGATCCACACATCCTCTACCACTTCTGAAACCACACTGCTCTTCCCCAATCTGATGCTCTGTACATTCCTTTACCCTCTCAATCAATACTCTCCCATCTAATTTCCCGGTAATGCTCAACAAACATATGCCTCTGTAATTTGAACACTCACCTTTATCCCCTTTGCCTTTGCACAATGGCACTATGCATGCATTCCGCCAATCCTCAGGCACTTCACCGTGATCCATACATTCACTGAATACCCTCACCAACCAATCAACAGTCACCCCCTTTTTTAATAGATTTCACTGCAATACCATCCAAACCTGCTGCCTTGCCGGCTTTCATCTTCCGCAAAACCTTCACTACCTCTTCTCTGTTTATCAAATAATACTTCTTGACCCTTTCACTTTGCACACCACCCAGACCAAAACACCGTATTTCTGCCACTCTAACATCAAACACATTCAACAAACCTTCAAATACTCACTCCATCTCCTTCTCACTTCATTACTACTTGTTATTTCCTCCCCATAAGCCCCCTTCACCGATGTTCCCATTTGTTCTCTTGTCTTACGCACTTTAGCTACCTCCTTCCAAAACATCTTTTTATCCTCCCTAAAATTTTATGATACTCTCTCACCCCAACTCTCCTTTGCCTTCTTTTCACCTCTTACACCTTTCTCTTGACTTCCTGCCGTTTTCTTTTATACATCTCACATTCATTTGCACTATTTCCCTGCAAACCTCGTCCAAATGCCTCTCTCTTCTCTTTCACTAACAATCTTATTTCTTCATCTCACCACTCACTACCCATTCTAATCTGCCCACTTCCCACCTTTTTCATGTCACGTGCATCTTTTCCGCAAGCCATCACTGCTTCCCTAAATACATCCCAGTCATCACCCACTTCCCTTACGTCATTTGCTCTCACCTTTTTCCATTTTGCACTAAATCTCTCCTGGTACTTTCTCACACAAGTCTCCTTTCCAAGCTCACTTACTCTCACCACTCTCCTCTCCCAAACATTCTCTCTTCTATTCTGAAAATCTCTATATGTGTGTGTGTGTGTGTGTGTGTGTGTGTGTGTGTGTGTGTGTGTGTGTGTGTGTGTGTGTGTACTGAAAAGGATCACAATTCAGTGCGTGATCAAGTATATTCCTATGAGTCTACGGGTAAATGAAACACGACAAGTTAACTTGCGCACTGTCGTGTAATAATCACATCATCAGGGGAGATAAAAGAAAGAAAAAGTAGTTCTAACAATGTTTTATTGTTGCAAGGCAAGGGCTATAGATTGGGTTGTTATACGGAGGAGGGTGGATGTCTTGGAAATGAAATGTTTGAGGACAGTATGTGGTGTGAGGTAGTTTGTTCGAATAAGTAACGAAAGGGTAAGAGGGATGTGTGGTAATAAAAGAGTGTGGTTGAGAGAGCAAAAGAGGGTGTGTTGAAATGGTTTGGTCTCATGGTGAGAATGAGTGAGGAAAGATCGACAAAGAGGAAGTATGTGTCGAAGGTAGAGGGAAGAAGGAGAAGCGGGAGATCAAATTGGAGGTGGAATGATGGAGTGAAAAAGATTTTGAGCGATCGGGGCATGAACATACAGGAGGATGAGAGGCGTGCAAAGAATCGAGTGAATTGGAACGACAGGGTATACCGGGGTGGACGTGCTGTCAATGGACTGAACCAGGGCATGTGAAATGACTGGGGTAAACCATGGAAAGACCTGTGGGGCCTGGATGTGGTTAGGGAGCTGTGGTTTCGGTGCATTACAGATGACAGCTAGAGACTGAGTGGGAACGAATGTGGCCTTTTTTTGCCTGCTTTCCTGGCGCTACCTCTCTGAAGCAGAGGGTAGCGATGCTGTTTCCTGTGGGATGAGGTAGCGCCAGGAATGGAGGAAGGCAAGCAAGTATGAAGATGTACATGTGTATATATGTATATGTCTGTACATGTGTATGTATACATATGTATATGTGCATATGTTGATATGTATATGTATATGTATGTATATGTGCGTGTATGGGTGTTTATGTATATGTATGTTATGTGAGTGGATGGGCCGTTCTTCGTCTGTTTCCTATATTTCCTGGCGCTACCTCGCTGACGCGGGAAACAGCGATTAAGTATAATAAACAAATATATATGAATATATATATATATATATATATATATATATATATATATATATATATATATATATATATATATATACATATATATATATTTGAAAGGATCATAATTTTGCGCGTGATCAAGATATTCCTATGAGTCCACACGGAAAATGAAACACGAAAAGTTCCCAAGTGCACTTTCGTGTAATAATCACATCATCAGGGGAGACACAAGAGAGAAATATAACAGTCAGTTGATATACATCGAAGAGACGAAGCTAGGACGCCATTTGGTAAACATGTGATTGTCCAAATCATACAACGAGCGTTCATAAACTTATCATTTTACAAATCTTATCAACAATAAAGTTATCTAATTTGTACAGACCATCACTAATATTAAGATTATAATTCTTTGTGTATTTAGTAATAGAAGATTCAATGATATTTCTCTTGGTAATAGAGTTAGCATTAACAACTGAGATGGCGTTAATCCAGTCAATACAATGATCATAGTTTTTAACATGATTAAACAAGGCATTTGATTCTTGTCCCGTTCTTATACTATATTTATGTTGCTTAAGCCTAACAGAAAGATCCTTACCAGTCTGACCAACATAAAATTTACCACAGTTTCCACAAGGAACTTTATAGATGCAACCAAGAGAATTTTCTGGTGAATTCCTGGTTAAGATATTCTTTATACTATTATTGTTACTAAAGGCAACATTTACATTAAAGGATTTAAGCAACATGGGAAGCAAAGTGAAATTATTATCAAAAGGGAGAACTAAAAGATTCTTGGTGTCAATGGGAGGTTTGGGGTCAACTCTATAAAATGATATCTTTGCTAACTTAAGGGATTTATCAATGAAAAATCTAGGGTACTTTAACTTAGATCCAATAGAATATATCTTCTCAAACTCATCATCAATAAACTCTGGACTGCAAATACGTAATGCCCTTAGGAACATAGATTGAAATGATGATAATTTAACTCTGTTATGTTGAGATGCGTAATAATGAATATATGAGCATACATTGGTGGGTTTTCTGTATATGCTAAACTTAAACTTGTTTCCTTGTCTATGAATCATGCAATCTAAAAATGGTAACATACCATTATTTTCATTTTCTACAGTAAATTTGATGGAAGGTACTAAATTGTTAAGTAAGGGGAGAAATATTTCTAAATTTTCATTTGTTGGCCAAACACAAAGAACATCATCTACATACCTAAACCAAGAGAAATATCATTGAATCTTCTAGTATTAGATACACAAAGAATTATAATCTTAATATTAGTGATGGTCTGCACAAATTAGATAACTTTATTTTTGATAAGATTTGTAAAATAAGTTTATGAACGCTCGTTGTATGTTTTGGACAATCAAATGTTTACCAAATGGCGTCCTAGCTTCGTCTCTTCGATGTATATCAACTGACAGTTATATTTCTCTCTTGTGTCTCCCCTGATGATGTGATTATTACACGAAAGTGCCCTTGGGAACCTTTCGTGTTTCATTTTCCCCGTGGACTCATAGGAATATATATATATATATATATATATATATATATATATATATATATATATATATATATATATACATATTTATTTATTCATCTATTTATTTTGCTTTGTCGCTGTCTCCCGCGTTAGCGAGGAAGCGCAAGGAAACAGACGAAAGAATGGCCCAACCCGCCCACATACACATGTATATACATACATGTCCACCCATGCACAATATACATACCTATACATCTCAATGTACACATATATATACACACACAGGATATACATATATACACATGTACATAATTCATACTGTCTGCCTTTATTTGTTCCCATCGCCACCTCGCCACACATGGAATAACAACCCCCTCCCCCCTCATGTGTGCGAGGTAGCGCTAGGAAAAACACCAAAGGCCCCATTCGTTCACACTCAGTCTCTAGATGTCATGTAATAATGCACCGAAACCACAGCTCCCTTTCCACATCCAGGCCCCACACACTTTGCATGGTTTACCCCAGACGCTTCACATGCCCTGGTTCAATCCATTGACAGCACGTCGACCCCGGTATACCACATCGTTCCAATTCACTCTATTCCTCGCACGCCTTTCACCCTCCTCCATGTTCAGGCCCCGATCACTCAAAACCTTTTTCACTCCATCTTTCCACCTCCAATTTGGTCTCCCACTTCTCCTCGTTCCCTCCACCTCCGACACATATATCCTCTTGGTCAATCTTTCCTCACTCATTCTCTCCATGTGACCAAACCATTTCAAAACACCCTCTTCTGCTCTCTCAACCACACTCTTTTTATTTCCACACGTCTCTCTCACCCTTACATTACTTACTCGACCAAACCACTTCACACCACATATTGCCCTCAAACATCTCATTTCCAGCACATCCACCCTCCTGCGCACAACTCTATCCATAGCCCACGCCTCGCAACCATACAACATTGTTGGAACCACTATTCCTTCAAACATACCCATTTTTGCTTTCCGAGATAATGTTCTCGACTTCCACACATTCTTCAAGGCTCCCAGAATTCTCGCCCCCTCCCCCACCCTATGATTCACTTCCGCTTCCATGGTTCCATCCGCTGTCAGATCCACTCCCAGATATCTAAAACACTTCACTTCCTCCAGCTTTTCTCCATTCAAACTTACCTCCCAATTTACTTGACCCTCAACCCTACTGTACCTAATAACCTTGCTCTTATTCACATTTACTCTTAACTTTCTTCTTTCACACACTTTACCAAACTCAGTCACCAGCTTCTGCAGTTTCTTACATGAATCAGCCACCAGCGCTATATCATCAGCGAACAACAACTGACTCACTTCCCAAGCTCTCTCATCCACAACAGACTGCATAGTTGCCCCTCTTTCCAAAAGTCTTGCATTCACCTCCCTAACAACCCCATCCATAAACAAATTAAACAACCATGGAGACATCACACACCCCTGCCGCAAACCTACATTCACTGAGAACCAATCACTTTCCTCTCTTCCTATACGAACACATGCCTTACATCCTCGATAAAAACTTTTCACTGCTTCTAACAACTTGCCTCCCACACCATATATTCTTAATACCTTCCGCAGAGCATCTCTATCAACTCTATCATATGCCTTCTCCAGATCCATAAATGCTACATACAAATCCATTTGTTTTTCTCAGTATTTCTCGCATACATTCGTCAAAGCAAACACCTGATCCACACATCCTCTACCACTTCTGAAACCACACTGCTCTTCCCCAGTCTGACGCTCTGTACATGCCTTCACTCTCTCAATCAATACCCTCCCATATAATTTACCAGGAATACTCAACAAACTTATACCTCTGTAATTTGAGCACTCACTCTTATCCCCTTTGCCTTTGTACAATGGCACTATGCAAGCATTCCGCCAATCCTCAGGTACCTCACCATGAATCATACATACATTAAATAGCCTAACCAACCAGTCAACAATACAGTCACCCCCCTTTTTTTAATAAATTCCACTGCAATGCCATCCAAACCTGCTGCTTTGCCGGCTTTCATCTTCCGTAAAGCTTTTACTACCTCTTCTCTATTTACCAAATCATTTTCCCTAACCCTCTCACTTTGCACACCACCTCGACCAAGACACACCACATCTGCCACTCTATCATCAAACACATTCAACAAACCTTCAAAATACTCACTCCATCTCCTTCTCACATCACCACTACTTGTTATCACCTCCCCATTTTCCCCCTTCACTGAAGTTCCCATTTGCTCCCTTGTCTTACGTACTTTATTTACCTCCTTCCAAAACATCTTTTTATTCTCCCTGAAATTTAATGATACTCTCTCACCCCAACTCTCATTTGCCCTCTTTTTCATCTCTTGTACCTTTCTCTTGACCTCCTGCCTCTTTCTTTTATACCTCTCCCACTCATTTGCATTTTTTCCCTGCAAAAATCGTTCAAATGCCTCTCTCTTCTCTTTCACTAATAATCTTACTTCTTCATCCCACCACTCACTACCCTTTCTAATCAACCCACCTCCCACGCTTCTCATGCCACAAGCATCTTTTGCGCAATCCATCACTGCTTCCCTAAATACATCCCATTCCTCCCCCACTCCCCTTACCTCCTTTGTTCTCACCTTTTTCCATTCTGTACTCAGTCTCTCCTGGTACTTCCTCATACAAGTCTCATTCCCAAGCTCACTTACTCTCACCACTCTCTTCACCCCAACATTCTCTCTTCTTTTCTGAAAACCCCCACAAATCTTCACCTTTGCTTCCACAAGATAATGATCAGACATCCCTCCAGTTGCACCTCTCAGCACATTAACATCCAAAAGTCTCTCTTTCGTGCGTCTATCAATTAACACGTAATCCAATAACGCTCTCTTGCCATCTCTCCTACTTACGTACGTATACTTATGTATATCTCGCTTTTTAAACCAGGTATTCCCAATCACCAGTCCTTTTTCAGCACATAAATCTACAAGCTCTTCACCGTTTCCATTTACAACACTGAACACCCCATGTATACCAATTATTCCCTCAACTGCCACATTACTCACCTTTGCATTCAAATCACCCATCACTATAACCCGGTCTCGTGCATCATAACCACTAACACACTCATTCAGCTGCTCCCAAAACACTTGCCTCTCATGATCTTTCTTTTCATGCCCAGGTGCATATGCACCAATAATCACCCATGTCTCTCCATCAACTTTCAGTTTTACCCATATCAATCAATCGAGAATATATATATATATATATATATATATATATATATATATATATATATATATATATATATATATATATATATATATATATATATATTTCTTTCTTTTATGATATTCGCCATTTCCCGCGTTAGCGCGGCAGCGTTAAGAACAGAGAACTGACCCTTTGGGTGAATATCTTCACTTGGCAACCTCCTCTGTTCCCTCTTTAGGAAAACCAAAAACGAGAGAGGAGGATTTCCAGCTGACCGTTCCCTTCCCTTTTAGTCGCCTTCTACAACATGCAGGAAATACGTGGGAAGTATTCTTTCTCCCCTATCCCTAGAGATGATATATGCACCTGGGCATGATAAGGGAGATCATAAGAGGCAAGTGTTTTGGGAGCAGTTGAGTGAGTGTGTTATTAGTTTTGACGCACAAGACCGGGTTATAGTGATGGGTGATTTGAATGCAAAGGTGAGTAATGTGGCAGTTGAGGGAATAATTGGTGTACATGGGTGTTCGGTGTTGTAAATGGAAATGGTGAAGAGCTTGTAGATTTATGTGCTGAAAAAGGACTGGTGATTGGGAATACCTGGTTTGAAAAGAGAGATATACATAAGTATACGTATGTAAGTAGGAGAGATGGCCAGAGAGCGTTATTGGATTACGTGTTAATTGATAGGGGCGCGAAAAAGAGACTTTTGGATGTTAATGTGCTGAGAGGTGCAACTGGAGGGATGTCTGATCATTATCTTGTGGAGGCAAAGGTGAAGATTTATAGAGGTTTTCAAAAAAGAAGAGAGAATGTTGGGGTGAAGAGAGTGGTGAGAGTAAGTGAGCTTGGGAAGGAAACTTGTGTGAGGAAGTACCTGGAGAGACTGAGTACAGAATGGAAAAAGGTAAGAACAAAGGACGTAAGGGGAGTGGGGAAGGAATGGGATGTATTTAGTGAAGCAGTAATGGTTTGTGCAAAAGATGTTTGTGGTATGAGAAGCGTGGGAGCTGGGCAGATTAGAAAGGGTAGCGAGTGGTGGGATGAAGAAGTAAGATTATTAGTGAAAGAGAAGAGAGAGGCATTTGGACGATTTTTGCAGGGAAATAATGCAAATGAGTGGGAGATATATAAAAGAAAGAAGCAGATGGTCAAGAGAAAGGTGCAAGAGGTGAAAAAGAGGGCAAATGAGAGTTGGGGTGAGAGAGTATCATTAACTTTAGGGAGAATAAAAAGCTGTTTTGGAAGGAGGTAAATAAAGTGCGTAAGACAAAGGAACAAATGGGAACATCAGTGAAGGGGGCTAATGGGGAGGTGATAACAAGTAGTGGTGATGTGAGGAGATGGAGTGAGTATTTTGAAGGTTTGCTGAATGTGTTTGATGATAGTGTGGCAGATATAGGGTGTTTTGGTCGAGGTGGTGTGCAAAGTGAGTGGGTTAGGGAGAATGATTTGGTAAACAGAGAAGAGGTAGTAAAAGCTTTGCGGAAGATGAAAGCCGGCAAGGCAGCGGGTTTGGATGATATTGCAGTGGAATTTATTAAAAAAGGGGGTGACTGCATTGTTGACTGGTTGGTAAGATTATTTAATGTATGTATGACTCATGGTGAGGTGCCTGAGGATTGGCGGAATGCTTGCATAGTGCCATTGTACAAGGGCGAAGGGGATAAAAGTGAGTGCTCAAATTACAGAGGTATAAGTTTGTTGAGTATTCCTGGAAAATTATATGGAAGGGTATTGATTGAGAGGGTGAAGGAATGTACAGAGCATCAGATTGGGGAAGAGCAGTGTGGTTTCAGAAGTGGTAGAGGATGTGTGGATCAGGTGTTTGCTTTGAAAAATTTATGTGAGAAATACTTAGAAAAACAAATGGATTTGTATGTAGCATTTATGAATCTGGAGAAGGCATATGACAGGATTGATAGAGATGCTCTGTGGAAGGTTTTAAGAATATATGGTGTGGGGGGCAAGTTGTTAGAAGCAGTGAAAAGTTTTTATCGAGGATGTAGGGTATGTGTACGTGTAGGAAGAGAGGAAAGTGATTGGTTCTCAGTGAATGTAGGTTTGCGGCAGGGGTGCGTGATGTCTCCATGGTTGTTTAATTTGTTTATGCATGAGGTTGTTAGGGAGGTGAACGCAAGAGTTTTGGAAAGGGGCAAGTATGCAGTCTGTTGTGGATGAGAGAGCTTGGGGAGTGAGTCGAGCAAGTTTTTGTTCGCTGATGATACAGCGCTGGTGGCTGATTCGTGTGAGAAACTGCAGAAGCTGGTGACTGAGTTTGGTAAAGTGTGTGAAAGAAGAAAGCTGAGAGTAAATGTGAATAAGAGCAAGGTTATTAGGTACAGTAGGGTTGAGGGTCAAGTCAAATGGGAGGTAAGTTTGAACGGAGAAAAAGTGGAGGAAGTGAAGTGTTTTAGATACCTGGGAGTGAATTTGGCAGCGGATGAAACCATGGAAGCGGAAGTGAATCATAGGGTGAGGGAGGAGGCGAAAGTTCTGGGAGCGTTGAAAAATATGTGGAAGTCGAGAACGTTATCTTGGAAAGCAAAAATGGGTATATGTGAAGGAATAGTGGTTCCAACAATGTTATATAGTTGCGAGGCGTGGGCTATAGATAGAATTGTGCGGAGCAGAGTGGATGTGCTGGAAATGAGATGTTTGAGGACAATATGTGGTGTGAGGTGGTTTGATCGAGCAAGTAATGAAAGGGTAAGAGAGATGTGTGGTAATAAAAAGAGTGTGGTTGAGAGAGCAGAAGGTGTTTGGAAATGGTTTGGTCACATGGAGAGAATGAGTGAAGAAAGATTGACAAAAAGGATATATGTGTCAGGGGTGGAGGGAACGAGAAGTGGGAGACCAAATTGGAGGTGTATGAAATATTTTGAGTGATCGGGGCCTGAACATGCAGGAAGATTAAAAGCGTGCAAGGAATAGAGTGAATTGGAACGATGTGGTATACTGAGATCGACGTGCTGTCAATGGATCGAACCAGGGCATGTGAAGCGTCTTTGGTAAACCATGGAAAATTTTGTACGGCCTGGATGTGGAAAGGGAGGTGTGGTTTCAGTGCATTATACGTGACAGCTAAAGACTGAGTGTGAACGAATGTGGCCTTTGTTGCGAGGGGAGGGGGTTTTCATTTTATCTGTGGCGGGGTAGCGACGGGAATGAATAAGGGCAGACAGTATGAATTATGTACATGTGTATATATGTACATGTCTGTGTGTGTAAATATATGTATACGTTGAGATGTATAGGTATGTATATGTGCTTTGAGTGGACGTGTATGTACATACATGTGTATGTGGGTGGGTTGGGCCATTCTTTCGTCTGTTTCCTTGCGCGGGAGACAGCGACAAAGTATAATAGAAATATATATATATATATATATATATATATATATATATATATATATATATATATATATATATATATATACATATATATATATATATATATATATATATTTATATATATATATATATATATATATATATATATATATATATATATATATATATATATATATATATATATATATATATATATATATATATATATATATATATATATATATATATATATGATATCATTACTCACCTTAACATGACAACGTTAAATCATTATCATTTCAATCTATGTTCCTTGGGGCATTACGTATTTGCGGTCCAGAGTTTATTGATGATGAGTTTGAGAAGATATATTCTATTGGATCTAAGTTAAAGTACCCTAGATCTTTCATTGATAAATTCCTTAAGTTAGCATAGAAATCAATTTATAGAGTTTAACCTAAACCTCCCACTGACACCAAGAATCTTTTAGTTCTCCCTTTTGATAACAATCTTACTTTATTTTCCATATTGCTTAAATCCTTTAAATGTATCTTCTCAAACTCATCATCAATATACTCTGGACTGTAAATAATTTTACTTTACTTCCCATGTTGCTTAAATCCTTTAATGTGAATGTTGCCTTCAGCAACAATTATATTATAAAGAATATTTTAATCAGGAACTCACCAGAAAATTCTCCTGGATGCACCTATAAAGTGCCATGTAGAAATTGTGATAAGTTTTGTCTTCTCAAACTCATCATCAGTATACTCTGGACTCTAAATAATTTTACTTTACTTCCCATGTTGCTTAAATCATTTGATGTGAATGCTGCCTTCAGCAACAATTATAGTATAAAGAATATTTTAATCAGGAACTCTCCAGAAAATTCTCCTGGATGCATCTATAAAGTGCCATGTAGAAATTGTGATAAGTTTTGTTTTTGGCAGACTGGTAATGATCCTTCTGTTAGACTTAAGCAGCATAAATATAGTATAAGAAAAGGATAAGAATTAAATGTCTTGGTTAATCACGTTAAAAACTATGATCATTGTATTGACTGGAGTAATGCCATCTCAGTTTTTAATTCTATCTCCAGTACCACGTGAAATATTTCTAAATCTTCCATTATCAAATAAACAGAAAATTATAACCTTAATATTGGTGAAGGTTTATACAAATTGTATAGTTTTATTGCTGATAAATTTGTAAACAATTCCCCTTCTTTTCCACACAGTAATTTTATGATACGCTCGTTGTCTGTCTTGGACAATCACGTGTTTACCAAATGGCGTCCTAGCTACGTCTCTTCGTTGTATATCAGCTGACTTATACTTCTTCCCTGTATCTCCCCTGATGATGTGATCATTACACGAAAGTGCACTTGGGAACTTATCGTGTTTAATTTTCCCCGTGGACTCAGGAATATACTTGATCACACGTAAAATTGTGATTCTTTCCAATACACACACACACACACACACACACACACACACACATATACATATATACATATACATATATATATATATATATATATATATATATATATATATATATATATATATATATATATATATATATATATTTTTTTTTTTTTAAACTATTCGCCATTTCCCGCGTTAGCGAGGTAGCGTTAAGAACAGAGGACTGGGCCTTTTTTGGAATATCCTCACCTGGCCCCCTCTGTTCCTTCTTTTGGGAAATTAAAAAAAAAAAAAAGAGAGGGGAGGATTTCCAGCCCCCCGCTCCCTCCTCTTTTAGTCGCCTTCTACGACACGCAGGGAATACGTGGGAAGTATTCTTAATCCCCTATCCCCAGGGATAATATGTATATATATATATATATATATATATATATATATATATATATATATATATATATATATATATATATAACATACAAACCTCTAATAGCCAGGATCGAACCCGGGACCCCTGTGCAAGAGGCAGGCATGCTAACCGCAACCTGGCTGTTGGAGGTTTGTATGTTCTATGAAGGTGCGCGTTCATATGCACTTTATTCGTATATATATATATATATATATATATATATATATATATATATATATATATATATATATATATATATATATATATATATATATATATATATATATATATTCTTTCATACTATTCGCCATTTCCCGCATTAGCGAGGTAGCGTTGAGAACAGAGGACTGGGCCTTTGAGGAAATATCCTCACCTGGCCCCCTTCTCTGTTCCTCTTTTGGAAAATTAAAAAAAAAAGCGAGAGGGGAGGATTTCCAGCCACCCGCTCCCTCCCCTTTTAGTCACCTTCTACGACATACAGGGAATACGTGGGAAGTATTCTTTCTCCCCTATCCCCAGGGATAATATATATATATATATATATATATATATATATATATATATATATATATATATATATATATATATATATATTGGGGAAGATTGGGGAAGAGCAGTGTAGTTTCAGAAGTGGTAGAGGATGTGTGGATCAGGTGTTTGCTTTGAAGAATGTATGTGAGAAATACTTAGAAAAGCAAATAGATTTGTATGTAGCATTTATGGATCTGGAGAAGGCATATGATAGAGTTGATAGAGATGCTATGTGGAAGGTATTAAGAATATATGGTGTGGGAGGCAAGTTGTTAGAAGCAGTGAAAAGTTTTTATCGAGGATGTAAGGCATGTGTACGTGTAGGAAGAGAGGAAAGTGATTGGTTCTCAGTGAATGTAGGTTTGCGGCAGGGGTGTGTGATGTCTCCATGGTTGTTTGATTTGTTTATGGATGGGGTTGTTAGGGAGGTGAATGCAAGAGTTTTGGAAAGAGGGGCAAGTATGAAGTCTGTTGTGGATGAGAGAGCTTGGGAAGTGAGTCAGTTGTTGTTCGCTGATGATACAGCGCTGGTGGCTGATTCATGTGAGAAACTGCAGAAGCTGGTGACTGAGTTTGATAAAGTGTGTGAAAGAAGAAAGTTAAAAGTAAATGTGAATAAGAGCAAGGTTATTAGGTACAGTAGGGTTGAGGGTCAAGTCAATTGGGAGGTAAGTTTGAATGGAGAAAAACTGGAGGAAGTAAAGTGTTTTAGATATCTGGGAGTGGATCTGGCAGCGGATGGAACCATGGAAGCGGAAGTGAATCATAGGGTGGGGGAGGGGGCGAAAATCCTGGGAGCCTTGAAGAATGTGTGGAAGTCGAGAACATTATCTCGGAAAGCAAAAATGGGTATGTTTGAAGGAATAGTGGTTCCAACAATGTTGTATGGTTGCGAGGCGTGGGCTATGGATAGAGTTGTGCGCAGGAGGGTGGATGTGCTGAAAATGAGATGTTTGAGGACAGTGTGTGGTGTGAGGTGGTTTGATCGAGTAAGTAATGTAAGGGTAAGAGAGATGTGTGGAAATAAAAAGAGCGTAGTTGAGAGAGCAGAAGAGAGTGTTTTGAAATGGTTTGGGCACATGGAGAGAATGAGTGAGGAAAGATTGACCAAGAGGATATATGTGTCGGAGGTGGAGGGAACGAGAAGTGAAATTGGAGGTGGAAAGATGGAGTGAAAAAGATTTTGTGTGATCGGGGCCTGAACATGCAGGAGGGTGAAAGGAGGGCAAGGAATAGAGTGAATTGGATCGATGTGGTACACCGGGGTTGACGTGCTGTCAGTGGATTGAATCAGGGCATGTGAAGCGTCTGGGGTAAACCATGGAAAGTTGTGTGGGGCCTGGATGTGGAAAGGGAGCTGTGGTTTCGGGCATTATTGCGTGGCAGCTAGAGACTGAGTGTGAACGAATGGGGCCTTTGTTGTCTTTTCCTAGTGCTACCTCGCACACATGAGGGGGGAGGGGGATGGTATTCCATGTGTGGCGAGGTGGCGATGGGAGTGAATGGGGGCAGACAGTGTGAATTGTGTGCATGGGTATATATGTATGTGTCTGTGTATGTATATATATGTGTACATTAAGATGTATAGATATGTATATTTGCGTGTGTTGACGTGTGTGTGTGTATACATTGTGTATGGGGGTGTGTTGGGCCATTTCTTTCGTCTGTTTCCTTGCGCTACCTCGCAAACGCGGGAGACAGCGACAAAGCAAAAAAAATAAATAATATATATATATATTTATATTTTATCAATTAAAAGCACCCCTGCAGCCTCCCAAATGGTTTTCAGAGAAAGAGACAAGAATTCGCATTAGGTAAATTTATCGAGGCTTCAGAAGTATTCCGCTTCCCTCCCTACCCGTCACTAGTGCTGTGACTGTGGCGAACTGTAGCTGCGAGTTGTGGTGGTGAACTGTAGAAGTGGGTGGCAGTTGTGTGTGTTTGTGTGTGTGTGTGTGTGTGTGTGTGTGTGTGTGTGTGTGTGTGTGTGTGTGTGTGTGTGTGTGTGTGTGTGTGTTGTCTCGAGTACCATAAAGGTCAGCAGACCAGTGGGTGTCGGTGGGACCGCGGCCTTCAGACCTTTTTGTGGTCTCCCTCGCGAGCTCGAGTGTCAAGGGGTGTAAATGGATGGGTGGTGGCGGTTGTGGGTGTAACGAGTGTACGTGTGTGTGTGTGTGTGTGTGTGTGTGTGTACATCAAGTAATAGCAGCTTATGTAGCTCATGGCTTTAACTCGTGTGTATGTAAGAAGTTAAGAGTCTGAGGGGGCCGGGCAGGTCGAGCAACGCATTGGCAGCAACAAATACTTGCATAAGATCAGCTGTGACTGATCGTGTATACGTATGGGGCCAGCTTGTCTGCGTACCAGCAGCTCATATGTTGTGGCTGATGGTGTATGTACGGCAGCCTCGGGCTGTGTCTCCTGTCCTAGAGGATGTGCTGTGCTTGGGCTATAACTATCGGTGCTGTGAGAAGGCACAGTCAAGCCCCTTGTGTTCATCATTAAACGGTAGATTATAAGGTCTTGTCTACCAGAACGTGAGTACGTTCATACAACCGTTTGAACACACACTCCGGAGGTGTGTAGATACAGCCACATACATTACCCTACATCAAGCATCCCTCACATTCTCGTGCACACTTAACCTTACTCTAGACGAACGCCCGGCAGTGCAGTCCACTGTATTTCCCTCGCTGTTCGTCATCACTGCGACTATTGCGCTTCTGCATGCAGTTGATGTCTGCCCAGATGAAATTTTCAAGTAAATTATCTTTTTTTCTGGGTCTGTAAGTCCTGGCGCCCCTTCAGACTTTAGGGAGTAAGACCAAATGTAAATTTCCTCGGGTAAATTACTCTGACATCTTGCAGCATCACGCACCTGACACTTGTGAATTTAGTGACTTCATGAACAACTCGTCCTGAACGTCATATGTGTAAATCATATCGTTCATCTGAATGTTTTACCACAAACACTTGAAAATAAACCTAACTTTGCTTACTGTAATTAACACATTTATCATATACCTTGTCATACAATCCACTTGCTGTGTAAACAATTCACTATGTAAATCGTCGAACTATTCATTCGTCGTTGCTCAATCAATGTAAAAGATTCTCTAAGTAACTTACACGTGACTGTATCAGTGAGGCCCAGTCTCCCCCGGCCGGACCATTTCTCGCACTCTACTGCATCCTCTTTTGCGCCACCGACGACACAGTGGTTAGTAGTACACAATACAGCAGCCGCTCTTGCCACACAGATCAAATAATCTCAGAACTCACAACGGATTGAGAGATAATACATGGAATAGTCTCGCCTTAAGTGCTATCATGCAACATGAACTCCAGCGCCCAGGTAATCTAATTCCAACTCAACTTCCTGAGCACGAAGGTACGACATTTGGGAATGACTTGCGTGACTTTTAACCTTTCATGGTCAGGTCAAAGGCTAAGCCAACGTATTCAAGGGGGTCATAGCGTCGTTCTTAAAAAGTGAACCAGGTTCTTCCTCTCTGTGACTTGAGCGGACAGGTCATAGTGCAGGAAGAATGGGCCGACAGCTGGCTCCTCTGGCGTGTTCGTAACACAAGACGACAGCAACCGGTCGATGCCTTCATCTGTTCCCGTCAGCGGTGCCAGCTGGCAGCTCACATGTCCTCCGTGTTCAGACCCCGTCTGGCAGTGGTTATCTAAGGTCTCCAACCTCCTGGGGAGCTACGGAATCTCTTAGTGTCCAAAATCGACCTCCTGCAACAGAGTATCCCCCAATACAGTCGTGTCAGCCTCACAGCATTGCTCCTCTCGCCTCAGACTCGCCCTAAATCCCAGGACCTCCTCCTGTCTCACCCACGCTCCACGAAAATAACTGGTTCACACCAACACGTCAAGAAGTGGATGGCCATGTGTTTACACACGCTCCAGGAAATACCAAAAACCACACGAGTTGGTTGCATGACGAGGAGCAGACCGTGCAGCTACGAGCCTGCTGAAGATTAGCAACAACCCTTCAAGAACAGACCAAAAACTGTCGGAAATTGTTTGGTCTACAGAGAAGACGTGACTTATCTGTGCGTCTGAGGTGTGGACAAGCTTACTGAAGCGGTCTCACCTGAGGGACGGCGAACAGGATGAACCGAGACAGTTCCATCAACACCTCTCAGGCGGTGTCTCATATCCATTCCCGGCGGCGAAGCTTTGGTAAAATGACACTCGGGACGTCTGCCCCACTCCCTCAGCGAGGAACGTCTCGACCTTGGCTCAAGATGGACAGCATTTGTGGGTGTCTTCAGGTCTTCTGGCCGTCGCTATCGTCACCATCAGTAGTTTCATGCCGAGCGCAAGTGAAGTGAATTAATTCCTCTATTAAGATAATACCACGTGGCTTTATGTTATACTCACGCCACATTTTGCCAAATTAACAGCAAACATGGCCCGGCAAGGGTGCAGGCAAGAGTCACAGGACACTCTTGCTTGGCAGACTCGTGGGGTATGGCAAGAAAGCCTTCCTGGGGTGGTGGAAGAGGAGCTCCCCTTCATTTTCCTAACTGATCTTATCTCTTCCTATTCCAAGGCAGATGCATAAGGCACCGGTTGTAATTGCCAAAATTGTTTATCAGAGTCACGTGTGCGTTAGCTTCTGTTAACCAAGTTCTGTCTCTCGTCCACTGAAGCCTATCAGAGTCCCACGCGCCAGTCTGAACCTCTCACACACTTCGCCCAGACATCTACCAGACCCTGCTGGCTGAGGACAAATCACCACGCTGGAGGGTTGTAGGCAATGACGACGACCGTGTCTGTCCTTCTTCAGGAGGAGAAACAGCCATGACACAAAGTGACTTGCCAGATCTGGACATGTTTCACAGACACTAACACATGTCAGTGTGGACGTGGGTCTTGAGGTCTTTCGTCTTGGATTCATTTTCCCTAAAGAATGACATCTTCCTCTCGTGTCAGTTCATTTATTTCTTTTGTTTTGCAAGCTTTTAACCGCAAAGAGACAGCAAAGGATGAAACAATGATACGAACAAACTACCCATAAGTTAAACGATGGAAACTACATATGAGACAACAAATGTAAACAAGTGAGAAGAGACACAGCGGTGGACATTACATTTTCACGATCATAACGGAACTAAAATTTCATGTCCACAACCCCAGGGTGTCTGTCTGCCCGAGCACGAGCAGTAAGAGCAGCAGGTCACGGGAGCAGCACCACCAGCAGTAGCAGCAACAACAGTAAGCCACGGAAGCATCATCAGCAGCAGGCCACGGGAGCAGTAACAGTAACAGCAGCAGGCCACGGGAGCAGTAACAGTAACAGCAGCAGGCCACGGGAGCAGTAACAGTAACAGCAGCAGGCCACGGGAGCAGTAACAGTAACAGCAGCACAAACGGGACAACAGCGATGAAAGTTGCCACAAAGACGGGCATTTAGCTGCTCTCTACGCGTCTTCCACGCTGCCTAGGGTCGAGCACACTGCTGACGAAGAGTTCCTTGACAGACTGACGGAGGGAGACACCAGCGACTCTCCTTGTCTGTCGCACTCTACCTGAAGTCACAGCCACACTAACCACGCTATTCCTCCTTTGGTGAGGCAGGACCTATTGGCCAGTGAGAGTTCCAGTAAGGCAAACATATTGAGTAAGTTCCTAGAGGTGACTGCCTGACTGAGGCACGTCAATCAATCGGCGGAGGCCAAGACGTCTGCCAACAAGTGACGAGGTGAAGATTCAAGCAAATTCTCTCTCTCTCTCTCTCTCTCTCTCTCTCTCTCTCTCTCTCTCTCTCTCTCTCTCTCTCTCTCTCTCTCTCTCTCTCTCTCTCTCTCTCTCTCTCTCTCTCTCTCTCTCTCTCTCTCTCTCTCTCTCTCTCTCTCTCTCTCTCTCTCTCTCTCTCTCTCTCTCTCTCTCTCTCGAGCAGTACAATGGTTACACTTTACATGTGGCTAAAAGAAGAAAAGAAATGGCAGTGAAGAAAGGGAAAGCTGAAATACGCAGGAGTAATCAGGAGAAGAAAACCTGGAATCTGGAGACTAAAATGTGTGGAATAACGGACGGATCAATAGTGAGGACCTCCACTACAAGAGATAAGGCTAATGATGGAGACGTCCTAAGAAGTGAGACTGATCACCGCTGTTATATTGTCATGGATAGACTTGAGTGAACCCAGAAGTAGTGAGACACAAAATTAAAGTGATAGAACACATTGCACGATCATGAGAGGCTGGGGGAGTTATATACCTTAGAAAGAAAAGTAGAAAAACATATATGGTAATACATGTAGTATAAAAAATAGGAGAAACAGAAGAAAACATTCTAGGACTATAAAACGTCACAATCTGGCAGGAAAAGAGTAATCCGATCCCAAAGAAACCCTTGGAGATATCAAAGTCTCAGGAGAAATATACATAAGCCGAACGCAAAAAATGGGGAAACTGTCGTGTTGTCTGGCAATCAAAATAAACAGCCAACACATAGGGAGTACAGGAACGTCTGAATGAATATAAGATAAATGGGTAAACAAGGTTCCAGATGATCCCAGGAGAGACAAATATGCAATGGGCGTGACGGCAGAGACGAACGGTATCGTTGCTCAATGGCAAAATGCAAAGAGCACTACATGCTAACCCTGCCTTATGGCAGAACCTCATCGTAGGTACATACCTATTGGTAGACAGGTTGGTAAAAAAGTAGGTAGGTACAGAGGTAGGTAGATAGGGAGGTAGGTAGGTTGAGAGGTAGATAGGTAGGTAGGTAGAGAGGTAGTTAAGTAGGTAGATAGAGAGGTAGGCAGGTAGGTAGGTAGATAGAGAGGTAGGTAAGTAGGTAGATAGGTAGCGTGTTTCATCCACTGTTATAAACAAATATGCAAAGATATGAGTTCCCTTGATCACCCAGGGATGAGGACACTGAGTGTGGCCTTGGAGCCAATACCCATCACATGACCCGTTAACAGCCAGGCAGAACACTGTGAAGGTTATACGTGCACATTACTCACTCCCGTGACGAAACACAGGCTACCTGCAACACTCACCTCCTGACGGAGGCACACACATACCCACACGCTCCACCGCACATACCATCATGTGAAGTCTTTACAAACACAGTATTAAACACCAGGTACAGGTACCACGCCACCCACCACCAGCCACACACATCACGGTACAAGGCACCAAGTACACTTGCCACGTAACGCCTTCGCCACAGAACCGTCTGTACTGCCACAGAAGCATCAGCACCTAACACATCAACCACACTAATAGGATCAGCCCCACAGCCAGGACAACACCCCACAGCGATTCCCACAGCATATCTATGGCCACAAAGACAACAGACGACATAGCTCAAAAGCTACTTCCACGCCCAGAAGCAACCACGAACAGCAACCACGACCAGTAACCACGCACAACCATGCCACAGAACCTGCCTACACGTCTGGTCGCAGACGCAGCCACAGATGCAACCCAGCGCAGTAAAATCCACAGTTACACCTACAGTCAATCTCATGGCACTCGCCCACACGCACAACTACACGCACGATCACGGCCACGGACATCCCCACAACATGAGTGCCTTCGCGCGTGCGTCACGCTTACACCAGCCAGCCACGCCCACGCCACTCAACCACGCCCACATCACTCTACCACGCCCACGCCACCCAGCCACGCCCGCACCATCCACTCGCCGCCACAAACCCCGTCCAATCCCTCACTCTGTTATTCAGCTGTTCACAGCCAACGCTCAAAATGTCCGGAGCAGACCTGGGGAATCACGCAAGGGCCTCGTCATCAGGCTGAGGTGCAGAGAGAGAAGTGTGATATACCCTTTCCAACGACCTGAAGAGCAGTGCGAGGTAAGGCAGCCAAGGACAAGGGAATGAGAGAGAGAGAGAGAGAGAGAGAGAGAGAGAGAGAGAGAGAGAGAGAGAGAGAGAGAGAGAGAGAGAGAGAGAGAGAGAGAGAGAGAGAGAGAGAGAGAGAGAGAGAGAGAGAGAGAGAGCAGGAGCAAAATTGACAGAAGAAAATAGGAACAAGACATATATGGAAATCCCTTGACACCACAATCCTTGTAGCATAAAATATAAGAAAAGGATTTTCTCAACATTTCACATTTCTTTTCTCGTCCAAGATATCTGAGAGAACGAGTGAGACGGTCTGACTATACAGAGGTACATACATACAGAGGACTTCCCCTGCACCCAGGTACACCTTACAGAAAACATCACCTGCATTCCCAGGCGTCCAACTTACATCATCATCCATGAGCCACCTGCCGCAGACACGCGTCAGCCAACACCAACCTGAAGGAAAATGAGAAAAGAAATTAGAATATTGATTAGAAGTTATTCATCGTTTATGCTAATGAATAGCAATGTTTGAGGTACCAGTTCCGTCGATTATCATTGTGATAACAACCACATCACCACATCAGAATCATTCACAGTGTAAACTGATGAGGATGATTGTGACACTTGTACAGGTACAACGAAGGGAAATGCAATATATATATATAAACTGAATGATGCAGTGGAAGAGGCAAGTGTTTATTACGTGGCGGGAGAGCACACTGCTTAAGATGACCCGCGAGAGCAATGTTACAAGCCAAGTAATGGGTGACACATCCACCAAATAATCTTATCATTATTATCATTATCATTATCGTTTAGATTATCATTATTTTCGAAGGCTTTTGTCGTAGGCAAGATGGCCAGCCCGTCAGTGTAACAGGGAACTACAGAGTAAAGAAGAAGAAAGGTAATCAAGTGTTTGCAAATTGATTTGTGCTGATGTAAGCGGTGAGTTTATTGTGTATCCTATGCTCATCCTGTTTGCTGTAGCTCAAATTGATTACAGAAGTCAAAGATGGTCTTTGTCAGTACCACTGGGGAGGTGTCATAACATAGATTATTACGAAGTTCGTTCATTACATAAGCTTACAGTCGTTCCTACAGAAAATTCATCTACTTGATTCAAACAGTGGATAGAAAAACAGAATTTCAGTATCTTGTTATTATGAATAAGATAGTGTGTCACTTCCTGCAGGGTTTGTTTAAGCCTATCCTTAAAAGGTTCTATTTTTCTCACAGTCTAAGACATAATACTCTTGTATGTGTCCGAATCTCTGACCACAAACTCTACAGCTTACGTGACCAACATATCCAGATATCATATCTACGCAAGATGCAGCATCCCAGTGCCTCTCAGAGAAGATAAAGACAGAGAAGGATGTACCATGGGTGGGCCTCGCCTTGCTAAAACATACTGATGGTCAGAGAGAAACGAGAGACGAAGTCCAAGATTCAGGATACTGAGATATTGGAGATGACGAGAGAAATGAGGCTTTGTGCACTCATCATAGACACATTGAGCCAACTGACACAAGTGTTGGAACACTGTAACATGTCACTTCTTCTGCTAATCATAAGCACAACATGAGAGAAATTCATTTCCCGTAAAAGTCCGTATTAGTATTTTGAAGCAACTCAAACATTACAAAAATATTGCAAAAATCTTCATCTCTTATTAAATAGGAGACCATAAACATCGGATGTAGTCATCCTCGACCAAGTACACACACGACCAGACAAAGATTCGACCAGATAGGAAGGGACGGGTGGGTGGTGTTCGCCTGGCCCACCCTGGGTTACCCAGGCCCACCCTGGGTTACCCCGGCCCACCCTGGGGGTCACCGGCCAGTGGTGGCCCCCTATATGGGCTTGACCGGAGACGCTAATTCCACACGGGGAGCCATCGATAATGACCACCAATATAACTAGTCAATACTGACCCCTGGAACTTAGCTAAACCACTATGATGGCGCCTAATAAGACCATCTAAACATAAGTTGTAGTTTGCTCTACAAAATATGGGTGTAGTAGGGTCCCGGGGCTGAGGGAGGGAAGGAGAGCGACGAGGCGGCAAATTTAGGGATGTACACTCCACTTGACGCACACAATGGCCGCCTCCATGCGTCTGTCGGAGTGGATCGCGTCTTGGCGGACTCCCGCGTCGTGTGTTTAATGTCTCCTCCACGTTACAGACGGGCCGTAGTGCTCCGTCAGACTTACCCTAGAGTATCATGATCTATGCAAGTAAATTGCTCTATAAAGACGACTTGGAACTGAATATTATGCTGCCTGAGGATGTATGAGCACTGAGGACTCTCAGTCGTGATAGCAACATGAACATCTATGAACATCTCATCTGCAGTGACATAACGTCTTCTGAACCCGAAAGGTGGAGCTAACCCTCAGTAGCACCTGCCACACTCAGTGCAAAAACTTCATAAGAATAAGTGACCACAGTGGAACCTACTAAGCATTCAAGATGTTACATTTGGTCAGTTGTGATTTCTGTTTCTTTCTCACCACTTCCAAACTTTGGGACTCTTTACCCTCTCAAGTGCCCTGTAATGGCTGCCACTTGACCATTCTTGAAAAGAAGAATTTCACAACCTCCAAACATCTTACATTCTCCTCTTCTCTCATTACACCTCTATCATTTTAATCCTTCTCTAATACCTTACTTAAGAACTGGCCTGGATGAGGAGTTCCGTCTGTGAATGAAGCATTCGATATGTTAAGAATTTATTCTAAAATAACAATCTAGCCGTAAGAGATGTAAACCTATGACTCTATAGTGATAAGAGATGTAAACCTATAACTCCATAGTAATAAGAGATGTAAACCTATAACTATATAGTGATAATAGATGCAAACCCATAACTCTATAGTAATAAGAGATGTCAACCTATAACTCTATAGTGATAAGAGATGTAAACCTATAACTCTATAGTAATAAGAGATGTAAACCTATAACTCTATAGTGATAAGAGATATAAACCCATAACTCTATAGTGATAAGAGATGTAAACCTATAACACTATAGTGAAAAGAAATATCAGATCAGATCAAAGGTGCACCACACAGAGCAGTTCAAAAAGATCGATCAATTATATCATACGGCATAATGAAAAACAAAGAACCCCATCAACAACTTGATAAGGATTTTCAAACCACCGGCAGCAACATCTCAACAATTACAGTAGCAGATAACCACCTTCACCTCAGGCCATGTAGACGGAGTAGGGGAGGTTATGAATCCTACAGACAACATGGCCACCAGTGACCAGGCCACACTCGCCAAGATAAACAGCCTTAAATACAACAGCAGGTCAACAACCGCATAATACAACAGCAGGTCAGCAGCCGGACAATACAACAGCAGGTCAACAGCCAGACAATACAACAGCAGGTCAACAACCGGACAATACAACAGCAGGTCAACAACCGCCCGATACAACTGCAGGTCAACAACCGCACAATACAACAACAGGTCAACAACCGCATAATACAACTGCAGGTCAGCAGCCGGACAATAAAACAGCAGGTCAACAGCCAGACAATACAACAGCAGGTCAACAGCCAGACAATACAACAGCAGGTCAACAGCTGGACAATACAACAGCAGGTCAGCAGCCAGACAATACAACAGCAGGTCAGCAGCCGGACAATACAACAGCAGGTCAACAACCGCACAATACAACAGCAGGTCAACAGCCAGACAATACAACAGCAGGTCAACAGCTGGACAATACAACAGCAGGTCAACAGCCAGACAATGCAACAGCAGGTCAGCAGCCGGACAATACAACAGCAGGTCAACAACCGCACAGTACAACAGCAGATCAACAGCCAGACAATACAACAGCAGGTCAACAGCTGGATAATACAACAGCAGGTCAACAACCGGACAATACAATAGCAGGTCAACAGCTGGATAATACAACAGCAGGTCAATAACCGCACAGTACAACAGCAGGTCAACAACGGGACAATACAACAGCAGGTCAACAACTGGACAATACAACAGCAGGTCAGCAGCCGGACAATACAACAGCAGGTCAACAGCTGGATAATACAACAGCAGGTCAATAACCGCACAGTACAACAGCAGGTCAACAACGGGACAATACAACTGCAGGTCAACAGCCGGACAATACAACAGCAGGCCAACAATTGGACAATACAACAGCAGGTCAACAACTGGACAATACAACAGCAGGTCAACAACGGGACAATACAACAGCAGGTCAACAGCCGGACAATACAACAGCAGGTCAACAACAGGACAATACAACAGCAGGTCAACAGACGGACAATACAACAGCAGGTCAACAACTGGACAATACAACAGCAGGTCAACAACTGGACAATACAACAGCAGGTCAACAACTGGACAATACAACAGCAGGTCAACAGCTGGACAATACAACAGCAGGTCAACAGCTGGACAATACAACAGCAGGTCAACAACGGGACAATACAACAGCAGGTCAACAACGGGACAATACAACAGCAGGTCAACAACCGGACAATACAACAGCAGGTCAACAACGGGACAATACAACAGCAGGTCAACAACCGGACGATCAGTCACACTAAGTAAAGAAAAAAAGAGCCAGGAAGGCTGAACAGTCACTTCACAGTCCATGATAACGAACAATAACACAATGTAAGATGGCTGAGCACAGGGACTTAACCATGCCACTCACGGCTCCTCCACTCCATCCACACCGGCTCCTCCACTCCAGCTACACCCGGCTCCTCCACACCAGCCACTCACGGCTCCTCCACTCCATCCACACCGGCTCCTCCACTCCAGTTACACCCGGCTCCTCCACACCAGCTACTCACGGCTCCTCTACTCCATCCACACCGGCTCCTCCACTCCAGTAACACCCGGCTCCTCCACACCAGCTACTCACGGCTCCTCCACTCCATCCACACCGGCTCCTCCACTCTATCCACACCGGCTCCTCCACACCAGCTACTCACGGCTCCTCCACACCAGCTTCACCCGGCTCCTCCACACCAGCCACTCACGGCTCCTCCACTCCAGCTACTCACGGCTCCTCCACTACAGCCACTCACGGCTCCTCCACACCAGCTACACCCGGCTCCTCCACACCAACCACTCACGGCTCCTCCACACCAACCACTCACGGCTCCTCCACACCAGCTACACCCGGCTCCTCCACACCAGCCACAACCGGCTCCTCCACTCCAGCTACACCCGGCTCCTCCACACCAGCCATTCACGGCTCCTCCACACCAGCCACACCCGGCTCCTCCACACCAGCCATTCACGGCTCCTCCACACCAGCCACACCCGGCTCCTCCACACCAGCCACTCACGGCTCCACTACACCAGCTACACCCGGTTCCTCCACACCAGCTACACCCGGCTCCTCCACATAAGCCTCTCAAAAGACTCCTAGCTCCTCTACATTAGCCATACCAGGAACTCCCAGACAGAGAGAAGACCAACATGGCATCCATATGCGCGACTCCACCACCCACACCACACCGACGGAGTTGCACCAGCTCTGCTCCAGCCAGTCCCGTCTGATGGAGGTGCATGAAGACCTGCTGGAGGAACGAGATGAACCATAGTAGCCCGCGTACTGGCGCAAGCTTACCTCTGGCTCGACGATGATCTAATATAATCATGTTTACTCCTTTAACACGACGTCACGACCCTTGAGCGCGACGGCATGACCCTTGAGCGCGACGGCATGACCCTTGAGCGCGACGGCATGACCCGTAGGTATAATGGTTTGGCCTTTAATCTGACCCTTAAGGGCCAGATGATGGGCACAGACCAGGTCAACGAGATATGTACAAACATTAAATCATGAAGATCTTTGATGAATGAATAGTGGCTCACCTGGGTTGAGTTCTGCTTGCTTTACAGATTCCATGCGGTATTGCCTATCACTGCTAGGCTAACAGCATGGACCAAATTGACGTAGAAATACACAGCAACTTGCTGTCTGAGTTTCCTCTCTTTCGTCTGTACAACATTGTTATGAAAGAAAACCTAAGAGCAATCAAAAAAAAAAAGAAAAAAATATTGCACACTGGAATAGCTTCAGGTATAGTTGATAACATTAATATCTTCTTGGTGAAGTTCTGTATCTCTTCGATGTCACGTCATAATACGTACATCATACTGAGCACGAGCCACATCCGGCCCTCCCTCAAGGTCACCTTCATGATCGCTTCCTCAGTGAACATTGCCGGCCATATATTGTCGACAAATGACCTGTTCTCTCTCCTGGCCGTCCCCCAACATCCTCACACACCAGGTCAGACCAGGTTTACAGGAAGGATGGAGGGTAGTGGCCACAATGGTTGCCGGATACATATTTATTGTCTCGTAGAGCCGCAGGGACCAGCCGCCCTGTCATGGGACAATAGCTATCCGTCCCCAAGCCCCATCTTGCCTCCTGCTCCCTGGACAGATATATGGTATCGGGCCCGCCCGGCCAGCTAGTGGCACGCGGGGTGGGTGGAGGGTGACAAGGTCTAGGGAACGGAGGAGAGAAGGTCAGGGGAAGCTTTAAGGTCTAGAATGCCTTACCTCAGATGTATCCAACTATCCTGTCACTCGTTATCTACACCAACGTATACGAACTCCAATAATTAGTGTATATCCTATACTCTCCTGTCTCCCATCCTATGCCCTGGCACCACCTCCTCATCACCCATCTCCATCTCTTCATATTCCCTGGATCCTGTGTACATTCACCTGTCAACAAGAACCACTTCCTCATGAACGAGACAGTAACTGTGACCTGACTCCCTCCGCCGACACGCCAGGATAACAAAACGAGCAGATGAGAAAGAAGGAAGGGATGAGAGAGAGAGAGAGAGAGAGAGAGAGAGAGAGAGAGAGAGAGAGAGAGAGAGAGAGAGAGAGAGAGAGAGAGAGAGAGAGAGAGAGAGAGAGACGTTCCATTGGCCAATTTAGCCATTGTAATATAGTTTACGTCAATGATCAAGTTAAAGCTCCCAAGCCAGTCATGGAACCATTTCTGATTTACTTCTGCTACGTGGAATTTTGCAACAAATGATATATATATATATATATATATATATATATATATATATATATATATATATATATATATATATATATATATATATATTATCCCTGGGGATAGGGGAGAAAGAATACTTCCCACGTATTCCCTACGTGTCGTAGAAGGTGACTAAAAGGTAAGGGAGCAGAGGGCTGGAAACCCCCCCCTCTCATTTTTTTTTAATTTTCCAAAAGAAGGAACAGAGAAGGGGGCCAGGTGAGGCTATTCCCTCAAAGGCCCAGTCCTCTGTTCTTAACGCTTCCCCGTTAGCGATGTAGCGCAAGGGAAAAGACGAAAGAAATGGCGCAACCCACCCACATACACATGTATGTACATACACGTCCACACACGCACATATACATACCTATACATTTCAACTTATACATACATACATACATACATACATATATATATATATATATATATATATATATATATATATATATATATATATATATATATATATATATATATATATATATATATATATATGTATATATATATATATATATATATATATATATATATATATATATATATATATATATATATATATATATATATATATCATCATGAAGGGGGAGGGGGTTGTTATTACGTGTGTGGTGGGGTGGCGATGGGAATGAATAAAGGTATGAATTATGTACATGTGTATACATGTATATGTCTGTGTGTGTATATATATGTATACGTTGAGATGTATAGGTATGTATATTTGCGTGTGTGGACGTGTATGTATATACATGTGTATGTGGGTGGGTTGGGCCATTCTTTCATCTATTTCCTTGCGCTACCTCGCTAACGCGGGAGACAGCGACAAAGCAAAATAAATAAAATTATATATATATATATATATATATATATATATATATATATATATATATATATATATATATATATATATATGTATATATATATATATATATATATATATATATATATATAATCCCTGGGGGTAGGGGAGAAAGAATACTTCCCACGTGTTCCCTGCGTGTCGTAGAAGGCGACTAAAAGGGGAGGGAGCGGGGGGCTGGAAATCCTTCCCTCTCATCATATTTTTTTTTAATTTTCCAAAAGAAGGAGCAGAGAAGGGGGCCAGGTGAGGATATTCCCTCAAAGGCCCAGTCCTCTGTTCTTAACGCTACCTCGCTAACGCGGGAAATGGCGAATAGTTTGAAAGAAAAAGAAAAAAGAATATATATATATATATATATATATATATATATATATATATATATATATATATATATATATATATATATATATATATATATATATATATACATATACAGACATATACATATATACACATGTACATAATTCATACTTGCTGCCTTTATTCATTTCTATCGCCACCCCGTTACACATGAAATGACAACCCCCTCCCCCCGCACGCGCTCGAGGTAGCGCCAGGAAAAGACAAAGGCCACATTCGTTCACACTCAGTCTCTAACTGTGAGTTATAATGCACCGAAACCACAGCTCCCTTTCCACATCTAGGCTCCACAAAACTTTCCAGACTCTTCACATGCCTTCGCTCAATCCATTGACAGCACGTCGACCCCGGTATACCACATCGTTCCAATTCACTCTATTCCTTGCACGCCTTTCACCCTCCTGCATGTTCAGGCCCCGATCGCTCAAAATCTTTTTCACTCCATCCCTCTACCTCCAATTTGGTCTCCCACTTCTCCTCGTTCCCTCCACCTCTGACACATATATCTCCTTTGTCAATCTTTCCTCACTCATTCTCTCCATGTGACCAAACCATTTGAATTACACCCTCTTCTGCTCTCTCAGCCATACTCTTTTTATTACCACACATCTCTCTTACTCTTTCATTACTTACTTGATCAAACCACCTCACACCACATATTGTCTTCAAACATCTCATTTCCAACACATCCACCCTCCTCCGCACAACCCTATCTAAAGCCCACGCCTCGTAACCATATAACATTGTTGGAACAACTATTACTTCAAACATACATATTTTAGCTTTCCGAGATAATGTTCTCGCCTTCCACACATTTTTCAATGCTCCCAGAACTTTCGCTTCCTGGTTCCATCCGCTGCCAAATCTACTCCCAGATATCTAAAACACTTCACTTCCTCCAGTTTTTCTCCATTCAAAATAACCTCCCAATTGAATTGTCCCTCAACCTTACTGTACCTAATAACCTTGCTCTTATTTACAATTACTCTCAGCTTTTTTCTTTCACACACTTTACCAAACTCAGTCACTAGCTTCTGCAGTTTCTCACCCGAATCAGCCACCAGCGCTGTATCAGCAGCGAACAACAGCTGACTCGCTTACCAAGCCCTCTCATCCACAACAGACTGCATACTTGCCCCTCTCTCCAAAACTCTTGCATTCACCTCCCTAACAACCTCATCCATAAACAAATTATATAACCATGGATACATCACACACCCTTGCCTTACCGACAATTACTGAGAACCAATCACTTTCCTCTCTTCCAATTCGTACGCATGCCTTACATCCTTGATGAAAACATTTCACTGCTTCTAGCAACTTGCCTCCCACACCATATACTCTTAATGCCTTCCACATAGCATCTCTATCAATTCTATCATATATATATATATATATATATATATATATATATATATATATATATATATATATATATATATATATATATATATATATATGTATATATATATATATATATATATATATATATATATATATATATATATATATATATATATATATATATATATATATATATATATATATACATATATATATATATATATATATATATATATATATATATATATATATATATATATATATATATATATATATATATATATATATATATATATATATATTCCTATGAGTCCACGGAGGAAGTGAAACACGATAAGTTCCCAAGTGCACTTTCGTGTAATAATAACATCATCAGGGGAGACACAAGAGAGAAATATAAGTCAGTTGATATACATCGAAGAGACGAAGCTAGGACGCCATTTGTTAAAGTATGTTTACTACATGGCGTCCTAGCTTCGTCTCCTCGATGTATATCAACTGACATATTTCTCTCTTGTGTCTCCCCTGATGATGGATCATTACACGAAAGTACACTTGGGAACTTATCGTATTTCATTTTCCCCGTGGACTCACAGGAATATCTTGATCACGCGCAAAATTGTGATCCTTTCCAATATATATATATATATAGATATATATATATATATATATATATATATATATATATATATATATATATATATATATATATATATATATATATATATATATCCCTGGGGATAGGGGATTAAGAATACTTCCCACGTATTCCCTGCGTGTCGTAGAAGGCGACTAAAAGGGGAGGGAGCGGGGGGCTGGAAATCCTCCCCTCTCGTTTTTTTTTTAATTTTCCAAAAGAAGGAACAGAGGGGGCCAGGTGAGGATATTCCTTAAAAGAGCCCAGTCCTCTGTTCTTAACGCTACCTCGCTAATGCGGGAAATGGCGAATAGTTTGAAAAAAAAAAAAAAATATATATATATATATATATATATATATATATATATATATATATATATATATATATATATATATATATTCCCTGCGTGTCGTAGAAGGCGACTAAAAGGGGAGGGAGCGGGTGGCTGGAAATCCTCCCCTCTCGTTTTTTTTTTTAATTTTCCAAAAGAAGGAACAGAGAAGGGGGCCAGGTGAGGATTTTCCCTCTAAGGCCCAGTCCTCTGTTCTTAACGCTACCTCGCAAACGCGGGAAATGGCAAATCGTATGAAAAAAAAAAAAAAAATATATATATATATATATATATATATATTTTTTTTTTTTTTTTTTTTTTTTTTATACTTTGTCGCTGTCTCCCGCGTTTGCGAGGTAGTGCAAGGAAACAGACGAAAGAAATGGCCCAACCCCCCCCATACACATGTACATACACACGTCCACACACACAAATATACATACCTACACAGCTTTCCATGGTTTACCCCGGACGCTTCACATGCCTTGATTCAATCCACTGACAGCACGTCAACCCCTGTATACCACATCGCTCCAATTCACTCTATTCCTTGCCCTCCTTTCACCCTCCTGCATGTTCAGGCCCCGATCACACAAAATCTTTTTCACTCCATCTTTCCACCTCCAATTTGGTCTCCCTCTTCTCCTCGTTCCCTCCACCTCCGACACATATATCCTCTTGGTCAATCTTTCCTCACTCATTCTCTCCATGTGCCCAAACCATTTTAAAACACCCTCTTCTGCTCTCTCAACCACGCTCTTTTTATTTCCACACATCTCTCTTACCCTTACGTTACTTACTCGATCAAACCACCTCACACCACACATTGTCCTCAAACATCTCATTTCCAGCACATCCATCCTCCTGCGCACAACTCTATCCATAGCCCACGCCTCGCAACCATACAACATTGTTGAAACTACTATTCCTTCAAACATACCCATTTTTGCTTTCCGGGATAATGTTCTCGACTTCCACACATTTTTCAAGGCTCCCAAAATTTTCGCCCCCTCCCCCACCCTATATATATATTTTTTTTTTTTTTTTTTTTTTTTTTACTTGTTCATCTCCAGAAGAGTGAGTGTGGTCGCCAGTCATCTTTGTGTGTAGGAGAAAACGTGTATGATAAAGACAACATTCCCCTCAAGGATGGTTACTCTTGAGTTCGACAGAATCCGAAATGGGAAACGTCATTCCAGTTGTTTCTGTGTGAGTGACATTTCTCATCATCTTTTGTACTGATTATACACCGTGAAATCCCTCCCTCACGTGGCTTCGCTACACGCAGGAGCAGGAAAATGGTAAACCGCCTTGGAACGATAAGGTCTCAGAGAGATTGTACGTCTTGTCGTCCAGTGATGTTGATACTGTCTTGCCAAAGGCGACTTTTCTCTCGCAATATAACCACGTTCAGTCATCAAGTCATCTACCTTGTGAAGTAATTCATTCTTCTTCATTCTGAGAGTTCGTTGTGTAACAACGGTGGCGTACCTACTGATATAACGTTCCTTTTGTAAACTTTGTGAAATCATCAAAGAAATGTACGGGGTCAGAACAATTTGGTCGATAGAAATTTTTGCTTAAATCAACAAGTGTTGGGGGTGCATACGCGGCGCCTGACGAAAGCAACAGTTGAGGTCAGCAGCACATGTATTCCTGAGGCGGTTTCATATCTTATAGAGGAGACTTTGGCTTGCATCACCACACCTCCTGGACGATCTGCGCCACCAAGACGACCGCGGGAGCCACCGCAGACAAATGACAACGCCTCACGACAGATCTTGATCTGACTATCCTTTATAAGTTTTCTCCACGAAGAAATAAAGAAAAAAGCAGCACAACAACTCTAAAAAAGCAAAATGGGAATTACTGATGATTCACGTGTATTCAGGGAATCATATCAAAGTGGCATTATGCACTCACATATAAAGTCGGGAGTGACCAACAAGAAGGATATGATAAGAGATGTTATCGCCGAGGCCGTCTGGCAGACCCACACAATACATGTCAGCCCTGGCGAGCCACCATCCCCTATTGTAATATACAACTTGTTACGTGCTTGTTAAGGCCAAGACCACGCCTCTTCTGCGGATAGTGTTCATCTATATATAGGCGGGATGTATAATTTCTCAATAATCGCTTTAGCGTATATGTATTTCCAGTGAATTAGTGGCAGTGATATCTATTGGCTATGCATTGGTGAGTTGAGAAATGTTAATCTAAAGTCAGAGGGCAATTCTATATCGTTATTTCTATATATCTCAGGGAGGTCGGCGGTGGACTGTTTGCCATCAACTTACGGACGTTAGACTTACCATCGCAAGTGAGTTTCGTTGATGCTTGTTACACTATGGTAATGACAGACGCATCAGCTGCATCGTAAGCCAAGCTGAGTTAATTCACCAGGTTACGTTTGGTGAGGTCATGATAGGAAGCGTCTGGTGAGTGTTAGTGACCAATATGCTGCTGATGCCGAACTGGAATGAATGGTTATAAACGACAGCCTTTCCCAAGGTACGCTGGGAGAGACGAAAGAGACCTTCTTTCCCACATGTTCAGACCTTTGCCTTATGTACATCGGGAGAGATAGTTCAGACCTCTACCATTTGTATTTCACGAGAGATAGATCAGGCCTACCGCCAAGGTATACCACGGCAGGACGTAAGAACACACGAATAAAGGAAACTGTAGAAGTCTTCCTTGTTCGTGCGAGGCACCTCCTGTGTACATCCACTTATTTACTGGTTGAGTATTCATCTAGCACTAAATTCCGCTGGTGTGAATCTAGGACGTTTTCCATGGAAAAAAAACAGTGTTGGATGACGTACCGCAATCACATAGCTCCTCCCACTAGGTCAATCAGCATAACAATAGCAGTGGGTTAACAAAGGCAACAGCAGCATAGGCTACCACAGGCAACAGTAGCAGAGGCTACTAGAAGTAACAGAGGCAAGAGCTATTACAAGTAATAGCAGCAGGAGTTACAAGGAGCGACAGTAGCAGGGGCTAAAGAAGTTAAAGAATTCCCTGGATCGACAAATACCTTGTTCCATTTTCCAAAACCACATCCCCAGTAGATCTTCCTTCCTTCCCTATAGAAAGACTCTTTTTTTCCACATATGAACTCCGTCGCGCGACTTTTCTTTATTCCATATTCAAAAGCCTAACGCCTGCTGCCCTCTATCTTCTTGCTCGCCCAGACAAGCTCTCACGATATAGGCATTCAGAAAAATGTGTCCCACTTTAAGAACCCCCAGATGTGTAGCTAACCGCTATACCTGTGGGGGTTCCTGACCTGGACGCATTCAAGGGCCGTCCAGGATCGAGCGCACAGATTCGAGTCCTGGTCACAGCAGTCGGTCCACAGTTAACCCAGCTGTTCATCCACCCCAAAGGGTTGGTCGGTAAAATTAGTACCTGGCTCAGGCTAGGATATATACAAAGGCAAAGGGGATAAGAGTGAGTGCTCAAATTACAAAGGTATAAGTTTGTTGAGTGTTCCTGGTAAATTATATGGGAGGGTATTGATTGAGAGGGTGAAGGCATGTACAGAGCATCAGATTGGGTAAGAGCAGTGTGGTTTCAGAAGTGGTAGAGGATGTGTGGATCAGGTGTTTGCTTTGAAGAATGTATGTGAGAAATACTTAGAAAAGCAAATGGATTTGTATGTAGCATTTATGGATCTGGAGAAGGCATATGATAGAGTTGATAGAGATGCTCTGTGGAAGGTATTAAGAATATATGGTGTGGGAGGCAAGTTGTTAGAAGCAGTGAAAAGTTTTTATCGAGGATGTAAGGCATGTGTACGTGTAGGAAGAGAGGAAAGTGATTGGTTCTCAGTGAATGTAGGTTTGCGGCAGGGGTGTGTGATGTCTCCATGGTTGTTTAATTTGTTATGGATGGGGTTGTTAGGGAGGTGAATGCAAGAGTTTTGGAAAGAGGGGCAAGTATGAAGTCTGTTGGGGATGAGAGAGCTTGGGAAGTGAGTCAGTTGTTGTTCGCTGATGATACAGCGCTGGTGGCTGATTCATGTAGAAAACTGCAGAAGCTGGTGACTGAGTTTGGTAAAGTGTGTGAAAGAAGAAAGTTAAGAGTAAATGTGAATAAGAGCAAGGTTATTAGGTACAGTAGGGTTGAGGGTCAAGTCAATTGGGAGGTGAGTTTGAATGGAGAAAAACTGGAGGAAGTGAAGTGTTTTAGATATCTGGTAGTGGATCTGGCAGCGGATGGAACCATGGAAGCGGAAGTGGATCATAGGGTGGGGGAGGGGGCGAAAATTCTGGGAGCGTTGAAGAATGTGTGGAAGTCGAGAACATTATCTCGGAAAGCAAAAATGGGTATGTTTGAAGGAATAGTGGTTCCAGCAATGTTGTATGGTTGCGAGGCGTGGGCTATGGATAGAGTGGTGCGCAGGAGGATGGATGTGCTGGAAATGAGATGTTTGAGGACAATGTGTGGTGTGAGGTGGTTTGATCGAGTGAGTAACGTAAGGGTAAGAGAGATGTGTGGAAATAAAAAGAGCGTGGTTGAGAGAGCAGAAGAGGGTGTTTTGAAGTGGTTTGGGCACATGGAGAGAATGAGTGAGGAAAGATTGACCAAGAGGATATAAGTGTCGGAGGTGGAGGGAACGAGGAGAAGAGGGAGACCAAATTGGAGGTGGAAAGATGGAGTGAAGAAGATTTTGTGTGATCGGGGCCTGAACATGCAGGAGGGTGAAAGGAGGGCAAGGAATAGAGTGAATTGGAGCGATGTGGTATACCGGGGTTGACGTGCTGTCAGTGGATTGAATCAGGGCATGTGAAGCGTCTGGGGTAAACCATGGAAAGCTGTGTAGGTATGTGTATTTGCGTGTGTGGACGTATGTATATACATGTGTATGGGGGTGGGTTGGGCCATTTCTTTCGTCTGTTTCGTCTGTTTTCCTTCTCACATGAATCAGCCACCAGCGCTGTATCATCAGCGAACAACAACTGACTCACTTCCCAAGCTCTCTCATCCCCAACAGACTTCATACTTGCCCCTCTTTCCAAGACTCTTACATTCACCTCCCTAACAACCCCATCCATAAACAAATTAAACAACCATGGAGACATCACAGACCACTGCCGCAAACCTACATTCACTGAGAACCAATCACTTTCCTCTCTTCCTACACGTACACATGCCTTACATCCACGATAAAAACTTTTCACTGCTTCTAACAACTTGCCTCCCACACCATATATTCTTAATACCTTCCACAGAGCATCTCTATCAACTCTATTATATGCCTTCTCCAGATCCATAAATGCTACATACAAATCCATTTGCTTTTCTAAGTATTTCTCACATACATTCTTCAAAGCAAACACCTGATCCACACATCCTCTACCACTTCTGAAACCACACTGCTCTTCCCCAATCTGATGCTCTGTACATGCCTTCACCCTCTCAATCAATACCCTCCCATATAATTTACCAGGAATACTCAACAAACTTATACCTCTGTAATTTGAGCACTCACTCTTATCCCCTTTGCCTTTGTACAATGGCACTATGCACGCATTCCGCCAATCCTCAGGCACCTCACCATGAGTCATACATACATTAAATAACCTTACCAACCAGTCAACAATACAGTCACCCACTTTTTTAATAAATTCCACTGCAATACCATTCAAACCTGCTGCCTTGCCGGCTTTCATCTTCCGCAAAGCTTTTACTACCTCTTCTCTGTTTATCAAATCATTTTCCCTAACCCTCTCACTTTGCACACCACCTCGACCAAAACACCCCACATCTGCCACTCCATCACCAAACACATTCAGCAAACCTTCAAAATACTCACTCCATCTCCTTCTCACATCACCACTACTTGTTATCACCTCTCCATTTGCGCCCTTCACTGAAGTTCCCATTTGCTCCCTTGTCTTACGCACTTTATTTACCTCCTTCCAGAACATCTTTTTATTCTCCCTAAAATTTAATGATACTCTCTCACCCCAACTCTCATTTGCCCTTTTTTTTCACCTCTTGCACCTTTCTCTTGACCTCCTGTCTCTTTCTTTTATACATCTCCCACTCAATTGCATTTTTTCTCTGCAAAAATCGTCCAAATGCCTCTCTCTTCTCTTTCACTAATACTCTTACTTCTTCATCCCACCACTCACTACCCTTTCTAATCAACCCATCTCCCACTCTTCTCATGCCACAAGCATCTTTTGCGCAATCCATCACTGATTCCCTAAATACATCCCATTCCTCCCCCACTCCCCTTACTTCCATTGTTCTCACCTTTTTCCATTCTGTACTCAGTCTCTCCTGGTACTTCCTCACACAAGTCTCCTTCCCAAGCTCACTTACTCTCACCACCCTCCTCACCCCAACATTCACTCTTCTGTAGGTTTTTTTTTTTTTTTTTTTTTTTCCAAAAGAAGGAACAGAGAATTGGGCCAGGTGAGGGTATTCCCTCAAAGGCCCAGTCTCCTCTGTTCTTAACGCTACCTCGCTAATGCGGGAAATGGCGAATAGTTTGAAAGAAAAAGAAAAATATATATATATATATATATATATATATATATATATATATATATATATATATATCCCCAAATTGATGCTCTGTACATGCCTTCACTCTCTCAATCAATGCCTTCCCATATAATTTCCCAGGAATACTCAACCAGCTCACACCTCTGTAATTTGAGGACTTTGTACAATGGCACTATGCAAGCATTCCGCCAATGCTCAGGCACCTCACCATGAGTCATACATACATTAAATAATTTTAACCAGCCAATCAACAATACAGTCATCCTTTTTCTAATGGATTCCACTGCAATACCATCCAAACTCGCTGCCTTGCCGGCTTTCATCTTCCGCAAAATTTTTACTACCTCTTCTCTGTTTACCAAATCATTCTCCCTAACCCTCTCACTTTGCACATCACCTCGACCAAAATACCCTATATCTGCTACTCTATCATCAAACACATTCAACAAACCTTCAAAATACTCACTCCATCTCCTTCTCACATCACCACTACTTGTTATCACCTCCCCATTATCCTCCTTGTCTTATGCATCTTATTTACCTCCTTCCAAAACATCTTTTTATTCTCCCTAAAATCTAATGGTACTCTCTCAACCCAACTCTCATTTGCCCTCTTTTTCACCTCTTGTACCTTTCTCTTGACCTCCTGCCTCTTTCTTTTATACGTCTCACAGTCATTTGCATTATTTCCCTGCAAAAATCATCCAAATGCCTCTCTCTTCTCTTTCACTAATAATCTTACTTCTTCATCCCACCACTCACTGCCCTTTCTAATCTGCCCACTTCCCACGCTTCCCATGCCACAAGCATCTTTTGCGCAAGCCATCACTGCTTCCCTAAATACATCCCATTCCTCCCCCACTCCCCTTACGTCCTTTGTTCTCACCTTTTTCCATTCTGTACTCAGAAGTGGTAGAGGATGTGTGGATCAGGTGTTCGCTTTGAAGAACGTATGTGAGAAATACTTAGAAAAGCAAATGGATTTGTATGTAGCATTTATGGATCTGGAGAAGGCATATGATAGAGTTGATGGGGATGCTCTGTGGAAGGTGTTAAGAATATATGGTGTGGGAGGCAAGTTGTTAGAAGCAGTGAAAAGTTTTTATCGAGGATGTAAGGCATGTGTACGTGTAGGAACAGAGGAAAGTGATTGGTTCTAAGTGAATGTTGGTTTGCGGCAAGGGTGTGTGATGTCTCTATGGTTATTTAATTTGTTTATGGATGGGGTTGCTAGGTAGGTGAATGCAAGAGTTTCGGAAAGAGGGGCAAGTATGCAGTCTGTTGTGGATGAGAGAGCTTGGGAAGTGAGTCAGTTGTAGTTCGCTGATGATACAGCGCTGGTGGCTGATTCGGGTGAGAAACTGCAGAAGATGGTGACTGAGTTTGGTAAAGTGTGTGAAAGAACAGAGCTGAAAGTAAATGTGAATAAGAGCAAGGTTATTCGGTACAGTAGGGTTGAGGGACAAGTCAATTGGGAGTTAAGTTTGAATGGAGAAAAACTGGAGGAAGTGAAGTGTTTTAGATATCTGGGAGTGGAATTGGCAGCAGATGGAACCATGGAGCGGAAGTGAATCATAGGATGGGGAGGGGGCAAAAGTTCTGGGAGCGTTGAAGAATGTGTGAACGTCGAGAAAGTTATCTTGGAAAGCAAAAATGGGTATGTTTGAAGAAATAGTGGTTCCAACAATGATATATGGATGCGAGGCGTGGGCTATGGATAGAGTTGTGCGCAGGAGGGTGGATGTGCTGGAAATGAGATGTTTGAGGACAATATGTGGTGTGAGGTGGTTTGATCGAGTAAGCAATGAAAGGGTAAGAGAGATGTGTGGTAATAAAAAGAGTGTGGTTACGAGAGCAGAAGAGGGTGTTTTGAAATGGTTTGTTCACATGGAGAGAATGAGTGAGGAAAGATTGACAAAGAGGATATATGTGTCAGAGGTGGAGGGAACGAGGAGAAGTGGGAGACCAAATTGGAGGCGGAAAGATGGAGTGAAAAAGATTTTCGAGTGATCGGGGCCTGAACATGCAGGAGGGTGAAAGGCGTGCAAGGAATAGAGTGAATCTGAACGATGTGGTATACCGGGGTCGACGTGCTGCCAATGGATTGAACCAGGGCATGTGAAGCGTCTGGGGTAAACCATGGAAAGTTCTGTGGGGCTCTGATGTGGAAAGGGAGGTGTGGTTTCTGTGCATTGTACATGACAGCTAGAGGCTAAGTGTGAACGAATGTGGCCTTTGTTGTCTTTTCCTAGCACTACCTCGCGCACATGCTGGGGGAGGGGGTTGTTATTTCATGTGTGGCGGGGTGGCGACGGGAATGAATAACGGCAGACAGTATAAATTATGTACATGTATATATTTGTATATGTCTGTGTGTGTATATATATGTGTATGAGGGTGGGTTGGGCCATTCTTTCGTCTGTTTCCTTGCGCTACCTCGCTAACGCGGGAGACAGCAACAAAGTATAAAAATTTATATATATATATATATATATATATATATATATATATATATATAGCGTTAATGGGATGAACTTAATTAGGGCCTCAGCTGCCCGCGCCGTCTCAACTAACATACAGAAAAAAAAAAGATATTGTTTCTTGACGAAGGCGTAATCCAAAGACTCTTCGGACCTCACAAGAGGTTGAGGGGTCACAAGATGCGTTATCACACGTGACTTTGACCAAGTGGCTTCCTTACACGATCAAATGCGCAGTAGCCTGTCTGCGACCGTGTGTGCCTTAATGATTAGACCTCATCAATAATCATTTCACTTGCAGAGTCGTGAGGGATGAAGATGCCGCGGGCCAACGTCAGGTGTTAATCTTCCTCCTGATAATGATCTGACATTCTGCCTGACGTCTGCACCCTCGACGGGAGCCACTGGTTCATAGTCGCTTCTTTCATTCTGTAACAAGTCAGTTAATCAAATAGCGAGACCCATGAACTAACATTCCAAGCTGCATTCGTCTGTAAAAACTAAGAAAACAGAAAGAAAAAACTGCTGTTCAGAATATTCTTGCCTGGGGATTTAACTTCATTACACAGCTATTGTCGCAAATTGTCACAAGCAGATGGCATGCCACACAGTAATCTGGGCTGGGATGTGATTAACTTGAGTCTGTCATTCGCTTTTCGGGTGATGTACGACCTCTCGAGAGTGGCCTCTGTAGCTTGATGGAACCAGGTTTGGGCGTGTTTCTCTCGTAAGATCAGGTGATGGCACAGTCCTGTGTATGGTGACGCTCCTGACTAAACATTCAGTCACTTCCATTTGCTGCGGATGAATGAGCTGAGAAAACATGAGGATTGTCGTCAACTTTCATTGCTTTGTTAATGAAAATCCTTACACAACATTCCTTGTTGCTTAAATTTTCTTCAAAGTAAATATTGCTTTCAAAAGCAATACACGTCCTCTGACTGCTTTCATACGATTCTTATCGTTCTGAAACATAACTTACAACAACATCTTGATTATAATTGACTTAAGCCAAGTAGCTAACTTCCAGTGGGCATGAATGTCTTCAATTGTGGCAAATTTATAGAACGCCACAGCTGCTTGAGTTTGGAAGGCAGGAGATGATGCAGCCAGGAAGGCCACCGAATACATCCATGATGACTTTTTAAATGTTTTGAAGCCTTGATGGTAACTCCTAACATATTGGTGGCGACCTCTCTTATTTTACATATTAGACTTCTTACACTTTCGTGGCGACCCCTCGAAAACTGGAAGTAATCCCTTACACTGGAGGCTACCAACTACATCTTCAAGATAACGTTTGAGAAAGACCTCCTGAATTTTGTAGAGTATCTGCCTTCCTTCTAGAAAACGGTTTGCAATGGGGGCAAGGGAATCTAAGTTCAAGTGATCACCTCACTTGCCATAAGTTGGAGGCGGGGGATAACTGGCGTTACTGCTGCCTTATATCGTCGATTCCAGGCTGAACGTAGGGTTATGACACTCGCAGGGGAACCGTACGGTCACGTTGCCTCACGCCAGACCACAGCGGCAGAACTTCCTCCCACAGGAGCATGAGTGAACCTGTGAGTCTTCCGTAGA
>NC_092271.1:10760196-10912696 GCF_036320965.1 Panulirus ornatus | reverse complement strand
ATGTAAGGCAAGATTAAAAGGCTGCACCACAGCAAGACAACACCAAGACAAGGGTGGAGCACAGTGAGAGAGCAGTGTAGCATTCTACGATAACCCTGCTCATGACAAACCTGACGAGGCGGCGCGCACTGCACCACAGAGAGCGTGGGAGGGATGGTGTTACAACGCATTTGTTCCGTGTGTCACGCCCCTGGTAGATATAAGCCAAAAGTCCTCCTGAACACGGCTCCCCATCACAGCTCCTTCAAGTGGACGTGAGTGAGGATGGATGTCGGGGTGGATGTCGCAAGGTGACCTGAGACGGGTGACGTAGAAAGCAGGTAAAGGGATAACCTGGTCGACTATTGTAAAAGGGATGATGTCGGTGATCGACGAGGTGGATGCAAGCGACAAGTGGTAGTGGCTCAGGTGGCTAGATTCGGCAGGTCTCCGCATAGCACGTCTTACGGCGCCACACTCCCAGTCTGGTTAATACCTGGGATATGAAAATAGATGTGGTGGTGGAGACGAGTCACGTAATTGGTAGAGATGGTCAACGTGACGGTAGGGATGTGGGAGAAAGTGAGTCGGATTATCACGTACGGACGGTGGTGTAGGAGGACGGGTGAGTGCGGTCTTCAGGAGACGGGGACACTGCCTACTGAATTCGCCCAACCAGGAAAATACTGAAAATTGTACAGATGATACAAACGGTCAAAAGAGGAAGACATAAACGCAACTTGTTGGATAATTGTTTGCTTGTTCCCAGGGATGTTGACCCAGCGGTCCGAGGCTTCGTTCCCTTGGGCCAGTGGAAAACATGAGGATGACACGTTATACACATACTCAAGACCTCGATGGCGGCACTGAAATCGAACACACTTACTTTCTACGGACTCTCAAGGACCTGAGAGAAGCTCCAGTCATCCACGGATATACACAATGAATGATTCCAAGCTGAACATTTCTTCCCTGAACCAACAAACAACATCATTACACACACTCACTCTACCGAAGGTATGCAAATGAGACTCCAAAGATTTGTATCCAGCAAACCACCAGAGCGCCTCAGTAAACCATCATACATAGGTGAAGTGTATTACATTTTTCCAGTGTCGCAGCCCTTCCTCTACCCCCTGACCACTCACTTGAGGGATGGGCCGTAACCTGTGATAGAGTTTGGGACATGCCCTGTGGTGGCCACTGGAACTTGTCCTATGCTGGGGGCTGGGACATACCCTGTGGTTGGGGCTGGGACATACCCTGTGGTGGGGACTGGGACCTAACCTTTTGTGGGGACTGGAGCCTATCCTGTGGTGAGGGCTGGGACATACCCTGCGCTTGGGATGTCCGCGCGCCTGCACGAACCAATGAGATTTCACCAACGCCCTGAACCATATCTGCCTACGTTCTCTGCATTCACTCGTCATTTGTCCTCTTTCTGTAAACTACCTATACTTCTGGAGGAGTGGGCCACCGTTTACCGTTGTTCGCCCGTCGTCCGTCAGTCCACAAACTCCTCCTGACGGTGTGGCAGCAGCAGTGGTGGGAGGTTGACTGATGGCTCGTCTCCTGTTATCTTGTGCAATTTGTTTCGGGCGTCGCGGCCCCAGTCGGAGGCACTTCACCCCTCGCTGGCGAGGTGGACGCGTGGGCGTGGTCGGTCCTCCACGAAACGAAGACATCGGTTCCAATGTTCTTAGAAGATGACGCTGGTGGTGTTATTGTTTGAGGCCAGATATTTACACACGAACTAGAAAACTGTGTCTTAGACTGTGACAAAAAAAAATGGATCCTTTTTAGGTATTAGTCTAAATTAACTTAACCTTTACAAAAGTAGCACATCTCTGAAATTTTAAAACTGTATCCAGTTCTTGCATTTAGTCGGGAAACCTACTTATTTTACCTAGTATTAACAATGTATGTTGTATTCATATCTGCCCACTCGGATAGGATTAAAACCCTTTGTGGCCTCCGTAATTATTTTGCGCTACCGCTCACAGGGTGAGCATGGGGGTCACAATAACCTCGCTGCTGACAGTGGTGCAGATCAGTGAAGGAAGGGGAGGACTGCAGTGTAGAGTCGTTAGCATATGTGTACATGTTTGTTATCTGTTAAAGAAAATTGCTAATAGAGAAAAATTGTGGGCACAGGACTGAACCCAAAAGGACACCGATGTTGACTAAGAGAGAGAGAGAGAGAGAGAGAGAGAGAGAGAGAGAGAGAGAGAGAGAGGGAGATCATCAGTTACGGAGACAGATGGGCCACGAGGGAAGCTGAAGTATACGGGGCAATGTGAGGGAGGGAAGCCAATAAAGGCGAGCTTGGATATGACAACCTTGTCAAAAGGCTTTGATATAACAAGGTGGGTGGACCAGAAGAACAGCATGGTGGGTGGACCAGAGGAACAGTATGGTGGGTGGACCAGAGGAACGGTATTGTGAATGGACCAGAGAAACAGTATGGTGAATGGACCAGAGGAACAGTATGGTGAATGGACCAGAGGAACGGTATTGTGAATGGACCAGAGGAACGGTATTGTGAATGGACCAGAGGAACAGTATGGTGAATGGACCAGAGGAACGGTATGGTGAATGGACCAGAGGAACAGTACGGTGGATGGACTAGGAGGACAGTATGGTGGGTGGACCAGAGGAACGGTATTGTGAATGGACCAGAGGAACGGTATTGTGAATGGACCAGAGGAACAGTACGGTGGATGGACTAGGAGGACAGTATGGTGGGTGGACCAGAGGAACGGTATGGTGAATGGACCAGAGGAACGGTATGGTGAATGGACCAGAGGAACGGTATGGTGAATGGACCAGAGGAACGGTATGGTGAATGGACCAGAGGAACGGTATGGTGAATGGACCAGAGGAACGGTATGGTGAATGGACCAGAGGAACGGTATTGTGAATGGACCAGAGGAACGGTATGGTGAATGGACCAGAGGAACGGTATGGTGAATGGACCAGAGGAACGGTATGGTGAATGGACCAGAGGAACGGTATGGTGAATGGACCAGAGGAACAGTACGGTGGATGGACCAGAGGAACAGTACGGTGGATGGACTAGGAGGACAGTATGGTGGGTGGACCAGAGGAACGGTATGGTGAATGGACCAGAGGAACAGTACGGTGGATGGACTAGGAGGACAGTATGGTGGGTGGACCAGTTCAACAGTATGGTGGGTGGGCCGGGTGAACAGTATGGTGGGTGGACCGGGTGAACACAATGGTGGGTGGACCACAGGAACCGTAAGGTGGGTGAACCTAATGAACAGTGTGGTGGGTGGACCAAAGAAGCAGTATGGTGGGTAGATCAGGTGAATAGTACGGTAGGTGGACCAGGGGAACACTATGGCAGGCTGTGTGTCCTCAATCCATCTCCTGTACTCTTTTCAGTTCAATTTCTTCTCACTATTTTCTTTTCCTTCAGTCATCATCCTCACGACTCTCACAGGTCTCTTCTCACCACCGTACGAGCACTAATACCTCGTGGAGTCCAGTATTCCAGGCTGAGACTCACTGTGTTCCAGAAAGGAGTTGCTTCTAGGACGCCTGGAGTAGAGAGGGGAGCCATATCATCCTCTGACTTCTCCTCCTCCCGTGCCTCCTACAGGCCACTCACGAATTAACTCTCCCTCTTGCGTCCTCTCCCCGCCCCCGACTCACACACCCATCTCCCCCAAATCCCTCGCCCCTGCCGCACCTCCCTGTTCCATCCATCGCCGGCCGGCGGCCGCCGTGGTCCCGAACACCATATTCGGTGGGAGGACAGCTCACCCGAGGGTCAGGGACCAGTTGTGTGGCCTCCATGTCATCAATTACTGGCGATGGTGAACCTGGTCCTTGTGTGTGTGTGTGTGTGTGTGTGTGTGTGTGTGTGTGTGTACATATGAGTAAAGACAAGGTATGTATTTATAAGATTAAGAGACGGGGCATCACGAGTGTAAAACTATCTCTCAGTGATCCAAAAATGGCAATCGCAACTAGTAATCATACAATTCACATCCTATGGATACACACGCACTCCCCATGCATGAACGCACGTGGAAAATTGTCGATCCCTCACAACAGACGAAGCACTGGAAAAGATGTGTTTTCCTCGAGTTCCAAACATCACAATAATCTTCATCACCGGCAGCACACAGCAAGTGTTCACTTGGGCTCTGCTCAGCGAGGAGGGATGTGGGAGTACGTGGGAGGGGAAGATAACAGAACACCTGATGGTCTCACGACGAGGTGACCTGCTGGAAGAGAGTACTATGACCTCATGCCCCTAATCTGTGCGTAGATGGAAATAGGATGATAAAACAGGAATCTCCTCTCCACCTTCACTCCCTCCGGCCTAACAAAAGGCAATGAAAGAGCTATGAAGGCGAACCATACATGCATAAAGCGTGTACTGACACTGGAAGGATGAACGGGAAACACATCATACTCTCTGAATACTCTGAAGAAGGAGAAGTACGTGCATTGTGATTATTGAACAGGCTTATTTGCTGGTGATTAATATGATTAAAGTAACGTTTTAGCCGTGATATGAATGTATGGATGGTCTTTGCCTCGACATCGTCTAGTGGTAGTTCACCGCAGTCTTTAATAACTACAGATGCGGACAAATAAAAATGCCCGAGTGTGTGTTACCTGACGGAAGGCACTGTGAATGTGTCTCGTCTGAGGCAGCGTAGCGTAACACCACACCACACATGGGTTCTCCTCTTCCCTAATACCTCACCAGGGCGAGGTATGACTACTATACGCCTGCACCTCCTTCCTCCCTCTACAAGTCTCTCACCAGTGAAGTATGACACACTCACACACTCGTCCGCGTGCCGTGCCCCCCACCACCGCACACACACACACACACACACACACACACTGTGGTGCCCTGACAGACGCAGCAAAAGCAGCGACCCCCGTCGTTAGCATGTGCTCCCAGAACCAGTTCTGTAGCAGGTGACTCACACACACATGGCACGGGAAACTGTTGTGTTTTTTATCCCACGTTACCCAACACCAGGCCGGCCGTCCCTGGTCATCCCTCGCCAGCTGGCTGGCGGGCCGCCCATATATCGCATGGGTTTTAATCTTTTTTCTTCTTCGCTCAGGCAGGAGAAGGCGTCTTATTTTCTGTGGTTGAATGAGTCTGACGGCGAAAATCAGACAACATCTGTGACACCATCGGTGTTCAGTTACATTATACACTGACAATGATGTCACTATCTTACCACCTTCACTGCACAGCTGTTTATTAAGTTAAGCATCACACACGTGTTAACCAAGTTAAGCATCACACACGTGTGAACCAAGTTAAGCATCACACACGTGTGAACCAAGTTAAGCATCACACACGTGTTAACCAAGATTCCTCCTGTGACGCCACCACACGTACGGACAGCATTTTGGATGCATATTTATGATGTAAACCCGTTCGTGGACGCGGAAGCCACAACGGACGAAACAACTTGAGTAAAACTTTCATTCCAATGTGATGTAGTAATTGTGATTACTATTTATTTGCTATGGGGAGAGAATTTTTCACTTATGTTGCCCCGTCTCTTGACCTTGTATGTATGTACCATGTCTTTACTATTATGCTGTGTCTACATACACACGCCAGAGCCAAAATAATACCCGCAGAACAGAGAGGGAGGAAGCAACATCACGGCGGCAGAAAGCGATGGTGGAAAAGAGATGCCAGTAGTCAGTACGGCGGAAGGCTTTGGATTCCACTTTGGGTTAAAGAGAGATGGAGGAAGAGCCACTTCAGATATACCGGAAGCGCTACACCCAGAAACAAAGTAGACACTTGTAGATATAGAACAGCTGCTCAGAATAGAATCAACTCGAATATCTGTCTCCACAAGCGAGGCTCATTATATGCAATTTAGAGTCAGCTGATGTGAAGTAGGGGATAAGAGAGAGTAGATAGTGGACAGATGGGGAGAGGAGTACCATGGGTTGGGCACGACAATACCCACCATCCACAATTCTCTCTCAGTAACCGTCCCACATCACTCCACAGACTTACAGAAAAGGAAAAGTTTATTATCATCAATAGTCCATGTCTGGCGTTTGATATCAAATAATCACTGCTAGAATATAACTAAAGATAACTGCAAAGGTAGCACGAGGACCACGGAAGGAGGCTGGTGTGTGTGTGTGTGTGTGTGTGTGTGTGTGTGTGTGTGTGTGTGTCTGAGGGGGTGTAAGGGAGACCTTCAGCGGGGAGACTTGCTGGTGGACCTACTGACGGGACGGTGACACACGCCCCAGCTGGGATCATGTCTCCTCCTCTACTTGCATACTACAATCATCTGTTGTTTTTATCTTACCATATAACGTTTCTCTAACATTCATTAACATTAAATCAAGTCTACGTCTCCTGTTCATCGCAAGTCTCTAGCCTCTCCTCATCCTCTTTTCTCATACAACTTTGCTATACGATCTTAGCTTCCTCATCTCACTCCTCCCATTCTTTCCCTCTGGCTGACATCCTCCCACCTTCCCAGAGGCTCTCCAGTCTCCACCAGCACAACTCCCAGTCCCACTCACCACCGCCATCTCCCCACCACATCGTGAGTCATTCTTTACAATACCCTTAAGAGCCTGGCACCAGAAAATACCCCAAAGCATCACATGCGTTTGTGTGTTCCTGAGAGGTGAAGACAGTTAGATTGAGGACCGTGTTCCGTGGTGATCTCCGTGCGGCCCAAGTAGCATCACACCAGCTTCTGTGTTGCTTCTATAATGGGGAGAAACATGCAACGAATTCCATAATGCCGGCTGCGAGCTTTTTTCTCATGTGCTCTGTCAACAGTATAACTGAGGCCAGGCGGAGGTGACTAGCTATATAAAGTGGGAAAGTTAGTCCCAATTTACAGTACTGCCTGAAAAAGAGCCGCGCTTAAACCGCATTTATCAGGCGGCTGAGTTCAGGCGCGGGTGTCTGGTGGAGCCACAGACGAGAGGCTGACGAAGGAGGACTGACAGTGTTGGGTATAGGTCGGGACGAGTCCTGTGACCGGAGGAATCAAAACTTAATGTGGAATACCTGTGGCGACCTGAGGACGTAATTCTCCTAAGATGGTTGTCTTCAGCTTCCCTTATAATACACGGTGAGGGATGATGACGACTATAGAGATGGGGGGTAGGGGGTTATACTGCACACATACCCTTCGCCACTGGACTGAGAGAACTCTGGAGATGATAATACCCAGTTCGCATACCTGCAGTCTTACTTATAAACATACATAGACAGAAATAAACTTAATCTTACTTTACAGTATGAAAAAGCATAATACTTTCTTGAGGATAATTCTGTTGAACTATTTTACATGTACGAGTCATTCGTATTGAGCGTAATGTTAAACAAACAGATGATACGAGCACTTATCTTCAAGCTCCTCTCCTTCGAGGGCGGGGTGAACTGCATGACGTACAACAGATACGTTCCTGCACATGAGGGAGTTGGACGAGCGTGAAGAAAATTACATTTTGATAGCTTTCCTCCCAGGAGCCGGGAACCGCAGAGTCATGCTTAGTTTATCACTGGCAGACACTGCCTGCCGCTCTGACCTCCCTTCCTTACTGCCTCGTCTGCATCAGCTGGTAACTTAATGAAATGTTCTTTCGTTCATTCATCCTTATTTTCTACACTTTTCACTTAGCAACCCTTCTCCTCTGAGTGGATGCGCTTCTCTTTTCTAGCGTCGAGAGACCGAGGTTCATCATCAAGTTCGCTTGTTTGTCTTTCGTTATGTAAGCAGGACAGAGAAATGCAGAAGCTGCTGGTCGAGAGGCCGCGCGGAGACCGTCACAGAACCCTGGTTTCCTGATATCAAGAACGAAAAAGTTAATTTTTCACACAACTTATTTAATGGACTGCTTTCAGGTGCTATATTTCAAGCGCCTGGTTTCAGGTGAAGTGTTAACACTGATTGAGTCTGGTCCCCTTCCCATGTGTATTGTGGACTGAAGCTGAAAAAAGAATGCGTACGTAAAACATATAAAGGTTGGGTTATTCTTTGTCACGCCTCACACAGCGAGGTGGGGGCTGTGTTCTCACGCGATGCAGGAGGTTCAAGCAGAGGGTTCTGCCCGATAATCACACTTGCAGTACCTTTGACACGCGGCGACACACAACTGACAGGAACTAATCGCAGATTATATTATATATCAAAGTTATCTTCGGGGTGGGAGTGTTCCTAACCCCACACCCTCCCCGAGTCCATCGCTAACCTTACGACCTGCTTGGGGGGTCCGTCCCTAATCCCACACCTTGCCTGGGGGTCTGTCCCCAACCCCTCGCCTTGTCTGGATTCGTCCCTTAACCGCCGCCTGTGACCCAGAGACACTCTTAGCCTCTTGAACCAACTCTGACGTCTTCCGCGGGTAAAGCGACATCATCGCTGCAGATGAGCTCACTGGATGAACTTCGAAGAAGCTCTTCCTTGAGTCGACATGCGGTTGCATGATCAGTATGGACACAAACGTGATCATGATTCCTCAACATATTTTTTGCCTCAACTAAATTCCATGTCAAGGGAACTAAGGAGGAATACAAGCGTAGTAGAGTCCTTGGCACGTACTCTTCTCCATAACTGACTAACTTCTGCCCTCCTTGTCTTCGCCAATCGCCTTATGAAACCCCTGTCATCCTTGCTATAGATGGAATGCGACCCTCCGACGCCCAACAGGTAAAGGGTTAAAACAACAATTCAATTCGGGGCACCACGCCGGTAGCTCTCCTCTGGCCTGCCTTATGTCTGCTCACGGCGGCCCATCACGGCTGTATCGGGTTACCGGGGCACCTCAACCCTGCAAGGCGGGGGATCTAGAGGCATCAAGCTTTACCTTTTGATATCACAATATATGAGCTGCTCAGGGTCGATCCCTGCGCGTGTGGTCTCAGCTGAAGGGAAGGTGAGGAACGTGGCGCCACGGCTGAGTTCTGCCCATCAAGACATCAAGGTGACGACGGATGGCCTTTATCTATCAGGCCGAAATGAAGAATGATGGATACAGCGAGTTGCTGGGGTGTGATGGTGGCAGCTATGGGGGAAGTAGGCAGGCTAAGGACTGACGTAGGACGAGGAATGAGGATGAAATTGAGGAATGAGTTGAGAGGCGTCGGTTAAGGGAATGGGAGTTTAAAGGAAACAGTGAGCTGAGACAAGTTAAATCTGTAAGGGATGGGACAAGCAAAGAAGGACGGGCCGCTCTGGGGAGAGGCGCCTGGAATGAGCAGGCGGGGGAAGAAGCTCAGGGAAGAGGCGAGAATCACTTACAAAGAGGAAGGGGACATAGGAGGCTGATGAGAGAAATCAAGACACACTAGTTTAAACGCAGTTTTAATCACTGTTTACCCGCACCGCGAACACTGACGTGGGCAAGACATCACGTGCTCGCGAACCAACTGACGTGATCAGAGTTGACAGAACTACTTTAGCAAGATGGGGTCTTGGTTGTGGGAGAGACGTAAAAGCTGCAGAGAAGTTATAAAGAAGGAAGAAGAGATACTCATTGTAGACGTATAAGGTGGGAAGGTGGGAAGAAAGACGAGAGAAATATAAACAGATGGAATGGAGGAGACTAAAAGAGAAAACAAGTTAAGAAATGAAAGACGAGGGAAGTGGACGGATTTATAGCACTTGTTGAAAAACATAATTAAAGATAATGAGATGGAATTAAGAAAATTACCTTCCACACTGACTCGACAACAGTAAGGAAGAAATAAGAAATAAGAGAAAAGTGAGACGATTCACATCTAGATAAAAAAAATAAGAAAATAATGAGAGGTTCAAACAATAACAAAGTAATATTTCAGGAATAAACGAGAGAAAAAACGAATTGTATGAAATAACCCCAGACTGCTGGAGGAAGTATATAAAGTTTAATAGGGTTTATTTAAGACATAGAAAAAGATATATACACTGCAACAATGGACCAATCAGCGAGAAGAATTCCTTCCTGCGTTTATCGGCAGGCAACTCCTACCGCTAACACCCCCCCCCCCCACCCCACGACCAACCCCACAAACGACATATTAATATCCTTTCTTTTCCGTGCGCGCGATTATCCACGCCGGCCGGACCACATCCACCGGCTGATGGATGAAGGAGACGGAGGAAGGTGAAGACATGCGTGATCCATCACCTAAGCCGAGGCTCTGGGGAGTAGGTTAGCACCGCCCAGCGACCGTTGTGGCGAGAGGAGGAGGGAAGGTGAGGTGAGGAGCCACTAGCGACCCCGGCAGCAGACGGTCCAGGTAAGGCATCGTAGCGGAGGAGAGTTATCTGTCCGTTGTGACAACTATGGCATGAGTCAGTGCCTCGCTGTAGTTGTGGCGGCTGATGCAGCCTAGCAGACCAAGCTCTCATGGAGCAGGGGACATTATCTTAATATCTTCGGTACAAAGCGTCTCAGAAAGTAGGAGGAGCATTTTAACTAGGAAAGTTTACACAAATCAGTTCCACAGTCTGTCTTCAGTGACCCTGACGCTATAATAGGCCTCTGTCATTAAAGGACGATATAAAAAAAAATATATATATATATATATATATATATATATATATATATATATATATATATATATATATATATATATATATACATATATATATATATATATATATATATATATATATATTTTTGTTTTTTGCTTTGTCGCTGTCTTCCGCGTTAGCGAGGTAGCGCAAGGAAACAGACGAAAGAATGGCCCAACCCACCCACATACACATGTATATACATACACGTCCACACACGCAAATATACATACCTATACATCTCAACGTATACATATATATACACACACAGACATATACATATATACACATGTACATAATTCATACTGTCTGCCTTTATTCATTACCATCGCCACCTCGCCACACATGAAAAAACAAACCCCTCCCCCCTCATGTGTACGAGGTAGCACTAGGAAAAGACAACAAAGGCCACATCCGTTCACACTCAGTCTCTAGCTGTCATGTAATAATGCACCGAAACCACAGCTCCCTTTCCACATCAAGACCCCACAGAACTTTCCATGGTTTACCCCAGACGCTTCACATGCCCTGGTTCAATCCATTGACAGCACGTCGACCCCGGTATACCACATCGTTCCAATTTACTCTATTCCTTGCACGCCTTTCACCTTCCTGCATGTTCAGGCCCTGATCACTCAGAATCTTTTTCACTCCATCTTTCCACTTCCAATTTGGTCTCCCACTCCTCGTTCCCTCCACCTATGACACATATATCCTCTTTGTCAATCTTTCTTCACTCATTCTCTCCATGTGACCAAACCATTTCAAAACACCCTCTTCTGCTCTCTCAACCACACTCTTTTTATTACCACACATCTCTCTTACCCTATTATTACTTACTCGATCAAACCACCTCACACCACATATTGTCCTTAAACATCTCATTTCCAGCACATCCACCCTCCTCCGCACAACTCTATCCATAGCCCACGCCTCGCAACCATATAACATTGTTGGAACCACTATTCCTTCAAACATACCCATTTTTGCTTTCCGAGATAATGTTCTCGACTTCCATACATTCTTCAACGCTCCCAGAACTTTCGCCCCCTTCCCCACCCTGTGACTTACTTTTACTTCCATGGTTCCATCCGCTGCCAAATCCACTCCAAGATATCCAAAACACTCACTTCCTCCAGTTTTTCTCCATTCAAACTTACCTCCCAACTGACTTGTCCCTCAACCCTACTGTACTCAGTCATCAGCTTCTGCAGTTTCTCACATGAATCAGCCACCAGCGCTGTATCATCAGCGAACAACAACTGACTCACTTCCCAAGCTCTCTCATCCACAACAGTGCATACTTGCCCCTCTTTCCAAAACTCTTGCATTTACCTCCCTAACAACCTCATCCATAAACAAATTAAACAACCATGGATACATCACACACCCCTGCCGCAAACCTACATTCACTGAAAACCAATCACTCTCCTCTCTTCCTACACGTACACATGCGTTACATTCTCGATAAAAACTTTTCACTGCTTCTAACAACTTACTCCCACACCATATATCCTTAATACCTTCCACAGAGCATCTCTATCAAGTCTATCATGTGCCTTCTCCAGATCCATAAATGCTACATACAAATCCATTTGCTTTTCTAAGTATTTGCAAATACCTAGAAAAGCAAATATATATATATATATATATATATATATATATATATATATATATATATATATATATATATATATATATATAATTTTTTCTTTTTTCATTATACTTTGTCGCTGTCTCCCGCGTTAGCGAGGTAGCACAAGGAAACAGAAGAAAGAATGGCCCAAACCACCCACGTACACATGTATATACAAACATGTCCACACACGCATATATACATACCTATACATTTCAACGTATACATATATATCGGAAAGGATCACAGTTTTGCGTGTGATCAAGATATTCCTATGACTCCAAGGGGAAAATGAAACACAAAAAGTTCCCAAGTGCACTTTCGTGTAATAATCACATCATCAGGGGAGACACAAGAGAGAAATATAAGTCAGTTGATATACATCGATGTATATCAACTGACTTATATTTCTCTCTCGTGTCTCCCCTGATGATGTGATTATTACACGAAAGTGCACTTGGGAACTTTTCGTGTTTCATTTTCCCCGTGGACTCATAGGAATGCATATATATACATACACAGACATATACATATATACATATGTACATAATTCATACTTGCTGCCTTTATTCATTCCATCGCCACCACGCCACACATGAAGTAACACTCCCATCCCCCGCACGCGCGCGAAGTAGCTCTAAGAAAAGACAACAAAAGCTACATTCGTTCACACCCAGTCTATAGCTGTCATGTATAAGGCACCAAAACCACAGCTCCCTTTCCACATCCAGGCCCCACAAAACTTTCCATGGTTTACCCCAGACGCTTCAAATGCCCTGGTTCAATCCATTGAGAGTACGTCGACCTCAGTATACCACGTCGTTTCATTTCGCTCTATTCCTTGCACACCTTTCATCCTCCTGCATGTTCAGGCCCCAATCGCTCAAAATCTTTTTCACTCCATCCTTCCACCTCCAATTTGGTCTCCCACTTCTCCTCGTTCCCTCCACCTCTGACACATATATCCTCTTTATCAATCTTTCCTCATTCATTCTCTCCATGTGACCAAACCATTCCAATACACCCTCTTCTGCTCTCTCAACCGCACTCTTCTTATTACCACACATCTCTCTTACCCTTTCATTACTTACTCGATAAAACCACCTCACACCACATATTGTCCTCAAACATCTCATTTCCAGCACATCCACCCTCCTTCGCACAACCCTATCTATATCCCACGCCTCGCAACCATATAACATTGTTGGAACCACTATTCCTTCAAACATACTCATTTTTGCTTTCCAAGATAATGTTCTCGCCTTCCATACATTCTTCAACGCTCCCAGAACTTTCGCCCCCTCCCCAACCCTGTGACTCACTTTCACTTCCATGGTTCCATCCGCTGCCAAATCCACTCCAAGATATCCAAAACACTCACTTCCTCCAGTTTTTCTCCATTCAAACTTAACTCCCAGTTGACTTGTCCCTCAGCCCTACTGTACCTAATAACCTTGCTCTTATTCACATTTACTTTCAGCTTTCTTCTTTCACACGCTTTACCAAACTCAGTCACCAGCTTCTGCAGTTTGTCACCCGAATTAGCCACCAGCGATGTATCATCAGCGAACAACAACTGACTCACTTCCCAAGCCCTCTCATCCACAACAGACTGCATACCTGCCCCTCTTTCCAAAACTCTTGCATTCACCTTCCTAACAACCCCATCCACAAACAGATTAAACAACCATGGAGACATCACGCACCACTGCCGCAAACCGACGTTCACTGGGAACCAATCACTTTCCTCTCTTCCTACTCGCACACATGCCTTACCTCCTCGATAAAAACTTTTCGCTGCTTCTAGCAACTTCCCTCCCTCACCATATACTCTCAATACCTTCCACAGAGCATCTCTATCAACTTTATCATATGCCTCCTCCAGGTCCATAAATGCTACACACAAATCCATTTGCTTTTCTAAGTAATTCGCACATGCATTTTTCAAAGCAAACACCTGATCCACACATCCTCTACCACTTCTGAAACCACACTGCTCTTCCCGTCTGATGTTCTGTACATGCTTTCACCCTCTCGATCAATACCCTCCCATATAATTTCCTAGGAATACGCAACAAACTTATACCTCTGCAATTTGAACGCTCACCCTTACCCCCTTTGCCTTTGTACAATGGCACTAAGCATGCATTCCGTCAATCCTCTGGCACTTCACCATGAGCCATTCATACATTGAATATCCTCAACAACCAGTCAACAACACAGTCACCCCCTTTTTTAGATAAATTCCACTGCAATACCATCCAAACCCGCCGCCTTGCCGGCTTTCATTTTCCGCAAAGCTTTCAATACCTCTTCTCTGTTTATCAAACCATTCTCCCTGACCCTCTCACTTCGCACACCACCTCGACCAAAAAACCCTATATCTGCCACTCTGTCATCTAACTCATTCAACAAACCCTCAAAATACTCACTCCATCTCCTTCTCACATCACCACTACTTGTCACTATCTCCCCATTAGCCTCTTTCACCGATGCTCCCATTTGTTCTCCTGTCTTACTCACTTTATTTACCTCCTTCCAAAATATTTCATTCTCCCTAAAATTTAATGATCTCTCTCACCCCAACACTCATTTGCCCTCTTTTTCACCTCTTGCACCTTTCTCTTGACCTCCTGCTTCTTTCTTTTATACATCTCCCACTCATTTGCACTATTTCCTTGCAAAACTCGTCCAAATGCCTCTTTCTTCTCTTTCACTAATATTCTTACGTCTTCATCCCACCATTCACTACCCTTTCTAATCTGCCCACCTCCCACACTGCTCATGCCACAAGCGTCTTTTGCGCAAGCCATCACTACTTCCCTAAATATATCCCATTCCTCCCCCACTCCCCTTACGTCCTTTGCTCTCATCTTTTTTCATTCTGCACTGAGTCTCTCCTGGTACTTCCTCACACAAGCCTCCTTCCCAAGCTCACTTACTTCCACCACTCTCTTCACCCCAACATTATCTCTTCTTTTCTGAAAACCTCTACAAATCTTCACCTTCGCCTCCGCAAGATGATGATCAGACATCCCTCCAGTTGCACCTCTCAGCACATTAACATCCAAAAGTCTCTCTTTCGCGCGCCTATCAATTAACACGTAATCCGATAACGCTCTCTGGCCATCTCTCCTTCTTACATACGTATACTTATGTATATCTCTCTTTTTAAACCAGATATTCCCAATGACCAGTCCTTTTTCAGCACACAAATCTACAAGCTCTTCACCATTTCCATTTGCAACACTGAACACCCTATGTATACCAATTACTCCCTCAACTGACACATTACTCACCTTTGCATTCAAATCACCCATCGCTATAACCCGGTCTCGTGCATCAAAACTGCTAACACACTCGCTCAGCTGCTCCCAAAGCACTTGCCTCTCATGATCTTCCTTCTCATGCCCAGGTGCATATGCACCAATAATCACCCAACTCTCTCCATCCACTTTCAGTTTTACCCATATCAATCCAGAGTTTACTTTCTTTCACTCTATCACATACTCTCACAACTCCTGTTTCAGGAGTAGTGCTCCTCCTTCCTTTGCTCTTGTCCTCTCATCAACCCCTGACTTTACTCCCAAAACATTCCCAAACCACTTTTCCCGTTTACCTTGAGCTTCGTTTCACTCAGAGCCAAAACATATAGTTCCTTTCCTCAAACATACTACCTGTCTCTCCTTTTTCTCATCTTGGCTAAATCCACACACACATTTAGACACCCCAAAATGAGCCTTTGAGGAGAATCAGCACTCCCCGCGTGAATCCCTCTTCTGTTTCCCCTTCTAGAAAGTCAAAATACAAGGAGGGGAGGGTTTGTAGCCCTCCGCTACCGTCCCCTTTAGTCGCCTTCTACGACACGTGGGAAATGCGTGAAAAGTATTCTTTCTCCCCTATCCCTCAGTGATAGGGGATATATATATATAAATATATATATATATATATATATATATATATATATATATATATATATATATATATATATATATATATATATATATATATATATATATATATATATATATATCTTCTTTCAAACTATTCGCCATTTCCCACGTTAGTGAGGTAGCGTTAAGAACAGAGGACTGGGCCTTTGAGGGAATATCCTCACCTGGCCCCCCTTCTCTGTTCCTTCTTTTGGAAGATCAAAAAAAAAAATAATAATAATGAGAGGGGAGGATTTCCAGCCCCCCGCTCCCTCCCCTTTTAGTCGTCTTCTACGACACGCAGGGAATACGTGGGAAGTATTCTTTCTCCCGTATCCCCAGGGATAATATATATATATATATATATATATATATATATATATATATATATATATATATATATATATATATATATATATATATTATTCTTTTCTATTATACTTTGTCGCTGTCTCCCGCGTTTGCGAGGTAGCGCAAGGAAACAGACGAAAGAAATGGCCCAGCCCCCCCCCCCCCCCATACACATGTATATACATACGTCCACACACGCAAATATACATACCTACACAGCTTTCCATGGTTTACCCCAGACGCTTCACATGCCTTGATTCAATCCACTGACAGCACGTCAACCCCGGTATACCACATCGCTCCAATTCACTCTATTCCTTGCCCTCCTTTCACCCTCCTGCATGTTCAGGCCCCGATCACACAAAATCTTTTTCACTCCATCTTTTTTCACCTCCAATTTGGTCTCCCTCTTCTCCTCGTTCCCTCCACCTCCGACACATATATCCTCTTGGTCAATCTTTCCTCACTCATTCTCTCCATGTGCCCAAACCACTTCAAAACACCCACTTCTGCTCTCTCAACCACGGTCTTTTTATTTCCACACATCTCTCTTACCCTTACGTTACTCACTCGATCAAACCACCTCACACCACACATTGTCCTCAAACATCTCATTTCCAGCACATCCATCCTCCTACGCACAACTCTATCCATAGCCCACGCCTCGCAACCATACAACATTGTTGGAACCACTATTCCTTCAAACATACCCATTTTTGCTTTCCGAGATAATGTTCTCGACTTCCACACATTCTTCAAGGCCCCCAGAATTTTCGCCCCCTCCCCCACCCTATGCTCCACTTCCGCTTCCATGGTTCCATCCGCTGCCAGATCCACTCCCAGATATCTAAAACACTTCACTTCCTCCAGTTTTTCTCCATTCAAACTCACCTCCCAATTGACTTGACCCTCAACCCTACTGTACCTAATAACCTTGCTCTTATTCACATTTACTCTTAACTGTCTTCTTCCACACACTTTACCAAACTCAGTCACCAGCTTCTGCAGTTTCTCACATGAATCAGCCACCAGCGCTGTATCATCAGCGAACAACAACTGACTCACTTCCCAAGCTCTCTCATCCCCAACAGACTTCATACTTGCCCCTCTTTCCAAAACTCTTGCATTTACCTCCCTAACAACCCCATCCATAAACAAATTAAACAACCATGGAGACATCACACACCCCTGCCGCAAACCTACATTCACTGAGAACCAATCACTTTCCTCTCTTCCTACACGTACACATGCCTTACATCCTCGATAAAAACTTTTCACTGCTTCTAACAACTTTCCTCCCACACCATATATTCTTAATACCTTCCACAGAGCATCTCTATCAACTCTATCATATGCCTTCTCCAGATCCATAAATGCTACATACAAATCCATTTGCTTTTCTAAGTATTTCTCACATACATTCTTCAAAGCAAACACCTGATCCACACATCCTCTACCACTTCTGAAACCACACTGCTCTTCCCCAATCTGATGCTCTGTACATGCCTTCACCCTCTCAATCAATACCCTCCCATATAATTTACCAGGAATACTCAACAAACTTATACCTCTGTAATTTGAGCACTCACTCTTATCCTCTTTGCCTTTGTACAATGGCACTATGGACGCATTCCGCCAATCCTCAGGCACCTCACCATGAGTCATACATACATTAAATAACCTTACCAACCAGTCAACAATACAGTCATCCCCTTTTTTAATAAATTCCACTGCAATACCATCCAAACCTGCTGCCTTGCCGGCTTTCATATTCCGCAAAGCTTTCACTACCTCTTCTCTGTTTACCAAATCATTTTCCCTAACCCTCTCACTTTGCACACCACCTCGACCAAAACACCCTATATCTGCCACTCTATCATCAAACACATTCAACAAACCTTCAAAATACTCACTCCATCTCCTTCTCACATCACCACTACTTGTTACCACCTCCCCATTTGCGCCCTTCACTGAAGTTCCCATTTGCTCCCTTGTCTTACGCACTTTATTTACCTCCTTCCAGAACATCTTTTTATTCTCCCTAAAATTTAATGATACTCTCTCACCCCAACTCTCATTTGCCCTTTTTTTTCACCTCTTGCACCTTTCTCTTGACCTCCTGTCTCTTTCTTTTATACATCTCCCACTCAATTGCATTTTTTCCCTGCAAAAATCGTCCAAATGCCTCTCTCTTCTCTTTCACTAATACTCTTACTTCTTCATCCCACCACTCACTACCCCTATCCCCAGGGATATATATACATATATATATATATATAAATATATATATATATATATATATCTTTCTTTCTTTCATACTATTCGCCATTTCCCGCATTAGCGAGGTAGCGTTGAGAACAGAGGACTAGGCCCTTGAGGGAATATCCTCACCTGGGCCCCTTCTCTGTTCCCTCTTTTGGAAAATTAAAAAAAAAAAAAAAAAAAAAAAAAAAAGAAAAAAAAAAAAGTGAGAGGGGAGGATTTCCAGCCCCCCGCTCCCTCCCCTTTTAGTCGCCTTCTACGACACGCAGGTAATACGTGGGAAGTATTCTTTCTCCCCTATCCCCAGGGATATATATATATATATATATATATATATATATATATATATATATATATATATATATATATATATATATATATATATATATATATATATATATATATATATATATATATAAATATATCTTTCTTTCATACCATTCGCCATTTCCCGCATTAGCGAGGTAGCGTTAAGAACAGAAGACTGGGCCTTTGAGGGAATATCCTCACATGGTCCCCTTCTCTGTTCCTTCTTTTGGAAAATAAAAAAAAAAAATGAGAGGGGAGGATTTCCAGCCCCCCGCTCCCTTCCCTTTTAGTCGCCTTCTACGACACGCAGGGAATACGTGGGAAGTATTCTTTCTCCCCTATCTCCAGGGATATACATATATATATATATATATATATATATATATATATATATATATATATATATATATATATATATATATATATATATATCGAAGGCTCAGATTGGGACGTTTGAATGGGTGTAGATGTAACCAAGATGAGAACAAAGGAGAGATAGGTAGTGTGTCTGAGGAAAGGATCCTGGATGTTTTGGCTCTGAGTGAAACAAAGCTCAGGGGTAAAGGGGCAGAGTAAAGTCAGGGGTTGGTGAGAGGACAGGAGCAAAGGAAGGAGCAGCACTACTCCTGAAGCAGGAGTAGTGGGAGTATGTGATAGAGTGTAAGAAGGTGGGTAAAACTGAAAGTGGATGGGGAGAGATGAGTGATTATTGGTGCCTATGCATCTGGTCATGAGAAGAAAGATCATGAGAAGCAAGTGTTTTGGGAGCAGCTCAGTGAGTATGTTAGCAGCTTTGACGCACGAGACCGGGTTATAGTGGTGGGTGATTTGAATGCGAAGGTGAGTAATGTGGCTGTTTAGGGTATAATTGGTGTGGATGGGGTGTTCAGTGTTGTAAATGGAAATGAAGATCTTGTGGATTTGTGTGCTAAAAAAAGGACTGGTGATTGGGAATACCTGATTTAAAAAGAGATATACATAAGTATACGTATATGAGTAGAGAGATGGTCAAAGGGCATTATCAGACTACGATTTAATTGATAGGCGTGTAAAATAGAGACTTTTGGATGTTAATGTGCTGAGAGAAGCAGCTAGAGGGATGTCTGATCATCATCTTGTTGAGGGGAAAGTGAAGATTTGTTGAGGTTTTCAGAAAAGATCAGTGAATGTTGGGGAGTAGAGAGTGGTGAGAGTAAATGAGCTTGGAAAGGAGACCTTAGTGAGGAAGTATTTGGTGAGATTGAGTGTAAAATTGCTGAAGGTGAGAGCAAATGACGGGAGGGGAGTGGGTGAGGAATGAGATGTATTCAAGATAACAGTGGTGGCTTGCGCAAAAGATACATATGGTATGAGAAAGGTGGGAGGCAGATAGATTAGAAAGGGTAGCGAGTGGAGGGATGAGGAAGTAACATTTTTAGTGAAAGAGAAAAAAAAGGAGCGTTTGGACGATATTTGCGGGGAAGTAGTGCAAATGACTGGGAGATGTATAAAAGAAAGCGGTAAGAGGTCAAGAAAAAGGTGCAAGAGGTGAAAAAGAGGACAGATGAGAGCAGGGGTGAGAGAGTATCATTAAATTATAGATAGAATAAAAAGATGTTTTGGAAGGAGGTAAATAACGTGCGTTCGACAACAGAACAAATGAGAACATCGCTGAAGGGGGCAAATGGCGTGGTTATAACAAGAAGTGATGAGGTGAGAAGGTGATGGAATGAGTATTTTGAAGGTTTGTTAAATGTGTTTGATGATAGAGTGGCAGATGTTTTGGATGGGGTGGTGTGCGAAGTAGAGTCAGGGAGAATGGTTTGGTAAACAGAGAAGAGGTAGTGAAAGTTTGCGGAAGATGAAAGCCGGCAAGGCGGGGGGTTTGGATGGTATTACAGTGGAATTTATTAAACAGGGGGTGACTATGATATTCAATGTATGTACGGATCATGGTGAAGTGCCTGAAGATTGGCATAGTGCCACTGTCCAAAGGCAAAGGGGATAAAGATGACTGTTTGAATTACAGACGCATAAGTTTGTTAAGTATTCTTGGGAAATTATATGGGAGGGTATTGATTTAGTGGGTAAAAGCATGTACAGAGCATCAGATTTGGGGAAGAGCAGTGTGGTTTCAGAAGTGGTAGAGGATGTGTGGATCAGGTGTTTGCTTTGAAGAATGTATGTGAGAAAAACTTAGAAAAACAGATGGATTTGTGTGTAGCATTTATGGATCTGGAGAAGGTATATGATGGGGTTGACAGAGATGCTTTGTAGAAGGTTTCAAGAGTATTTGGTGTGGGAAGTAAGTTGCTAGAAGCAGTGAAAATTTTCTTACCAAGGATGTAATGCATGTGTACGGGTAGGGAATGTCGGTTTGCGGCAGGGGTGCGTGAGGTTTCCATGGGTATTTAATTTGTTTATGGATGGGATGGTTAGGGAGGTGAAGGCAAGAGTTTTAGAGAGAGGGGCAAGCATGCAGTCTGTTGTGGATGAGAGGGCTCGGGAAGTGAGTCTGTTGTTGTTCGCTGATGATACAGCGCTTGTGGCTAATTCGGGTGAGAAACTGCAGAAGCTGGTGACTGAGTTTGGTAAAGTGTGTGAAAGAAGAAAGATGCGAGTAAATTTGAATAAGAGCAAGGTTATTAGGTTCAGTAGGGTTGAGAGACAAGTTAATTGGGAAGTAAGTTTGAATGGAGAAAAATTGGAGGAAGTGAAGCATTTTAGATATCTAGGAGTGGATTTAACAACGAATGGAACCATGGCAGCGGAAGTGAGTCACAGTAGGGGAGAGGGCGAAGGTTCTGGGAGCGTTGAAGAATGTGTGGAAGGAGAGAACGTTATCTCTGAGAGGAGAGCAAAGATGGGCATGTTTGAAGGAATAGTGGTTCCGACAATGTTATATAGTTGCGAGGCATGGGCTACAGATAGGGTTATGCGGAGGAGGGTGCATATGTTGGAAATAAAAAGTTCGAGGGCAATATGTGGTGCGAGGTGGTTTGATCGAATGAATAATGAAAGGGTAAAAGGGATGTGTGGTAATAAAAATAGTGTGGTTGAGAGAGCAGAAGAGGATGCATTGAAATGGTTTGGTCACATGGAGAGAATGAGTGAGGAAAAATTGACAAAGAGGATATATGTGTCAGAGGTGGAGGGAACGAGGAGAAGTGGGAGATCAAATTGGAGGTGGAAGGATGGAGTGGAAAAGATTTTGAGCGATCGGGGCCTGAACAAACATGAGGGTGAAAGGTGTGCAAGGAATAGAGTGAATTAGAACGATGTGGTATACCGGGGTCGACGTTGCTGTCAATAGATTGAACTAGGGCATCTGGGTTAAACCACCGAAAATTTTGAGGGGCATGGATGTAGAAAGGGAGCTTTGGTTTCGATGCATTACACATGACAGCTAGAGACTGAGTGTGAGCGAATGTAGCCTTTGTTGTCTTTTCCTAGCGCTACCTCGTGCGCGCGCGGGGGGAGGGGGGTGCCATGTCATGTGTGGCGGGGTGGCGAGGAGAATGGATAAGGGCAGCAAGTAGGAATATGTACATGTGTATATATGTATATGTCTGTGTATGTGTATGTATGTATACGTTGAAATGTAAAGGTATGTAGATGTGCGTGTGCGGGCGTTTATGTATATACATGTGAATGTGGGTGGGTTGGGCCATTCTTTCGTCTGTTTCCTTGTGCTACCTCGCTAACGCGGGGGACAGCGACTAGATATAATAGAAGAATAATATATATATATATATATATATATATATATATATATATATATATATATATATATATATATATATATATATAAATATATATATTTATATTTATATTTATTATACTTTGTCGCTGTCTCCCGCGTTTGCGAGGTAGCGCAAGGAAACAGACGAAAGAAATGGCCCAACCCCCCCCCATACACATGTATATACATACGTCCACACACGCAAATATACATACCTACACAGCTTTCCATGGTTTACCCCAGACGCTTCACATGCCTTGATTCAATCCACTGACAGCACGTCAACCCCGGTATACCACATCGCTCCAATTCACTCTATTCCTTGCCCTCCTTTCACCCTCCTGCATGTTCAGGCCCCGATCACACAAAATCTTTTTCACTCCATCTTTCCACCTCCAATTTGGTCTCCCTCTTCTCCTCGTTCCCTCCACCTCCGACACATATATCCTCTTGGTCAATCTTTCCTCACTCATTCTCTCCATGTGCCCAAACCACTTCAAAACACCCACTTCTGCTCTCTCAACCACGGTCTTTTTATTTCCACATATCTCTCTTACCCTTACGTTACTCGCTCGATCAAACCACCTCACACCACACATTGTCCTCAAACATCTCATTTCCAGCACATCCATCCTCCTGCGCACAACTCTATCCATAGCCCACGCCTCGCAACCATACAACATTGTTGGAACCACTATTCCTTCAAACATACCCATTTTTGCTTTCCGAGATAATGTTCTCGACTTCCACACATTCTTCAAGGCCCCCAGAATTTTCGCCCCCTCCCCCACCCTATGATCCACTTCCGCTTCCATGGTTCCATCCGCTGCCAGATCCACTCCCAGATATCTAAAACACTTCACTTCCTCCAGTTTTTCTCCATTCAAACTCACCTCCCAATTGACTTGACCCTCAACCCTACTGTACCTAATAACCTTGCTCTTATTCACATTTACTCTTAACTTTCTTCTTCCACACACTTTACCAAACTCAGTCACCAGCTTCTGCAGTTTCTCACATGAATCAACCACCAGCGCTGTATCATCAGCGAACAACAACTGACTCACCTCCCAAGCTCTCTCATCCCCAACAGACTTCATACTTGCCCCTCTTTCCAAAACTCTTGCATTTACCTCCCTAACAACCCCATCCATAAACAAATTAAACAACCATGGAGACATCACACACCCCTGCCGCAAACCTACATTCACTGAGAACCAATCACTTTCCTCTCTTCCTACACGTACACATGCCTTACATCCTCGATAAAAACTTTTCACTGCTTCTAACAACTTTCCTCCCACACCATATATTCTTAATACCTTCCACAGAGCAACTCTATCAACTCTATCATATGCCTTCTCCAGATCCATAAATGCTACATACAAATCCATTTGCTTTTCTAAGTATTTCTCACATACATTCTTCAAAGCAAACACCTGATCCACACATCCTCTACCACTTCTGAAACCACACTGCTCTTCCCCAATCTGATGCTCTGTACATGCCTTCATCCTCTCAATCAATATCCTCCCATATAATTTACCAGGAATACTCAACAAACTTATACCTCTGTAATTTGAGCACTCACTCTTATCCCCTTTGCCTTTGTACAATGGCACTATGCACGCATTCCGCCAATCCTCAGGCACCTCACCATGAGTCATACATACATTAAATAACCTTACCAACCAGTCAACAATACAGTCACCCCCTTTTTTGATAAATTCCACTGCAATACCATCCAAACCTGCTGCCTTGCCGGCTTTCATCTTCCGCAAAGCTTTCACTACCTCTTCTCTGTTTACCAAATCATTTTCCCTAACCCTCTCACTTTGCACTTTGCACACCACTATTCGCCATTTCCCGCATTAGCGAGGTAGCGTTAAGAACAGAGGACTGGGCCTTTGAGGGAATACCCTCACCTGGCCCAATTCTCTGTTCCTTCTTTGGAAAATTATAAAAAAACTAGAGGGGAGGATTTCCAGCCCCCCGCTCCCTCCCCTTTTAGTCGCCTTCTACGACACGCAGGGAATACGTGGGAAGTATTCTTTCTCCCCTATCCCCAGGGAAATATATATATATATATATATATATGTATATATATATATATATATATATATATATATATATATATATATATATATATATATATATATATATATATATATATATATTTTTTTTTTTTTCTTTCTTTTAAATTATTCGCCATTTCCCGCGTTAGCGAGGTAGCGTTAAGAACAGAGGACTGGGCCTTTTTTGGAATATCCTCACCTGGCCCCACTCTGTTCCTTCTTTTGGAAAATTAAAAAAAAACGAGAGTGGAGGATTTCCAGCCCCCCGCTCCCTCCCCTTTTAGTCGCCTCCTACGACACGCAGGGAATACATGGGAAGTATTCTTAATCCCCTATCCCCAGGGATAATATATATATATATATATATATATATATATATATATATATATATATATATATATATATATATATATATATATATATATATATATATATATATATATATATATATATATATATATATATATATATATTTTTTTTTTTTTTAACTATTCGCCATTTCCCACGATAGCGAGGTAGCGTTAAGAACAGAGGGCTGGGCCTTTGAGGGAATATCCTCACCTGGCCCCTTCTCTGTTCCTTCTTTAGAAAAAAAAAAAATGAGAGGGGAGGATTTCCTGCCCCCCGCTCCCTTCCCTTTTAGTCGCCTGCTACGACACGCAGGGAATACGTGGGAAGTATTCTTTCTCCCCTATCCCCAGGGATATATATATATATATATATATATATATATATATATATATATATATATATATATATATATATATATATATATATATATATTATCCCCGGAGATAGTGGAGAAAGAATACTTCCCACGTACTTCCTGCGTGTTGTAGAAGGCGACTGAAAGGGGTGGGAGCGAGGACCTGGAAATACTCCCCTCCCGTTTTTAATTTTCCGAAAGAAAGAACGGAGAAGAGGGCCAAGCATGGGTTTTCCCTCTAAGGTTCAGTCCTCTTTTCTTAACGCTACCTCGCTAAGGCGGGAAATGGCGGATGGAACCATGAACGCGGAAGTGATTCTCAGGGTGGGGGAAAGAAGGAAACAGAGTAAATATGAATTAGAACAAGGTTATTAGGTTCTGTAGGGTTGAGGGAAAAGTAAATTGGGAGGTAAGTTTGAATGGAGAAAAACTGCAGGAAGTGAAGTGTTTTAGATATTTTGGAGTGGTTTTGGCAGCGGATGGAACCATGGAAGCAGAAGTGAGTCACAGGGTGGGGGAGGGGACTAAGGTTCTGGGAGCGTTGAAAAATGTGTCGAAGGCGAGACCGTTACCTCGGAGAGCAAAGATGGGCATGTTTGAAGGAATAGTGGTTCCAGTAATGCTATATGGATGTGAGGCATGGGCTAAAGATCGGGTTGTGCAGAGGTGGGTGGATGTGTTGGAAATGAGATGTTTGAAGACAATATGTAGTGTGAAATGGTTTGATTGAGTAATTAATGAAAGGGTAAGAGAGATGTGTGGTGATAAAAAGAGTGTGGTTGAGAGAGCAGAAGAGGGTGTATTGAAATGGTCTGGTCACATGGAGAGAATGAGTGAGGAAAGATTGACAAAGAGGACATTGTAGGTGGAAGGATAGAGTGAAAAAGAGGGATCGGGGCCTGAACAAACAGGAGGGTGAAAGGCATGCAAGGAATAAAGTGAATTGGAATGATGTGGTATAACGGGGTCGACGTGCTGTCAATGGATTGAACCAGGGCATGTGAAGCGTCTGGGGTAAACATTGCAAAGTTTTGTGGGGCCTGGATGTGGAAAGGGAGTTAAAGACTGAGTGTGAACGAATGTGGCCTTTGTTGTCTTTTCCTAGCGCTACCTCGCGTGCACGCGGGGGAAAGGGGTACCATTTCATGCGTGGCGGGGTGGCGGCAGAAATGGATGAAGGCAATATGTATGAATATGTTAGTGTATATATGTAAATGTCTGTGTATGTATATGTATGTATACGTTGAAATGTATAGGTATGCATGTGTGCATGCGTGGGCGTTTATGTACTTGCATGCGTATGTGGGTGGGTTGGGCCATTCTTTCGTCTGTTTCCTTGCGCTATTTCGCTAACGCGGGAGACAGCGACAAAGCATGATATATATATATATATATATATATATATATATATATTATTTTTTTTATTATACTTTGTCGCTGTCTCCCGCGTTTGCGAGGTAGCGCAAGGAAACAGACGAAAGAAATGGCCCAACCCCCCCCCCATACACATGTATATACATACGTCCACACACGCAAATATACATACCTCCACACCTTTCCATGGTTTACCCCAGACGCTTCACATGCCTTGATTCAATCCACTGACAGCACGTCAACCCCGGTATACCACATCGCTCCAATTCACTCTATTCCTTGCCCTCCTTTCACCCTCCTGCATGTTCAGGCCCCGATCACACAAAATCTTTTTCACTCCATCTTTCCACCTCCAATTTGGTCTCCCTCTTCTCCTCGTTCCCTCCACCTCCGACACATATATCCTCTTGGTCAATCTTTCCTCACTCATTCTCTCCATGTGCCCAAACCACTTCAAAACACCCTCTTCTGCTCTCTCAACCACGGTCTTTTTATTTCCACACATCTCTCTTACCCTTACGTTACTCACTCGATCAAACCACCTCACACCACACATTGTCCTCAAACATCTCATTTCCAGCACATCCATCCTCCTGCGCACAACTCTATCCATAGCCCACGCCTCGCAACCATACAACATTGTTGGAACCACTATTCCTTCAAACATACCCATTTTTGCTTTCCGAGATAATGTTCTCGACTTCCACACATTCTTCAAGGCCCCCAGAATTTTCGCCCCCTCCCCCACTCTATGATCCACTTCCGCTTCCATGGTTCCATCCGCTGCCAGATCCACTCCCAGATATCTAAAACACTTCACTTCCTCCAGTTTTTCTCCATTCAAACTCACCTCCCAATTGACTTGACCCTCAACCCTACTGTACCTAATAACCTTGCTCTTATTCACATTTACTCTTAACTTTCTTCTTCCACACACTTTACCAAACTCAGTCACCAGCTTCTGCAGTTTCTCACATGAATCAGCCACCAGCGCTGTATCATCAGCGAACAACAACTGACTCACTTCCCAAGCTCTCTCATCCCCAACAGACTTCATACTTGCCCCTCTTTCCAAAACTCTTGCATTTACCTCCCTAACAACCCCATCAATAAACAAATTAAACAACCATGGAGACATCACACACCCCTGCCGCAAACCTACATTCACTGAGAACCAATCACTTTCCTCTCTTCCTACACGTACACTTGCCTTACATCCTCGATAAAAACTTTTCACTGCTTCTAACAACTTTCCTCCCACACCATATATTCTTAATACCTTCCACAGAGCATCTCTATCAACTCTATCATATGCCTTCTCCAGATCCATAAATGCTACATACAAATCCATTTGCTTTTCTAAGTATTTCTCACATACATTCTTCAAAGCAAACACCTGATCCACACATCCTCTACCACTTCTGAAACCACACTGCTCTTCCCCAATCTGATGCTCTGTACATGCCTTCACCCTCTCAATCAATACCCTCCCATATAATTTACCAGGAATACTCAACAAACTTATACCTCTGTAATTTGAGCACTCACTCTTATCCCCTTTGCCTTTGTACAATGGCACTATGCACGCATTCCGCCAATCCTCAGGCACCTCACCATGGGTCATACATACATTAAATAATCTTACCAACCAGTCAACAATACAGTCACCCCCTTTTTTAATAAATTCCACTGCAATACCATCCAAGCCTGCTGCCTTGCCGGCTTTCATCTTCCGCAAAGCTTTCACTACCTCTTCTCTGTTTACCAGATCATTTTCCCTAACCCTCTCACTTTGCACACCACCTCGACCAAAACACCCTATATCTGCCACTCTATCATCAAACACATTCAACAAACCTTCAAAATACTCACTCCATCTCCTTCTCACATCACCACTACTTGTTATCACCTCCCCATTTGCGCCCTTCACTGAAGTTCCCATTTGCTCCCTTGTCTTACGCACTTTATTTACCTCCTTCCAGAACATCTTTTTATTCTCCCTAAAATTTAATGATACTCTCTCACCCCAACTCTCATTTGCCCTTTATTTCACCTCTTGCACCTTTCTCTTGACCTCCTGTCTCTTTCTTTTATACATCTCCCACTCAATTGCATTTTTTCCCTGCAAAAATCGTCCAAATGCCTCTCTCTTCTCTTTCACTAATACTCTTACTTCTTCATCCCACCACTCACTACCCTTTCTAATCAACCCACCTCCCGCTCTTCTCATGCCACAAGCATCTTTTGCGCAATCCATCACTGCTTCCCTAAATACATCCCATTCCTCCCCCACTCCCCTTACTTCCATTGTTCTCACCTTTTTCCATTCTGTACTCAGTCTCTCCTGGTACTTCCTCACACAGGTCTCCTTCTCAAGCTCACTTACTCTCACCACCCTCTTCACCCCAACATTCATTCTTCTTTTCTGAAAACCCATACAAATCTTCACCTTAGCCTCCACAAGATAATGATCAGACATCCCTCCAGTTGCACCTCTCAGCACATTAACATCCAAAAGTCTCTCTTTCGCACGCCTGTCAATTAACACGTAATCCAATAACGCTCTCTGGCCATCTCTCCTACTTACATAAGTATACTTATGTATATCTCGCTTTTTAAACCAGGTATTCCCAATCATCAGTCCTTTTTCAGCACATAAATCTACAAGCTCTTCACCATTTCCATTTACAACACTGAACACCCCATGTATACCAATTATTCCCTCAACTGCCACATTACTCACCTTTGCATTCAAATCACCCATCACTATAACCCGGTCTCGTGCATCAAAACCACTAACACACCCATTCAGCTGCTCCCAAAACACTTGCCTCTCATATATATATATATATATATATATATATATATATATATATATATATATATATATATATATATATATATATATATATATATATATACTATCCCTGGGGATAGGGGAGAAAGAATACTTCCCGCGTATTCCCTGCGTGTCGTAGAAGGCGACTAAAAGGGAAGGGAGCGGGGGGCTGGAAATCCTCCCCTCTCGTTTATTTTTTTTTTCTTTTTTTTAATTTTCCAAAAGAAGGAACAGAGAAGAGGGCCAGGTGAGGATATTTCCTCAAAGGCCCAGTCCTCTGTTCTTAACGCTACCTCGCTGTCGCGGGAAATGGCGGATAGTATGAAAAAAAAAAAAAAAAAAAAATATATATATATATATATATATATATATATATATATATATATATATATATATATATATATATATATATATATATATATATATTTTTTTTTTTTTTCTTTTCTTTCAAACTATTCGCCATTTCCCGCGTTAGCGAGGTAGCGTTAAGAACAGAAGACTGGGCCTTGGAGGGAATATCCTCACCTGGCCCCCTTCTCTGTTCCTTGTTTTGGAAAATAAAAAAAAAAAAAACGAGAGGGGAAGATTTCCAACCCCCCGCTCCCTCCCCTTTTAGTCGCCTTCTACGACACGCAGGGAATACATGGGAAGTATTCTTTCTCCCCTATCCCCAGGGATAATATATATATATATATATATATATATATATATATATATATATATATATATATATATATATATATATATATATATATATATATATATATATATATATATATATATATATATATATATATATATATATATATATATATATATATATATATATATATATATATATATATATATATACATATATATACATATATATATATATATATATATATATATATATATATATATATATATATATATATATATATATATATATATATATATATATATATATATATATATATATATATATATATTCCCCTGTGATTCGTCCATGCACATAGTAAGATATATGTGCATAATGCATCACGTTAAGTTACTCGACTGAAGGTATAAAATATGGAAAAATAATAGGCTAGACATTGGTTAAGGCTTATATGGTGATGGTTCTGGGATGGTTAAGCTGCCATCGTGGACCAAGGGCCGTAAAATATTCTTTATGTACAATTTATTTTCGGTGTCTAACCTCTGTGGATTTTCGCATGAGGCTTTTATGTTTTGGCGTCGATACAAGGAAGGAATGTGTTACATAAACCTTTTAGTGAAGGACGCTAGGGATAGCGAAGCACCAGAGAAGAAGACAGGAAGGACGGACGAACATAGACAAGATTTTTTCCATGTGTTGTTGTACGTAGTAGTATGTGTATGGACATATAAAGAGGGATGCCCCATCTCTCGAACTTTCTCTCTCGTCAAACAACTTTTTAAACTTTTGTATTCTGTCTACATTCATTTTCAAGAGAAATGATATATGTGGTCCCATGTAAACATATGTGTTCCTCCTCGTCCTCTTGTTTCTCCCTCTCTTAACAACACCCACAATAAACGCCACTCAAAAACTGTCGCGACAACGAAAAAAAAAAAAAAATCCGACATAATTTTAGAAACAATTTTTCATTGTGTATAATATTCACCAGCGAGAGATAAAGATGTCAAAACTTACGACAGGGAATTTACATTTCATAAACATTACATAAAGCAGATATTCTTTGCCGGAGAGTTTCCCTCAACGTCTTGCGTCTTGATCACGGTGGGAGAAACTCTTGGTTATGATAGCGTGACGTTCGGCTCGGCACTAATGAGTCAGGTCAAAGGCCAGGCTATCATACCCACGGAACGTACCGTCGTACTCGGCTCGGACCGTCGTGTTCAAGGGGTCACAGACTCCCCGGCAAGACCCCTGTCATCATCTTAGCCACCGTAAACGTGGCGTCCCGCCATGTGGGCCACAAGGACGTAAAATGTGTTCCCCAAACACTGGCTGTTGCTGTAGCTCGAGCGTACTTCCCTCCTAATCCTCTGCTTCCCCGTCCGACCTGACTCCACCCTCTCCACCCTTCCCTTTCTTTGCCCCAGTCCCTTACCCTCACCTATCCTTGCCCTTCCCTGCCCAACCATTCTCCATCCTCCTTTACATTCGCCTTCCCTGCCCCACCCACCTCACCCCAGTCTTTCCCTGACCCATCCATCTCACCCCAGTCCTTCCCCGCCCTACTAACCTCATCTCAGGCCTTCCTTGCTTCACCTACCTTACCCCAGTCCTTTCCTGCTCCATCCACCTCACATCAGGCCTACCCTGCCCCACCCACTTCACCCCAGGCCCTCCTTGTCCCATCTACCTCATCCCAGGCTTTCCCTGCCTCACCCACCTCACCCCAGGCCTTCCTTGTCCCATCTACCTCATCCCAGGCCCTCCCTATCCCATTTATCTCGTCTCAAGCCTTCCCTACCCCACCCATCTCACCCCAGGCCTTCTCTGCTCCAACCAAGTCATCTCTGGCATTCCTTGCCTCATACACCTCACACCAAGCCTTCCCTGCGCCACCCCACCTTATCCCAGGCCTTCCCTACCCCATCCACCTCACCCCAGGCCTTCCCTGCATCACTCCACCTTATCCCAGGCCTTCCTTGCCATTCACTTCACGTCTCTTTCCACCATTATTCACTTGGTCCGTCAGAATTTCCATTTTCACGTCCTCTACTTTCCCTTCTGTACGGCACCTTCTGTTCATTTTCGTATCCATAGCATCCTACAACAGGACGACAAAGACCGTGTGTGTCCTGAGTCTTGCTAATCCACCGCAACAATGCCCTCGTTTTCCGCTGGTGAAATTACTAAACCCCTTAGTGATGTGTGGACCCCAGGCCTTAGTTATATATAAGAAAAAACACCATTATGATCAACCGAAGATCTAAACCATTACAATCAGCCATGGCTCTGAACCATTATGATCATCCATCGAAGCTCCGAACCATTATGCTCAACAACAATGGTTCTGAGCCATCATGATCATCAATCGAAGCTCCGAAGCATTATGCTCAACAACAGAGGCTCTGAACCATTATGATCATTAATTGAAGCTCGGAACCATTATGCTCAACAACAATGGTTCTGAGCCATCATGATCAACAATTGAAGCTCCGAAGCATTGTGCTCAACAACAGAGGCTCTGAACCATATCTCAGGATGATCATAAGCCGCATCTCTTGAACCGTTCTTCAGAATCATGTAGCACTTCTGGTTCGTCTGTTGTATGTCCGGAGCTACAGTGACTGCCCCACAACCTGCACTCCTTAAGCCATCCCTTCGCTCATAACTAATACTTTATCACCACTGGACTATATATCCATATCCTCCACCCACCTACATCCATCTGCAGCCACCCACACGCACACTCACCACCCACCTGCGCCACATTGAAGGCTTGCACTGTCCTTCATGCCTGTCACTTTCAATGGCGAAACAAATTCGTTTAAGCAGTGTCATGTCTCGTTTTTCACTCCCTATCTCCCATTAAGGACCTTGATCTATTTGTGATTATGAATATACACACACACACACACACACACACACACACACACACACACACACACACACATATATATATATATATATATATATATATATATATATATATATATATATATATATATATATATATAATATTTATATATTTTTATTTTGCTTTGTCGCTGTCTCCCGCGTTAGCGAGGTAGTGCAAGGAAACAGACGAAAGAATGGCCCAACCCGCCCACATACACATATATATACATACACGTCCACACACGCAAATATATATACCTATACATCTCAATGTACACATATATATACACACACAGACATATACATATATAACCATGTACATAATTCATACTGTCTGCCTTTACTTGTTCCCATCGCCACCTCGCCACACATGGAATAACAACCCCTTCCCCCCTCATGTGTGCGAGGTAGCGCTAGGAAAAGACACCAAAGGCCCCATTCGTTCACACGCTGTCTCTAGCTGTCATGTAATAATGCACCGAAACCACATATATATATATATACATATATATATATATATATATATATATATATATATATATATATATATATATATATATATATATATATATATATATATATATATTATCCCTGGGGATAGGGGATTAAGAATACTTCCCACGTATTCCCTGCGTGTCGTAGAAGGCGACTAAAAGGGGAGGGAGCGGGGGGCTGGAAATCCTCCCCTCTCTTTTTTTTTTAATTTTCCAAAAGAAGGAACAGAGGGGGCCAGGTGAGGATATTCCAAAAAAGGCCCAGTCCTCTGTTCTTAACGCTACCTCGCTAACGCGGGAAATGGCGAATAGTTAAAAAAAAAAAAAAATATATATATATATATATATATATATATATATATATATATATATATATATATATATATATATATATATATACATATATATATTGGAAAGGATCACAATTTTGCGCGTGATCAAGATATTCCTATGAGTCCACGGGGAAAATGAAACACGAAAAGTTCCCAAGTGCACTTTCGTGTAATAATTACATCATCAGGGGAGACACAAGAGAGGAATATAACAGTCAGTTGATATACATCGAAGGGACGAAGCTAGGACGCCATTTGGTATACCCCGGTATACCACATCGATCCAATTCACTCTATTCCTTGCCCGCCTTTCACCCTCCTGCATGTTCAGGCCCCGATCACTCAAAATCTTTTTCACTCCATCTTTCCACCTTCAATTTGGTCTCCCACTTCTCGTTCCCTCCACCTCCGACACATATATCCTCTTGGTCAATCTTTCCTCACTCATTCTCTCCATGTGACCAAACCATTTCAAAACACCTTCCCCTGCTTTCTCAACCACGCTCTTTTTATTTCACACATCTCTCTTACCCTTACATTACTTACTCGATCAAACCACCTCACACCACACATTGTCCTCAAACATCTCATTTCCAGCACATCCATCCTCCTGCGCACAACTCTATCCATAGCCCACGCCTCGTAACCATACAACATTGTTGGAACCACTATTCCTTCAAACATACCCATTTTTGCTTTCCGAGATAATGTTCTCGACTTCCACACATTCTTCAAGGCACCCAGGATTTTCGTCCCCTACCCCACCCGATGATTCACTTCCGCTTCCATGGTTCCATCCGCTGCCAGATCCACTCCCAGATATCTAAAGCACTTTACTTCCTCCAGTCTTTCTCCATCCAAACTTACCTCCCAATTGACTTGACCCTCAACCCTACTGTACCTAATAACCTTGCTCTTATTCACATTTACTCTTAACTTTCTTCTTTCACACACTTTACCAAACTCAGTCACCAGCTTCTGTAGTTTCTCACACGAATCAGCCACCAGCGCTGTATCATCAGCGAACAACAACTGACTCACTTCACAAGCTCTCTCATCCACAACAGACTGCATACTTGCCCCTCTTTCCAAAACTCTTCCATTCACCTCTCTAACAACCCCATCCATAAACAAATTAAACAACCATGGAGACATCACACACCCCTGCCGCAAACCTGCATTTACTGAGAACCAATCACTTTCCTCTCTTCCTACACGTACACATGCCTTACATCCTCGATAAAAACTTTTCACTGCTTCTAACAACATGCCTCCCACACCATATATTCTTAGTACCTTCCACAGAGCATCTCTATCAACTCTATCATATGCCTTCTCCAGATCCATAAATGCTACATACAAATCCATTTGCTTTTCTAAGTATTTCTCACATACATTCTTTAAAGCAAACACCTGATCCACACATCCTCTACCACTTCTGAAACCACACTGCTCTTCCCCAATCTGATGCTCTGTACATGCCTTCACCCTCTCAATCAATACCCTCCCATATAATTTACCAGGAATACTCAACAAACTTATACCTCTGTAATTTGAGCACTTACTCTTATCCCCTTTGCCTTTGTACAATGGCACTATGCACGCATTCCGCCAATCCTCAGGCACCTCACCATGAGTCATACATACATTAAATAACCTTACCAACCAGTCAACAATACAGTCACCCCCTTTTTTAATAAATTCCACTGCAATACCATCCAAACCTGCTGCCTTGCCGGCTTTCTTCTTCCGCAAAGCTTTTACTACCTCTTCTCTGTTTACCAAATCATTTTCCCTAACCCTCTCACTTTGCACACCACCTCGACCAAGACACCCAATATCTGCCACTCTATCATCAAACACATTCAACAAACCTTCAAAATACTCAATCCATCTCCCTCTCACATCACCACTACTTGTTATCACCTCCCCATTTGCGCCCCTTCGCTGAAGTTCCCATTTGCTCCCTTGTCTTATGCACTTTATTTACCTCCTTCGAAAACATCTTTTTATTCTCCCTGAAATTTAATGATACTCTCTCACCCACGCATTCCTCACGTGTCGTAGAAGGCGACTAAAGGGGACGGGAGCGGGGGGCCAGAAACCCTCCCCTCCTTGTATTTTAACTTTCTAAAAGGGGAAACATTTGATATATATATATATATATATATATATATATATATATATATATATATATATATATATATATATATATATATATATATATATATATATATATATATATATATACATATATATATATATATATATCGACCCTGACAGAGACAGCACACAAGAGCAGTTCATCTCTGGCCCGCCCATACAACTTGTCGTAAAAATGAACACTAAACACTGGCAATGTTTACGTGCCAGGTCCCTGGGGATGAGCAGTGACGCCCTGAGGTTATAACTGTGGTAGTGGGAGGGCAGGGGAGGGAGAGGGTAAGGATGTGTGTGTTGGTTTGGGCCAGGGAGGGAGGGAGGGAGAAGGAGGAACAGTACTGGGGGTGTAGGAGAGGGTAATGATCTGTCCAGTGTAGTGGGGTGTGGTTTGGGGCGTGGGTTGCCCACCCTGTTCAGTAGGGTGGGGTGGGGTGGGGTGGGGTGGGTAAGAAGAGAGAGATAAACAGAGTTATCTCGTGGAGAAAAACTGGATTTTACTTTACTCCACATAAATGGCAGTTCCCCTCAAGCAGGAACACGAGAGACTAAAGTTCACAAAAGGCACACAAACATACACACGCTGATCCTGCAGTCGCTTCAGTGTTTCCCGTTCTCAGATACTGGGTAATTCCTCACCTCCGTGTGATGAGGGTATATAACTGACTGTCTCTCTTATCAGAGCTTTATTCTCTTCCCGTCCCCTCCTTGCGAAGTCTTGGGCTATATTTACTACTCCCTCAGCTTAAACAGATTTCTTGTTTTCCCTCTCGTGGGCAATAAAGATTCTTTGTTAGGGACGACAGACAGAGGGAAACGACCCTTGGATGCAACGAGGACAAAGACCAGTGTAGCCAAAGCGACGGGCACTGGTGTAGTAAGGGAGGGAGTACGGACCCCACGCCTGGCCAAACATTTACTTGTCTGGCAACAGCGCTAGTGTCATGGCGGCCCGCACACCCACCAGGTGTCTGGGCCCGTCAGTTACACCAACAAACACACCCACTCCTTGTGGGCCCCACCTACACCCTGAATGGACGTCAGCGACAGTGGAGGGAAAAAATAATGATGTTGGATACCATAAACACTGTTCCTTCAGAAGGGAAAAAAGAATTTGCTTTTGTGGTTATCAAGGTTACGGGTTATTGACTCCTCTACCGTTCACAGGAAGAGCTTTGGACCACACAATAATCTGCCGGGGATACGGGCACAAATCCATCGCTCTGAACTACAAGGAAAGACCTGGAAAGTGGTAGGAAAGGCACATTAAAGACTCGTTTGGACACAGTCTTGTGGAGGTCTTCAAGAAAGCTAAGGAAGTGTTCTCTTCTCTCCTATTCATCCCTCTCCCCTGCTGACGTTGTCCTCACGCGGCGGGCCACCCGCAGGTAGGAAATAGCTCCTCACAGCGCACTGGTGACTGAGCCACTCACTTATGACTGTGAGGCACAGCCGTCACGCTGCCTGCGACCACTTACCTTCACGGATGAGCATCAGGAGGGCGCCCGCCCGCCCGCGCCACCCACCCACCGCCTACCATCAACGATATACTGTAACACTGAGCTCATTACTACACGGCAGTAATGAGTAGATAAGATCGATACAAAAACCGCGCTCCTCGTACCCTGCCCTCGAACCCCCCCTCACACAACCAGTGGGGTTTTTACCGAGCCACACGTGAGGTTGTCGCCCCGCGTCTCACAAGGGTCGCGGGAGAGGAGACCATTGAGCCATCTGGGTTCTCATGGCAACCTAAGCTCAGCTTCCAGGCATCCGGCCGCCGCTGGGGATGGTCATCGTCCACCTGGTTTTAAATACAAGGTTCCTGTAAGAGGCTGTTACAATAAGGAGGAAGTGGCGAAAGAAGAAGAAGAAGAAGAAGAAGAAGAAGAAGAAGAAGAAGAAGAAGAAGAAGAAGAAGAAGAAGAAGGAAAAGAGGAGGAGAAAGAAGAGGAGGAGCGCACCGAGGAAACCAAATTGATCTTAATCCGGGTCATTACTTTGGAAGGACGTGATGGTTTGTTTACTTAGTGGGCGGCAAACTACTTCATTTACTCTTGTTTGCCTTTTTAGGCGTTACCGGACTCCGCTTACTTGTGGTTACACCGCGCGTGGTACGTCGCATGAAGTGAGGCTGTATCGTCGTCAACTGGCGGAAGGGATTATAATCTCAGCGATGACCTTCTCGCTCTGTAGGAATCCATCATTACCCTTCCCTCCTAGCAAGCTAAGGCATCGTGGACGCCCCAGCAGCGGCAACACTAAGTATTATGGACAGCACTAACGCTGTCAACAACCTCTGGCGATCCGCTGCCCAGAGACAGAATCTGAGGAGACAGGAGAGGTCGCCTGCCACACATCCTACGCTGACCTGCAATGCTCCAATAACACTGACCCATATAAGCAGACACTGGGACGCAAGAGGTCACAGCAGATGGCTCAGGTTCACGGTGTGGCACGAGACCAAAAGGATCACGAAGATTGCCCTGTCATTATACAAGGTAACACAGGGTCTTGGTGGCCGGAATATTGTCACAGTCGTTCAGATAAAGCTGGAGGAGACTCCTAGTCAAAACGAAGGTCAGAGACGTAGGTACATGGTTGCAGTAGTTTGCAGAGGGTTTATGAAGCTGAAATTAGTCACAGAGACCAGCAGAGTGTCACTGTAGCTGGCAAGGGGTCACAGAGACTGATCCAGGAGTCACATAGCTAACTGACCTCTTTGAAGCACGAAGACGTGTTCACATAAACACAAGTAAAAACATTTTTCATCACAGTGAAATGTGTAAAGTAAAACATGTATATGGAGAAAGTAATAAGATCAGCAGATTACATGATGTTGTAACTGCTAGACTAAGGCTAGGCTATAGGTACTATTGGCGCTTTGGCCTAACTGGAGATGTTAACCGTGTGAATTGTAAAGTTTGTGGTCAAAGATTTGGACACAAACTAGAACACTATGTCTTAGAATGTGAAAAATAAAGTCTTTTAGGGATAGATGTAAACAAACCCTACAAGAAATGTCAAAACACCTTATTGTTTATAACAAGATGCCAGGAATTTTAAGTTTGTATCCACTTTTTGCATCTAGTCGGTAAAACTTGCCATATGAAAGTATGTAATGTATGACTGAAATACGAATTGTAACATCTTATGTAATCAACCCACTGGGGTCTGACTAAGACCCTTTGTGACCCCTGTAGTTTTCCGATGACACCAGCACAAGTCAATCAACTCATGAGTGGTAGAGGGTTGGAAGGCGATTACATAGAGTCACAGAGAAGGCGAAGAGTCAAATGTGTGAGCAGAGAGATGTCTGGGAATGGCATAGATTTACAGACTGGCACAGGGCCGCAGGTGGTGGCACACGGTCACACACTGACACAGATCGAGAGAGGATGGAACAGGGTCACAGGCTGGCTCAGTGCCACACAGGCTCGCGGGTCGCATGAGGTGGGTTGGTGTAGCGCCACTTGGATGGCACAACGTAACGAAAATTGACAGGGAATTAACGGGACTGATACAAGGTCAACAGGGCTAAGAGTCTTACAAGGTCACCTCATATCAGAGTACCAAATCCAGCTATCTCTCTCTCTCTCTCTCTCTCTCTCTCTCTCTCTCTCTCTCTCTCTCTCTCTCTCTCTCTCTCTCTCTCTCTCTCTCTCTCTCTCTCTCCCTGACAACCACAGACGACCAAATATATGCCTATAGCGAGAAAAAAAGAAAAAAAAGATCCCTGATCTTCAGATATGGAAATGATGAACATGAAGACTTCATCATAGGGATATGCGACCTGCAAGCTGGCTGGCGGCAGATCTTCCACAGTACCGGAGGTGCGCGACCTCCCGTCAAGGTAGCAATAGTCGAGGAAATGAGTACAACCTGGAACACGACGAGTGGTTCGGTCTTCTGTGTGCCTCGCTGGGATCAACGTTGGATTGATAGTACAGCCGGTCCGTGGGGCTGAATAGCCCCTAATCGAGCTGATCTAGTGGGTAAAGCAGCACCAGGTCTTGTTGACCGGGAGCGTAACTTTGCATTACCGTAATCTAATCTTCTCATGCACCACCACACATGCATCGCCCTGAACCCGCTAGGCTTAGTTGTTCGCCTTTGATTCATGTTTTGGGTCGAGATGAACCACGTCTGGTCAAGCTGTTAGGTGCAGTAACCACCCCCCCCACCCCCCGTGGCTGGTCTTTTGGGTACAGTAGGCCTGCCTGTGGTGGATATGTTGGGTACTGTAGCCCTGTCTGTGGTGGATATGTTAGCTTCAGTAGCCCTGTCTGTGGTGGATATGTTGGGTACTGTAGCCTTACCTTTGGTTAATATGTTGGGTTCAGTAGTCCTGTCTGTGGTGGATATTTTGGCTACAGTAGCCTTGCCTGTGGTGGATATTTTGGGTACAGTAGCCTTGCCTTTGGTTAATATATTGGATACAGTAGCCCCGTCTGTGGTGGATATGTTGGGTACAGTAGCCTTGCCTGTGGTGGATATGTTGGGTACAGTAGCCTTGCCTTTGTTTAATATGTTGGGTACAGTAGCCCTGTCTGTGGTGGATATGTTGGGTACAGTAGCCCTGTCTGTGGTTCATACGTTGGATACAGTAGCCCTGTCTGTGGTGGATATGTTGGGCACAGTATCCCTGTCTGTGGTGGATATGTTGGGTACAGTAGCCCTGTCTGTGGTTCATACGTTGGATACAGTATCCCTGTCTGTGGTGGATATGTTGGGTACAGTAGCCCTGTCTGTGGTGGATATGTTGGGTACAGTAGCCCTGTCTGTGGTGGATATGTTGGGTACAGTAGTCTGTCTGAGGTTAATATGTTGGGTACAGTAGCCCTGTATGTGGTGGATATGTTGGGTACAGTAGCCTTGCCCTTGGTTAATATGTTGGGTACAATAGTCCTGCCTGTGGTGGATATGTTGGGTACAGTAGCCCTACCTTTGGTTAATATGTTGGTACAGTAGCCCTGTCTGTGGTGGATATGTTGGGTACAGTAGCCCTGCCTGAGGTTGGTATGTTGGGCACAGTACCCCTGTCTGTGGTGGATATGTTGGGTACAGTAGCCCTACCTTTGGTTAACGTGTTGGGCACAGTAGCCCTGTCTGTGGTGGATATGTTAGGTACAGTAGCCCTGTCTGTGGTGGATATGTTGGGTACAGTAGCCTTGCCTTTGTTTAACGTGTTGGGCACAGTAGCCCTGTCTGTGGTGGATATGTTAGGTACAGTAGCCCTGTCTGTGGTGGATATGTTGGGTACAGTAGCCTTGCCCCTGGTTAATATGTTTGTACAGTAGCACTGCCTGTGGTAGATATGTTGGGTACAGTAGCCTTGCCTGTGGTGGATATGTTGGGTACAGTAGCCCTGTCTGTGGTGGATATGTTGAGCACAGTAGCCTTGCCCTTGGTTAATATGTTGGTACAGTAGCGCTGCCTGTGGTAGATATGTTGGGTACAGTAGCCTTGCCTTTGGTTAATATGTTGGGTACAGTAGCGCTGCCTGTGGTGGATATGTTGGGTACAGTAGCCCTACCTTTGGTTAGTATGTTGGTACAGTAGCCCTGTGTGTGGTGGATATGTTGGGTACAGTGGTGCTGCCTGTGGTTGGTACGTTGGATTCGTCATATAGGCGGGTCTGGCTTAATTCTTCGCTAAGATTACCTTGGAGGAGGAGGAGGAGGAGAAGAAGAAAGAGAAGGAGAGTGAGGAGGAGGAGGAGGAGTAAGAGGAGGAGGAAGAAGCGCTGCAATCACCATTCGTCACTCGCTGCCCGAGCGATCCTGGCTGCCTTCAAAGACTCTCTTGTTTCATAATATAACGAAGAAACGCCTTTAATGGGTTTTCTTATCTATTTAGAGTACCAACAAACAAACAGCTGAACATATACAAGCAGTGCACTGAACTTAGATCACAACTTGGAGGGAAAAAAGAGAAGAGATCGTTTTTGCTTGAGGGATTGAGTCTGCAGGCACAGCTCGGGGGCAGCTCCGTCCCCAGCAAGACTTACTCTTACTTTCCATTATTTGATCAGGATGTCTTCTTACGTCTTCCGTTGCAAATGAAAGAGAAATAACGTCTGATAAACAAGAACGAGTGCTTGAATGTGCTTGTCACAGTGGCTGGGTCACTAGAGTGTTACGGGAGTGTTTTTAAGAGTGTGAGTGTTTAGGTGTGCATGCGTGCTTGTAGGAGTGCTCGTATATGCGTTTCTGTGAGAGTCCCCCTGCCAGAAGGTGTCCGTCACATCAGGTGGACGTGACTGTGTGCCCGTGACACGGGGTGACCGTGACACTGTGCTGGTGGAGGGTCCCCGTGGTAATGATCACTAGCGGAGCGCGTCCTTGGCTGTGGGAGGAGGTGCCTGTGACACAGGGTGACCATGAGAGAGGGGGCCCTGTTGAAGGGTACCCATGGGAAGGTGTTCGTACGGAGGAGAAGGTGCCTGTGGGGGAGCGTCCGTGATGGGGTGCATGTATGTACGTAGGGCGTGGTGTGCGCGCCTGCTGGAGGATATCTGTGGCACAGGTGGTCTGTACCAGAGTGTTTATAAGATGATGCCGATGGGAAGGTGCCTTTGTGAGGTGCCTGATGGACAGCAACTACGAGACGGCATGTACTTAACTCTCTCCAAGAAGTTCATTAAATCCGGGATGTATGATGTTTCATTCAAACAGTGACGCCGTTGTAAAGGCTCCTACCTATCTGTATTCTGATGATCTTTTTCAGCAGTTCACAGTCAGTAGTTGGCTACAGTTTCCCAAGCTTTTTCCTTCAGAACAGACACACAAAATATGCTTTGTCACTCGTTGACACTAAACTCTCCTCCACTGAATGCGTTACCAGCATCTTAGGATGTCGTGTGTTTCTGCACACATTTTTATTAGCCTAAGACCAGGTTTCAATAGGGTCATCCGCCTTACACGGTTCAAGAACCTACAACAACCCACTTACATCTTGCCTAACAGTCTCAGTGATTTTTATGGCCTCTCCCCCGTCCTATCTCATTAACACTGAGGCAATGTTCTTCACTGTATTTACATTTGCAACTTTGAATTCGGTCCTTCACATGCAGCTTCTTCAGCTGTGAAAACCCTTCCTTGTGTCATTCAGTTTATCTGATCGTCCTCTGATACCTGCTTCCTCCTGATGATGTTATGAAACAGTTGTGGATCATCATCATCATCATCGTCCCTGATATCATTCCTTATTTGTTCTTCTCGGTCGTTGTTCTTTTACCTTCCCCACGACACTGGTAGAGGTTCCATTGCTGTGTATCCTCTCAAGGTTTGGTTTCTCTCTCTCTCTCTCTCTCTCTCTCTCTCTCTCTCTCTCTCTCTCTCTCTCTCTCTCTCTCTCTCTCTCTCTCTCTCTCTCTCTCTCTCTCTCTCTCTCTCTCTCTCTCTCTCTCGAAATAAAGAACGGTTTCTTGAATTCAGGCAGCGATTCGGCTGTAAATTACACAGTTGAGGAATTACGTAATGAGTGGGTCATACTAACAAGTAGTTAATAAATCACCAGAGAGCTTCAGGTCAAGGTTGGGCTGGATACGTCGATGCTTTAGATAAACACATAAGTGAAATCTCTCAAACACTGTACAGGAAGTTTTACAGAGAAATTCTAGTGGTCTATACATTATACATTCTGTGATGATTCGTTGAACTTTACTTGATGTAAATTTACATATTGATTGTGTATGAATATACATGTGCGTGTATGCCCAGAGTATGTAGGAGAGTTGTGATTACAATGTATGTGTGGGAGTGACCTTCTCACTCGTTTTGTCTCGTCTCTTACCCTATGTGCTATGTCTGCTCTTATGTGCAGACAGACACTTACATCCCAGCCTTAGTCATTCTAGATGCCTGTGAGCAAGTGCTGGAGTGCCTCTGAAATTCTAAGTGCCTCTAGTTGCCTGTGAGTATGTTGTAGTGCCTCTAGACTTCTGAGTGCTTCTAAGTGCCTCTACTTGCCTGTGAGTAAGTGCAGGAGGTTTTACGCCGGCAGGTTGTGAGGGGAGCGCTGCTTGGGGTGGACCTTTCTGACCTTGGCTTGAGATGAGCAGGATAATTGAACCTTCACTCTGCTGGCGAGTCTATTCTCCCGAGTCAGGCCAGACAAGGCTGGCACTCACTACCTCCTACTGCTCTGTGTAACTCCTCGTATCTCCTCAGTGCCTCACACAGCTCCTCCGACTCTTACGTAGCTCATCAGGTCCTCACATACCAATCCTGACGTTCATGCTTCTTTTCAGACGCTTTTTTCCCTAACAAAGACCATCTCATTCACTATATATATATATATATATATATATATATATATATATATATATATATATATATATATATTCCCCGGGGATAGGGGAGAAAGAATACTTCCCACGTATTCCCTGCGTGTCGTAGAAGGCGACTAAAAGGGAAGGGAGCGGGGGGCTGGAAATCCTCCCCTCTCGTTTCTTTTTTTTTTTTTTCAATTTTCCAAAAGAAGGAACAGAGAATTGGGCCAGGTGAGGGTATTCCCTCAAAGGCCCAGTCCTCTGTTCTTAACGCTACCTCGCTAATGCGGGAAATGGCGAATAGTTTGAAAGAAAAGAAAGAATATATATATATATATATATATATATATATATATATATATATATATATATATATATATATATATCATACTTTGTCGCTGTCTCCCGCGTTAGCGAGGTAGCTCAAGAAAACAGACGAAAAAATGGCCCAACCCACCCACATACACATGTATATACATACACGTCCACACACGCACATATACATACCTGCCTTTATTCATTCCCGTCGCCACACTGCCACACATGAAATGACAAACCCCTACTCCTGCATCAGCGCGAGGTAGCGATGGGAAAAGACAATAAAGGCCACATTCGTTCACACTCAGTCTCTAGCTGTCATGTATAATGAACCGAAACCACAGCTCCTTTCCATATCCAGGCCCCAAAAAACTTTCCATGGTTTACCCCAGACGCTTCACATGCCCTGATTGAATCCATTGACACCACGTCGACCCCGGTATACCACATCGTTCCAATACACTCTATTCCTTGCACGCCTCTATATTTATCTATCATACTTTGTCGCTGTCTCCCGCGTTAGCGAGGTAGCGCAAGAAAACAGACGAAAGAATGGCCCAACCCACCCACATACACATGTATATACATACACGTCCACACACGCACATATACATACCTGCCTTTATTCATTCCCGTCGCCACACTGCCACACATAAAATGACAAACCCCTACCCCTGCATCCGCGCGAGGTAGCGATGGGAAAAGACAATAAAGGTCACATTCGTTCACACTCAGTCTCTAGCTGTCATGTATAATGAACCGAAACCACAGCTCCCTTTCCACATCCAGGCCCCAAAAAACTTTCCATGGTTTACCCCAGATGCTTCACATGCCCTGATTCAATCCATTGACACCACGTCGACCCCGGTACACCACATCGTTCCGATACACTCTATTCCTTGCACGCCTTTCACCCTCCTGCATGTTCAGACCTCGATCACTCAAAATCTTTTCCACTCCATCCTTCCACCTCCAATATAGTCTCCCACTTCTCGTTCCCTCCACCTCTGACACATTTATCCTCTTTGTCAATCTCTCCTCACTCATTCTCTCCATTTGACCAAACCATTTCAAAACACCCTCTTCTGCTCTCTCAATCACACTCTTTTTATTACCACACATCTCTCTTACCCTTTCCATTACCTACACGATCAAACCACTTCACACCACATATTGTCCTCAAACATCTCATCTCCAACACATCCACCCTCCTCCGCACAACTCTATCTATAGCCCACGCCTCGCAACCATATAACATTGTTGGAACCACTATTCCTTCAAACATACCCATTTCTGCTATCCGACATAACGTTCTGGCCTTCCACACATATTTCAGCGCTCCCAGAACTTTCGCCCCCTCCTCTACCCTCTGACTCACTTCCGCTTCCATGGTTCCATCCGCTGCCAAATACACTCCCAGATATCTAAAGCACTTCACTTAAAGTGAGGATGAGCAGCTCTGTGTTATCGTCGCTGGCAACATGGAAACCTATGAACGGTGACTGATTCACACGAGTCCTTCCAAGTGCTTTACTACCCTGGACTCTTAGGTCTTCTTTGGCTAAGGAACACTCATGTTCATTTCTTCCTTGGCGAAAGATCCAACAACGAAATATACGAGGGTCTTTGTTTTTGATAACTTGAAATTGTAGGTAGTTCTGAGAGCAGACAGATGTGTGTAACAATGGTGTAACGCAGCGTGACGATGGAGGATATAAGAGGCGGTAACGTAACTGTAAGTGACGGTGGCTTAGTCTAGGGAGCCTGGCCGTGGTTGGTAGTGGTGAGTGGTTGACGAGGCTGTCACGTCCCAGCGTCTGTGGTCCGCAGGACGAGGTCGCCAGCGACACGTCTGGTCTGTGTGTGTGTGTGTGTGTGTGTGAGACCGCTTAAGTCGTTGACACTACCACGTAACTGACGAACTGGTGTGGGCGTGTGGGGTGGGTGGAGAAAGTTATGCATGTATGAGCATGCGTGCCTGGGAGTACAGCTGTGTTCATTACGTGCGCCTGATCGCTCTGTCGGTGGGTCAGACGTCCTAAAAATGGGCTATGAGAAGTCGCTCCTCCCCCGATCCTCTCAGTCACAGCAACATGTGTGTCATGTGATTAGACTGACCTGATGAACCGTTGCCATCACCTCCCCCCCTCCCTCACCCACTCAAGCCCCACCAGATATCATATCAGACGCTTTTATGACCTGGCCTCAGGACTGGCCTCATCAGTGGGTTTTACCTCGCTGACCTTGCCATGACTGGTCCCGAACTGGCTACATAAAAGACCTTTATTTTGCTGACCTAACCATAACCTGGCCCTCAACTCGCCACATCAGAGGAACTTAGCTTGCTGACCCCACCATGAATTAGCCCTACATACATGTTCTCTATCGTGCTGACCTTATTATGGCCTGGGCTCACAAAGGGAAACAATGCATATCTCTCTACATCCTGCAGCTCTTTACATCATGTAGCCCTCTACATCATGAAGCTCTCTACATCATGCAGCTCTCTACCCCATGCGACCGTCCACAACAGGTGTCTGCTTCATCAGGTGGCCCAGCTATGGCCGCAGGTATATCAGCGAGGAACTAAAGTGATGCACCGACGTGTCATCACAAGGCAATCTGTCTTCCCTCTGTCGACACACCCTTGTGCCACGGGAGTCTGACGAGATCACGAGTCGGAGGCTCTGAGAAGGTGAAAGAAAAAAGACACATTCGCCCTTATCACCATCAACCAGAAGGGTGAAGACAGTTGCTGTAACCTGGTGGACTCCTCACGACGATGGGCTACACAGCTATATATCTGTCTGCTGGCTCTCCCGCGCGCCGGTCCCATTCTTGCGGCGTCCCCCTCACTCCCTGAACACTGCTCCTGCCTCCCGACACACTCACAGCTCCTTCCCCGCCTTCTCGCATGCCCAGCCTCCGACCCTGTCGACGCCCGCCGCCATTCCTCTCACCCTGCCACGCCCTCCACCCCGATCCACCTCCTCACCTGCTGAACCTCTGCTTCCTTACCAGCCCCGCTGCCTCACACCTAAACCAACCCACATCTGTTCAAGATCCACTTCTACGTCTGACCCACGTCCACTTCCTCATCCTTTACCCCAGTACGTTTCCTCTGTACCTACAACCAAACCACCTCTGCCTCCACATCTACTCCACATTCTCTCCCTGACCACCACTATCCCCTGCACCTAGCGTATCTGTATCAGGATCAGTCAGATAAACGTGATGCCAAGGGCAGTAGTGGCTGGTACCATTCTACCCACGCACTCCTCCTGCAGCACACACACACACACACACACACACACACACACACACACACACACACACACACACACACACACACACACACACACACACACACTTCCGTGGGGTAGTGGTTAGTGTCACTGACCATCATAAGTCAGCACTTTACAGCCCGAGGTCAGACGCAGATGGGTTCGAATCCTGGGCGCTCATCCTCTCCTTGAGCTGGTCGATAATGAGGTATGTACCTGCTTTAGATTTGTGTGTGTGTGTGTGTGTGTGTGTGTGTGTGTGTGTGTGTGTGTGTGTGTGTGTGTGTGTGTGTGTGTGTGTGTATACACGTAAGGTTATAGACATATATTTACACAAAGACAAGAGAAGGGGTGACACACCCTCCCCGCAACACATAATTAGTAAACAAAGGCAAAACAAAGACAAGCACTGTACACACAATCCCAAACCAATCAGAAATATAAGGTGATATTCCTGTGGCCACTTCAGAATACCAGCAGATCCTGTTCTTCCTCAGCACGACATTCCTTTACAGGTTGTTGGCCATGTTAGGACATTAAGGATGTGCGTCGACTCATCACTGAACTGGATCTAGTATAATGACTACATAATCAATAAGGCAGCTGGAGCAATAGTTCATCATCTCTCGTAGTAAACGTTTCACCTTCACAATATAGACGATGTTACTCATGGTTGGGTCTGTATCAGGACACATATAACACGAGGCTCCTCTCTGGCACCCAGGGTCACGCAAGAGGTTGAAGCACTTGAACACTACTACTACACGCACCAAGTGTTCAGGGTTGGTCTGAGACGTGAGCTCTTCCCGTTACTTATCCCACATGAGTCGCTGCCTCCCTGATGCGGGACGGAGACCTCTCATGAGACGAGGGATGTTTTGTACAACGAATTCAAAGAAAGAGAAGATCCTACCCAATTCATGCTAAGCAAGTGACATGATGAATGTGATGTGCCATTCACTGAGTCTGAACTTGATGCAGCTTTAACCAAGGGCAGGGGCGCTGCCCCTGGGGAGGATGGTATCACTTACGACATCATTAGACTGCTCAGAAGTGTACCTGGTAATCCATTATTAAAGCTGTATAATACGAGTTATGCCTCGGGTCGTCTATCCTCCTCATGGACCAACAGCCTAATTGTATCAATACCTAAACACAATCAACCTGATGAATTTCGCCTCATCTCCCTGACGAGTTGCCCTGTGCAAAACTTTTGCAGAGGATGTTTCTCAACAGACTACTACACAGAATCAAAGAACATATGTCACCTGATGTTGATGGTTTCACACACGAGAAAAGTGTACCCAACTGTATCACTACGCCTCTAGCAGGTCATGGGGACAGAAGGTATAGGTACACCACTTTCTTGACCATAATAATGGTGCATACAATATTGCCAATAGGCAAATTATCATGTATGAGTTAACAAAAATGGATATAGGTGACCGGCTCCTGAACTAGACACTCGGTTATCTCTCTAATAGAAAGTCAGCTGTGTTGTTTCAAGGCTACAAAAGTGAAGTTAAAGACATGCTACTTGGCACTCCTCAAGGTGGAGTACTTAGCCCCACTCTGTTCAATGCATTACTGAAATCGATTTCACAGTGTCCCAGAAATATCATTATTAGCTATGGTGATGACATTCCTGTACATAGCAAAACATATCGTGAAATGCAAACTACTCTCAACTACATACACATAGCTTGTGAAAGACTTGGCTTCATCATATCTGCAGATAAAATTAAGGTCTTCAATAAACGAATTGGTAACGGCAGGAGTGAACCATCTAAGTTGACAGTTGGTGAAACCCGATTGACTATGTCTCCTTCTTTAATATCTTGGCGTCTGAGTCCCATGTGCTGCAGCGAGTGTGTAAAAACTAAATCGACAATGCACAGATAGACTCAGAGCTCTGGAGCTGTTGCACGGTACAATCCTAATTATGGTACAAATATCAGAATTGTTAACATGATGTACTTCGCTTATATTAGGTCTCAAATAGATTACCACGCACCAGTTTTGGTCCTACACAACAGCAAAGGTATCAACAGACGAACAAAATGCAAAATGAAGCCTTAAGAATCATACCTGGTTGTCCAAAGTCCACTAAAGTACTCAACATGCAGAAAGAACTTGGTGTTCCCAGCATTGAAGACACAATACTTGAAATCAATCTTATGATTGAACTGAAACTTCTGCGAGGTGATCCTGGTTGTGTTGTCTCTAAAGTTACATGATGTTGTAACTGCTAGCTAAGGCTAGTAGGATATAGGTACTATTGGCGCTTTGGCCTAACTGGAGATGTTAACCGTGTGAATTGTAAAGTTTGTGGTCAAAGATTTGGACACAAACTAGAACACTATCTTAGAATGTGAAAAAATAGAGTCTTTTAGGGATAAATGTAAACAAACCCTGCGAGAAATGTCACAACACCTTATTGTTAATAACAAGATACCTGGAATTTTACGTTTGTATCCACTTCTTGCATCTAGTGGGTAAAACATACCATATGAAAGTATATAGTGTATGTATTGAAATACGAATTGTAAGATCTTATGAAATATCAACCCACTGGGGTCTGAGTAAGACCCTTTGTGACCCCTGTAATCCTTTTGCGCTACCGCTCACAAGATGAACATGGGGGACACAATAGATTTGCCAGGGACACCGGCAAAAAAAAAGGGGGTGACTGTATTGTTGACTGGTAGTAAGGTTGTTCAGTGTATGTATGACTCATGGTGAGGTGCCTGAGGATTGGTGGAATGCTGGCATAGTGCCATTGTGCAAAGGCAAAGTGGATAAGAGTGAGTGCTCAAATTACAGAGGTATAAGTTTGTTGAGTATTCCTGGGAAATTATATGGGAGGGTATTGATTGTGAGGGGTGAAGGCATGTACAGAGCATCAGATTGGGGAAGAGCAGTGTGGTTTCAGAAGTGGTAGAGGATGTGTGGATCAGGTGTTTGCTTTGAAGAATGTATGTGAGAAATACTTAGAAAAGCAAATGGATTTGTATGTAGCATTTATGGATCTGGAGAAGGCATATGATAGAGTTGATAGAGATGCTCTGTGGAAGGTATTAAGAATATATGGTGTGGGAGACAAGTTGCTAGAAGCAGTGAAAAGTTTTTATCGAGGATGTAAGGCATGTGTACGTGTGGGAAGAGAGGAAAGTGATTGGTTCTCAGTGAATGTAGGCTTGCGGCAGGGGTGTGTGATGTCTCCATGGTTGTTTAATTTGTTTATGGATGGGGTTGTTAGAGAGGTGAATGGAAGAGTTTTGGAAAGAGGGGCAAGTATGCAGTCTGTTGTGGATGAGAGAGCTTGGGAAGTGAGTCAGTTGCTGTTCGCTGATGTTACAGCGCTGGTGGCTGATTCGTGTGAGAAACTGCGGAAGCTGGTTACTGAGTTTGGTAAAGTGTGTGAAAGGAGAAAGTTGAGAGTAAATGTGAATAAGAGCAAGGTTATTAGGTACAGTAGGGTTGAGGGACAAGTCAGTTGGGAGGTAAGTTTGAATGGAGAAAAACTGGAGGAAGTGAAGTGTTTTAGATATCTGGGAGTGGATCTGGCAGCGGATGCAACCATGGAAGCGGAAGTGAATCATAAGGTGGGTGAGGGGGCGAAAGTTCTGGGAGCGTTGAAGAATGTGTGGAAGTCGAGAACATTATCTCGGAAAGCAAAAATGGGTATGTTTGAAGGAATAGTGGTTCCAACAATGTTATATGGTTGCGAGGCATGGGCTATGGATAGAGTTGTGCCGAGGAGGGTGGATGTGCTGGAAATGAGATGTTTGAGGACAATATGTGATGTGAGGTGGTTTGATCGAGTAAGTAATAATAGGGTAAGAAAGATGTGTGGAAATAAAAAGAGTGTGGTTGAGAGAGCAGAAGAGGGTGTTTTGAAATGGTTTGGTCACATGGAGATAATGAGTGAGGAGAGATTGACAAAGAGAATATATGTGTCAGATGTGGAGGGAACGAGGAGAAGTGGGAGACCAAATTGGAGGTGGAAAGATGGATTGAAAAAGATTTTGTGTGATCGGGGCCTGAACATGCAGGAGTGTGAAAGGCGTGGAAGGAATAGAATGAATTGGAACGATGTGGTATACCGGGGTCGACGTGCTGTCAATGGACTGAACCAGGGCATGTGAAGCGTCTGGGGTAAACCATGGAAAGATGTGTGGGGCCTGGATGTGGAAAGGGAGCTGTGGTTTCGGTGCATTATTACATGACAGCTAGAGACTGAATGTAAACGAATGTGGCCTTTGTTGTCTTTTCCCGCACTACCTCGCGCACATGAGGGGGGAGGGGTTGTTATTTCATGTGTGGCGGGGTGGCGATGGGAATGAATAAAGGCAGATAGTATGAATTATGTACATGTGTATATATGTGTATGTCTGTGTGTGTACATATATATGTACATGTCTGTGTGTATATATATATATATATATATATATATATATATATATATATATATATATATATATATATATATATATATATATATATATATATATATATATATATATATATATGTGTATACGTTGAAATGTAAAGGTATGTATATTTGCGTGTGTGGACGTGTATGTATATACATGTGTATGTGGGTGGGTTGGGCCATTCTTTCGTCTGTTTCCTTGCTCTACCTCGCTAGCGCGGGAGACAGCGACAAAGCAAAATAAATAGATAAAATATACCGGCACAAATCAAATCAGAGTTCAACCATCAAATACACTTATCATCATTTTTGACTGAACTCTAACTACGAAGTTATCTTTATACCTAAATACTGGAACGCTTTACGAATTGTTTTTGAATTCTAATGGCAACATATCCACTTCCACGAAAATCATCGTTACAATTTTTTATCTGACGACATATGATGCCATGAATAAAACCCTTACAAGTTAACAAATACAATGATTGCAATCATTACACACACACACACACACACACACACACACACACACACACACACTAACACACACACACACACACACACACACACACGCTCACACACGCAAAGATATATGAATGAGAAATGAATGTAAGGATGAAAATAAAAGATATAAGATCGTCATGATCTCGGTAGATGCAAGATCATTATAATCTCCCGGTAGATGCAAGACTGTTATAACCTTCTGGTAGATGAAATATCGATAGATGTTTTGATGTAAATATCGAGACCGACGTGTGGACAATAGCCATCCAAGTGTACAGGCAGAGTAAACCCGTTCACTCATCTCGAAGACGCCTCTCGATCTCGAACGCCGAAGCTCCATGTACGGTGCAGGAGGCCTCTCTATATATACAGTCTACAGGTGATTACGTAACAACTAACAAGTAAGTGACATCTTGTATTCACAAACAATGTAGCTGGAGAGAAAAATCAACAAGTCAGATGAAGTAAATGATGACACCTGGGGAGGACAGTGAACAAATGCCAAGGATTGTAATATCCAAGACGAGAGCTGCGCTTACACCGAACGTGTCAGAAGTGTAAAAACTGACAGACTTGTGAATGAAAGTAGAAAAGAAAACGATGTTAGTGAGACGCTGGGTGGAAATGACAGTAACGCAGATCACACGCAAGGCAGAACGTTTTTAAACAGAGAAGCAGTTTCTGAATACGACGGAGCACTTTGAAGTAAACAATACTAAGCTTGTGGAAATGGCTGGCAGTTTCACCCGGCTAAATAACTCTTGGTTACGGGAAGATGAGGTGGAGCGAGGCAAGTTATAGATGATATCTGGGATAAGTGAAGATCATACAGGACTGGTAGCAGATGACGCACTGCGGATGTAGCATAGAACAAAGGAAGTTGTTTGAACCAATAGGCATGAGTGACCATACCTCTCAGTTACAACAGCCAAAAAAAACTGAAAAATACTGGACCTGTGGTATAAAGGATCGATTAGTAAAAGTCGCTAGCTATCGATCTGGTCAAAGCAGCATAATCACAAAATAGGCAAATATATTTACAAAACGTGAACAATATGGTTAACGCGTCCATCACAAGAGCAGGACAAAGGAAGAACCAACAGAAAATAGTTATCTCATTGAAAGAAAACGAAAATATCCTTCTACATCTGAACATTCGACGTATGACTGATGTACACAAATGTGGATGTCTTCGTGAGGACTGACAAGATACTTGGGCATCAGGGAACCCAACCCACACGTCACACGTCAGGCAAACATGGAAGACAGTGAGGGCACGGAAGGGGCTCCCCCACACACCCCAGCACGAGAGGAGATTTCTACAAAGATACTCAAGGATAAGAATTCATCTGAACAGTATCTATCAGATGGGAAAGCGGGAGGGTTCAGACGAACTAGGACTGGATAATTGTTTATAGATTACAATCCTTTAAAAACGGAGAAAATGATGATTACATTTATGATGGTGCAAACCTTGGTAAGACCGGCAGCCCTGTGGTAATCCAGCGAGGTTCCTGATCGTCTGAGTTCTCAGAATGTGTTCAAGAAAATTTCTATGTACATGACAAGGAACACGCCATAGCCAGAGGCACCTGATGCGCTATCAATACTTGATATAACCTTCTCACATAACAGGCTGGAAACAGAGGACATCATCCATAATGCACCACTGCATTACAGGTGAACACACGATGCTCGAAATGAGTAAGAAGCTGGTGAAGCACCACAAGAAACAGTAACGAATCCAGACACCAAAATGAGTCACAAAAGTGGAAATCATGTTGAACTGAACAGTTCCTTATTCTGGCAGCACAGATTGGAATGCCCAAATCCACACCCTGTGTACAGACACACCAAGTGTTACAGGAGGTTCTGTGAAGCCTACACTGTGGGATTCAGTTACAGGATGACCGAATCAGGAGAGAAGACTCGATAGATTAATCAGGGAAGGGTGATTTAACAGGTGACGTCAGAAGGTCAAGGAAAGTTCCCCCAGTGGATTGGATGAGGGTAAGATCAAGTAGTCTAAATGAACCACACGACAGGACATTGTGCAACGGAAGACTCAGGAGAGATGAGATGAAATTCTTTTAAAACAACAGAGTAGTGAGAGGAGGTGACTGCACAAACAACAGAGAAACAGAAAGTTTATGACATGTGAGAGGCAAACATACAGGGACCTATGAGTGTCAACTCTCTCCCCATACACACTAAAGGTGATCATAGACGATCCTTACAAACTGTTGATCAAGATGACATAAAGATCTAGGGTGGCACTTGGATGTCATCATGTCTTCCTAAGTATGAAATACTAAATAAGATATTACTGATAGAGGGACGAGGAGCATCCCAGCCCCTGACCACCTCCTTTATATAGCCTTATGGGGCAAGGTTTCCAGCCCCCTGATCACCTCCCTGGGATAGCCATATGGGACGAGGATCCCTGACCCTGATGACCTTCCCTCTGTAGCCGAAAGGGACGAGGATCCCAGACCCGACCTACCCCCATTCCCTTTATAGTCGGAACGAGCGAGGATCCCAACCCTTAACTCCTCTCCAGTTTGCTACCCCTACATACGCACACACACACGCACACACACACACACACACACACACACACACACACACACACCAAGTGGTGGACTACTCACATGGTAATCGGGGATTAGGATCAGTCATTGGACAACATGACGTCTTTAATCACTACAGTGAATGGCTAATCACTTACTCATTACCCCGCAACACACCCAAGTCTTTGTCTGGGTCCATCACAACGTCGTTCTCCCTTCATGCCATGAGTGCCAATCCCAAGAAGCCAGTTAATCTTCTTGAGTCAACATTTTTAAACACCATTTTTTTTTCAAGGCTGTAAGTTAGATACATAATCGTATTATTACAGCGGCCAGGATTAAACTCCTCCAGATTATTAAGTGGATGATTCTTTTCCTGGGGTTAATAATGAGACGGTGCCTGGCCTTGCTTGCCACTTCGTCTTCGTTCCTTCTCGCCTCACCTTTGGAGACCTTCCTGAGTTGTTGTCAGCTGCCCTAATGCATAGCCTCTACCTTCCTCCCTCCCTCCCTCCCTCTCTCCCTCCTCCAGAGGGAGCCTGGCTCTCGTGGGGGCCGGGTGGGATAACAAGCCCAACTCCCTAGGCCCAGTGACTAGGTCCCTCACCACCGGCGGGCCGCCCCAGAGAATAGGGCCCGCTCCTCCTGAGTCGTCGGAGGTTTAATCTCAGACAATCAAAACAACAACAACTCCCTCTTTCGCCGCTTGCCTCTTCCTCCCACTCTTCTTCCTTCTCCCTTCTTCTCTCCTTCTCCTTTCTTCTCTCCTTCTCCCTTCTTCTCTCCTTCTCCCTCTTCTTCGTTCCATTTTCTCTCCATTCCTCCTCCTTCCTCTCTTCCTCCTCTCCCCATGCATTGCTTACTCTCCCTCTCGCTCCTCAATCTCCCTCCTCCACTCCCTTCAACGTACACTTCCTCTCCTTCTAATCCTGTTTATCTCCCTACTGATCCTCTCCCCTTAGTTTTCGAAGCCTTATTGTCTCTACCCACCCCACCCCACTTCCTTTCTCCCTGACTGATAATATCCTCCCATTTTCTCTTTTATTTCTCCCCTTATCTTCGTCTTCCCCCACCACCATCACTCCCTCACTCCCTCCCGCCTCTCAGCCTACCGCCTGGTGTGTGCAGGAAGACTCGTGTCCTTCCCCCCCCACCACCACCACATTGTCATTATCACCTCACGTCGCTACCGTATTGCCACAACTTGCCAGACTTAGTGTGTGTGTGTGTGTGTGTGTGTGTGTGTGTGTGTGTGGGAGAGGATAGGAGGTGGTATTAAGAGATATGGGTCCTCTTGCAAGTAGTGAAGAACAGAAGATTTACGTAGTGAAGAAAGGCTGGATGAAAGGTGCATTCTTAGCTTATTATTGACGTCCTCGTCTCCTTCAGTGTTCTGCTTCCCCTGCCATGATAAACTTTACTACTAAGACTATGCGTCTTGACTGGAATATGGGACGAGAAGCAGAGCTTGACCAGAGCGCCAATAGAGAGAGAGAGAGAGAGAGAGAGAGAGAGAGAGAGAGAGAGAGAGAGAGAGAGAGAGAGAGAGAGAGAGAGAGAGAGAGAGAGAGAGAGAGAGAGAGAGAGAGAGAGAGAGAGAGGAATATGGAAGAGGAGCATACGATGAGAGGAGCCAGGTCGTGAGCACCCATGAGAGAACCAGTCTCATAATATGACCGTCGCCTCAAGAGGACAAAATTCTAATTTATTCATGCGGAACCGTTCAGGTGAGCGCCGGCGGTGGATGCTTCGGTGATGCTGCTCGCCAGATCTTATCTGGCTAACAGACGGTAAAGAGTCGGCTCCAAGCAATGATACCGACGTATACCACATTTTTCCAGTGTGTGTCGGGTTCACTGGATCTTACCATTAAACTTAGTATAGCGTGACGCTTCCTTCCATGCTCGCCTGAGTGCATGCACTGTCTGTCTATGTGTGAGGGAGGGAGTTCTACACTCTCGGGCCTTAACCTTTATCTACCTCTACAGTTATACAACTTTCCATATTTCTGTATGCTGTCCAGTACACAGTTTCTTCATTCAATTTATTTCATTCATTCATTGATCATTTTCCCTCTGTAGCTACCGATATGGCACAAGTAAACGTGCCCAAATCAAAGGCTATCGTGTGTGAGAGGAATATAATGACAGGAAAAGAAATAAGAAATTATCAAACACTCTGAAAGGTGTTTGTAGAACTGACTCATAAAATCAGACAAGAGGAAAAAAGGAGATGAAGAAGTGAATTCCACATCTTAGTTGTTCGAGGGAAGGAGGTATCATAATGGCTAATCCTCGAGTGGCCTGTCTCCAAACAAAAACTACGGGAAGCTTTAACTAAACGTGTGCTTTGAGCCCAAGCCTTGAGGGCGTAGACACATGCAGACAGCTCACAAGGAAAGTGGCCAAAATGATACCTGTAGAACAGAGAGAGAGAGAGAGAGAGAGAGAGAGAGAGAGAGAGAGAGAGAGAGAGAGAGAGAGAGAGAGAGAGAGAGAGAGAGAGAGGGAGAGAGAGAGCGGCAATATCACGGGGCACCTGAGGGGATGGTAGAAGAGGTGATTCCGGGAGAATGAATGAGACGGGAGGATGTTCATTACTAACAGTTCATAGAGTGTAGGAGGAAGAACCACCTCAGATGCATGACCAGTGCTCCATTTCAGGACGAATATAAAACCTTATATGAAACAATCGAACATAAGAAAAATTACGTTTCCTGTACATGTCCCCAGCTTTTGGGAAGCAAACTTGGTGGTGTTGATTATTTGGGACTTTCAGGATGGAGCAAGGGACATGGTTATGCCCAACAAATTAATGTTATTACAAACGTTGAATTGTAATGTTTCGATATTGAACAGAGGGAAACGAATGGCGCTTAGGTAGAGATCTCGGAAGTAATTGCGTTTTATCACTAACAGAAGAGAAACAAAGAAAAGGAAGATACAGCCACCTGGGCCAAGGATAGGATACGTAGCAAACAGCACAATGCTAGCTCACAACCTCACCACCGCCCACCTTCCCCATACCCTGGCGGTACCACCTGCCTGGACGGTACATACCCTGGCGGTAGTACCTGCCCGGACGGTACATACCCTGGCGGTAGTACCTGCCCGTACGGTACATACCCTGGCGGTAGCACCTGCCCGGACGGTACATACCCTGGCGGTAGTACCTGCCTGGATGGTACATACCCAGGCGGTAGTACCTGCCCGGACGGTACATACCCTGGCGGTAGCACCTGCCCGTACGGTACATACCCTGGCGGTAGTACCTGCCCGGACGGTACATACCCTGGCAGTAGCACCTGCCCGTACGGTACATACCCTGGCGGTCGTACCTGCCCGGACGGTACATACCCTGGCGGTAGCACCTGCCCGTACGGTACATACCCTGGCGGTAGTACCTGCCCGGACGGTACATACCCTGGCAGTAGCACCTGCCCGTACGGTACATACCCTGGCGGTAGTACCTGCCCGGACGGTACATACCCTGGCAGTAGCACCTGCCCGTACGGTACATACCCTGGCGGTCGTACCTGCCCGGACGGTACATACCCTAACACACTGCTACATAAGTACTTCCTCATGTCTTTTCTAACAAGTTTCTATTTTTTTTCATGTTATTGCCTCTGGTTGTTCTATCCCTGCATCTTTCGAAGAACAATTCACTACTGACGTCATCAAACTAGTTATAAAATAAATGTTGTGGTCAGGTCACCCCTCACTCTTCTCTCTGCCATGATGGACAAGATTTAATGTTACTGACATTTTCCTGTAACTCAGCGCTCTTCATTCTGGTACTAAATTTTTTCTTCTAGGATTTTCCCTATTAGTTCTTTGTGCTTCTTTAAGTACGGTGAACCAAACCAGTGAAGCACATCTTCCAGTGCAGTGAACCAAACCAGTGAAGCACATCTTCCAGTGCAGTGAACCAAACCAGTGAAGCACATCAAAGTATGACGTTATTTAGGATATGAATAGCTCACTGTGTGTGTGTGTGTGTGTGTGTGTGTGTGTGTGTGTGTGTGTGTGTGTGTGCCCAAGCCCGTTTCTGTGCCCATAGTCTGGCTTTTCCCATGGCGACGCCAGCTTGATCCCTCGCTACGCACAGCACTGCTGACAACCAATTAGCGAGGCCTGAGTAAACGTCGTGCTCACCGTCTCCTCAGTCGTCAGATACCATCATGAATGGACGGATCAGCCAGAACGCTTAGCCCTCCAACGAACCCTGGACGCCTCACCCTCCAACGAACCCTTGAACACCTCGCCCTCCAACGAACCCTAAACACCTCGCCCTCCAACGAACCCTGGACGCCTCACCCTCCAACGAACCCTGAACACCTCGCCCTCCAACGAACCCTGAACACCTCGCCCTCCAACGAACCCTGAACACCTCGCCCTCCAACGAACCCTGAACGCCTCGCCCTACAACGCACCTTGAACGCCTCACCCTTCAATGAACCCTGAACGCCTGGTCCTCCAACGAACCTGAATGTACCCTCCTTTCCTCCCTCCTGAACGTGTGCATTAGCCGAACGTCTCAAGGCCATGCATGCCGGCTGGCCCGGGGCGGGGATGGGAGAGTCCCGGGACAATCGCTGGTCAGGAGGGGGAGTGAAGAGGAAAATGGAGGAGGGGAGTCGGCCATTCTCACGGCTCGTTGTAAAGTCACAAGTAAGAAGGAAGATAAGAGCAGGTGAGGGAAGGAACGGTAGTTGCCCTCTATGGTCAAGAAGGGGCCTCGGGCCAGAGGCATATTAGGTAGAGATTTTGGGAGGATATGGGAAGATGAAGTCACCCTTTAAGGTCACGGAAGGGGGGGAGGGGAAGGGGGGAAGCTTACAAGTTCTAAGTCATGTCATTAGATGGGGAGATGAAGGGTAAAAGGAATGGAATGGAGTAGGCGAAAGAGTGGGGAATATAGGAGAGAAGAGGAAAGAATTAAAGAAAATAAAAATTCACGGGAGGGCACTGCTCTGCGACGAGCTACGATGAGATTTTGACCTGAGGCAGGGCTAGCGCGTAGCGCTCACCGCAAGAAAATACAGTTACAAAGAAAGAATTGTGTGGGTTACGTGTTGTGTAGTTTCATGTGTGAGATAGAGACTGTACGTTTGCGGAATGAATGACAGCAGCCAATGTGTGGGTGAGGCAGAAAGATAAGAAGGCTACCTGAATGAAAGGAGTGACACCTGAAATCCACTGAAGTGCTGGCTCACTGCGTAGCCGCCACTGACCCCTCGCGACCCCGGGTGGGCTGTTCCGGTAGTATACCGTCAACGAGGTCAACTGCTCCTCCACAGTTCTGTCACTACACGAGAATACCCCGACGCTTCCATGTCAACTGGCTTAACAGGCAACAGAAAATGATGCATACAACCCACCTCCTCTGCAACGTCTTTGAAAACAAGTTTCTGCTCAACAACACAATTGACAAATTAGAATCAAAGGAGAAGAAGAACCAAGTGAAAGACAAATGTACAGCTTAATCTGGCGGCTTCAGTGATTACCATCTTGAGTCTAAATAGTAGCAATTATCCTGATGGAGGTCATGGTAGATTATTATGTAATGTTGGGTACTACTTCCCCAGAAGCCACCAGCAGTAGTAGTCCAACTCCTCACACAGGGTACAGTTACTCTCGTCATGGGTCACTGAGCTGTGAGGTACACCATCTCCAGGCCAGATATCCTTCACGGTTCTGTATTTCGGATGCACACAACATACACAGAAGTACAGCATGACTTGATGATAAGGGAGGGAGGGAGGAAGGAAGAGTGGGAGTGAGGGAGTGAGGTAGGTGAGAGGAGTGGTGGCGGTGGTGGCAGTGGATAGAGCGTCGCAGTGGCAGCGGCGACTAGTGGTGCTCGTCCTTCAGTAGGTGACCTACCTGCAGGCGGCCACACCTGTGCCCTGACGCCTTCCTTCCTCCCTCCCTCTCACCCCCCCACCCCCACCCACATCCCCGCCTTACACCTCAGCTACACTCATCTCTGAAATCATGATAGACACACACACACACACACACACACACACACACACACACACACACACACAACGTAAACACTTCAAGTAAAGACAGGTTAGCATCTTCCACGGGTGGCTGGTGTCTACTAACCTGTGTGATGGTGGCAGTGATGTCAGGCAGTCATTCTCTCTCTCTCTCTCTCTCTCTCTCTCTCTCTCTCTCTCTCTCTCTCTCTCTCTCTCTCTCTCTCTCTCTCTCTCTCTCTCTCTCTCTCTCTCTCTCTCTCTCTCTCTCTCAAGCGCCACGCACCACCACTGCCCTTTGGCAAGCCTCCTCTTATGTACTCCAGCAACAAGTGGGGTCCATCCACAACAGGGCCGGGCGCTGAACACCACCTGACCCGTCTAACGGCCGGCCATGATGTACACGCAGTGGACGGCCGGCAGGACGACCCAGGCTCACCCATGCCTGTACATGGACGACAGAGGGCCTTGTGGCCACCCCTGCAGGTACACGGTCTGCAGTTTAACCCACGATTATCCTTTCCAGTACACGGAAGAGAGACATCCGACGATCATCCCTTCCAGTACACGGAAGGGCCCACCAAGATGGAGGGAGGTACAATGATGGCTTCCCACACAGCAATGTTGACCCAGACTAGATTCATATCTTTTCCTCACAGTGCACCACACTTCTACGGTACGTTAGTTACCCATTGTATCCACTACCTTCTCCTCAACCCCTTACAGTTCTTCACAATAGCCTTTCAAATCCGTCTTCGACAAAAACGTATATACAGGACTTTAAGGTGTTATGACAAAAGCCCCTCACGGTATCTGCAGGTTCATTTGTGAGTCAAACATTCACTGAGGGAAATCACACACCAGCGTCGTTTAAACTGGTTGATCTAAAGTTTGACAGGCTGTCAGATTGGGGTTGATGAGCTACAGGTTGTGGTTGAGGAGGACGGTGACGAACCTGACTTGTCGCACTGTTCTGGTCACACTCGTCACCACTGTGGCTATGTAGTGGTGCGTTCCTCGTAGTGACAGTGGTCTTGGTGGTGACCGTGGTCGTGGTGTCTCTTGTAAACTCATTCAGTCCAAACAAACTCTGTTGAGGTCTGTTTACGTTCCTCTGGGGCTATCAGGTGACCTACTGCCCAAACTTTAACTCAGCAGTGTTGCTTTACTGTCGAGTTTCGTCAGTCATTTTCTCTCGTATAGGAAGACTTTCATTTATCTCCCAGAATCTGAGGAAGCATTAAGCGGACCCACCCACTCATTCTTAGCAGTGGAGGCGCCAGATGGTGGGGCTGAACGCACCAGGTGGACCCACTCACTGACACTCAGCAGCGAGGTACCAGATGGTGGGCTAGACTCATAGCTGAAGAATAACAACAACAACAACAACAACAACAACAACAACAACAACTACAAAAACAAAATTTTGCAACTTTAGTTCATGTAAAATCTTCAAGTGATGTCCTCTCTCTCTCTCTCTCTCTCTCTCTCTCTCTCTCTCTCTCTCTCTCTCTCTCTCTCTCTCTCTCTCTCTCTCTCTCTCTCTCTCTCTCTCTCTCTCTCTCTCTCTCTCTCTCTCTCTCTCTCTCTCTCTCTCTCTCTCTCTCTCTCTCTCTCTCTCTCACACACAAACCAAGAAGGTAAATGATTCACAATGACCCGTAGCCCTGAACCTGCCATGGACATCACTTGGGAAAAGCTTATGGTAAAAATCGTGAAAGACAGACGGAAGTTCACACAGAGGAACACCTGACACACGGAGGTTAGGACCCCACTTGGTGACGGGTGAGGAAGATAACAGACAATAAATAACTTACAAAATGCAGGTGCTGCTTCTGCTGCTGCTACTACTACTTCTACTACTACTACTACTACTACTGCTGCTGCTGCTGCTGCTGCTGCTGCTGCTGCTGCATACGCCTGGAAGCTGATGAACTACGTTCTATCTTCTTAAGAATGGTAATATAGAGACATATACAATAGAAAGACCTATAAACACGATTCCTGTGAGTTAGTAACACCGACTCGTTCACATCCCGTCAGTGCCTGTGTACTTCATTAAAGATGAATAATGACCACATCATGTTAGTATCATCTGTTATGTGGGACCAAACCAGCCCAGCTCTCACTCTAACCCTGAACGGATGATCGAGGTGACCAGCAAAGCTGGGCATTTCTGTAACGATGACTGATGACATTATGGTGGACTGGGCCTCGCATGTTAACATGTTAACTACGGCTGATATACAAGAAAATGTTAGAATATCTGGCAAGCAGAAAGCACTCGCATATTACCTTGGAAAGCACGACACAAAGCACGAATACGATAGCCTAAACGGAGGGCAACACTCACCTCTCGGGGGCCAGGTCCAGATCACATCTGCCACATACCTGCGGAAGATAAAGCGAATCATTAACTTCTCACAAAAGGCGTTACACCTTTATTTCCCTAATCAGTTCCATCCGAACCTATGATGAGGTCAAGACTCCGAGCTGCCAGGCGCAGGAACCTGTACAGATGTCATTTCTTCAAATTCCAGTAATTTCCTTACGTTGTCAGCCTCTAATGACCTGCATCTGGAATTTACAGGACAGGATGTGTGTACGTGTGTGTGTGTGTGGGGGGGGGGGGGAGACACCTCTCTAGGGATATCAACATGAAACACAGTAACAATCACGTGGGCAATACAGAGGAATGCATGTCTTACATAACCCGAAAGGCATGCGCGAGGGGCCTATGGTATTACCTCTATCCGTCCGTCCATATCACGGTTCATGTGGCGGTGTAATAGACGTGTGAGTTAGATCAGCCTCTGACCTCGGCTACAACCGTCAACAGACTCAGACCAGATTCATGCTGTACCATCTCGTTGATATCCAATCTTCCTTGGAAACCCCCACATTACAGGAATAACTAAGTCTGCCTCAAAGAAACTGGGTGGCCTGTCTAGATGTCGAAACTTCTTTTCTGAACATTTGCTCCCTTTATACAAAGGATTGAGTCATCCTTGTATGGAGTGATTCCAGCTCTGCATCCTTACTTGACAGAGTTAAGTCAAAAGCGATCTGACTTATAAACTGTCCCAGGCTAACTTCCAAACCTGACTCCCTTGCCCTAGCCCGCAATGTTGGTTCACTTTCTCTCTTTCATAGGTATTACTTTGGTTTTTGCTCCCGAGAGGTGGCTGCTTGTGTGACCCCACCACGCAATACTCGGCAAGCTGTTGCGTCACATGATAACCGTGTGGCCTCTTTCTTCAACTCAAGGGTGGGCCGTTTTGATATCTGCTTCTTTCCCTGCACGTCGAAGCTTTGGAACTCTCTACCTTCTCATGTCTTTCCCAGTAAATATGACCTGGCACATTTCAAAAGACAGGTCTTTTTCAAAAATTAGTAAATACTTTCCCTTATCTTTTCTTTTTCCGTTTCATAATCTCTCTATATTTCAAGTAAGGTCCGGACTTATGGACTTTTGTCCGTGACTGGAGCCTTCAACATCAAAAAAAAAAAATGTGCACGTGTCAAAACTTATTTTTCTCAATGTATTGACAGAACATATGATCAACTTGATTACTCATGAGGATATCACAAGTCAGTGTAAATTTCATTCAAAATCTGGGCCTTAGAAAATTCTCCAAGACACGTTCAAGAATTCCAAGTTTTGATCAGTGTTGGCAAACGTCAAACATTTAACATTTGACGTGTTCTTACGAGCGGTTAGACTTACTTAATATTCACACAGACAATTATCTTGCCCTCTATATTGGTCGAAATCTCGTATGTCAGACAAGGTCTGATCTACCATCTCAGCCAGTCCTCCCCTGGCCAATTTCTCAGAGCCAGCCGCCGCCCCACCCTTGGCTATATAACCGGGCATCATCAAATGCTGGGTTTAGATCCCGTAACTTTACTAGTGCTGCAGACTATGAGTTTTTTCCTCCCACATAATTACGTATGATAAAGTACTTTGCTATGAGAATTTACTGCCCAACCTCTGAGCTGGCCTATGCGGATATCGGGCCTTGGTTACATATAAGCATCTAAAGAGACGCATAGGTAACAAATAAAAGAGAAGGTAAGAGATACAAAGCTAAACGGAATAGATAAAGAAAACGGACAACATAACAGCCTAGCTATGATTGCCAGCGGCCACATACAAATGTGCTTTACCTTAATACTGAGGGCACACGAGGAGACAGTTCATGAGAGCAGACACAAGAGTTATTTCTACAAAAGAAGGAAAGAGCGGTAACCAAAGCGGCGTAGAGCAAGTGGGTCAAGTACTGTGATCAGGCTGGGAGAGTTGGTTAAGCGGTATTGCTCTGAACATATGGACCGCCAAAGATTCTATCGTAATATGTGATTACTTTAGGTGTTACGCGGAGAAAGTCTTACTCTCGCGTTGCCCCGTCTCTTAACCTTGTATATATACGAGCCATGTCTTTACACCTATGCGTGTATAGATGCATACCCTAGCCTACGCCAAGTGCCAACCTATCGACCAGCCCCGAAGGGAGGATGAACAGCTGGGATTTATGTGGGCCGACTGCTGTATCCAGGATTCGAACCCATGCAGATCTTAGCCAGGTGAACCCGTGTTGACTCATGATAAGAGACTGTGTGTGTGTGTGTGTTTCCACATCGTCTACGTCTACCTTCATCTCTTTCATTTCCATCTTCACAGCGAATACGGCCGTAAATCACTGGATGAATTCACATCTTAATTTTCAAACAAATCAGGACTGGTCGACATCGCCGTCTTCAGAATGCCAAGCGCCACCCCACGGCACGCGATGCACGGACTCTCCTCACTTGGATATTCATCAGACTCTGACCAGGAATGTGAGCATCATGGGCACCAGCGATCACTGAACGAGGACTATGTGCAGCGACACTGAACATGCATGAACAGAACATGAGAGGGTTGATGATACTGACTTTACTGCCTGCCCCGGAGGAGGACCTGGTCTCTGCCTGCCCCGGAGGATGACCTGGTCTCACTGCCTGCCCCGGAGGATGACCTGGTCTCACTGCCTGCCCCGGAGGATGACCTGGTCTCACTGCCTGCCCCGGAGGACGACATGGTCTAACTGCCTACCCCGGAGGACGACATGGTCTCACTGCCTGCCCCGGAGGACGACATGGTCTCACTGCCTTCCCCGAGGATGACCTGGTCTCACTGCCTGCCCCGGAGGATGACCTGGTCTCACTGCCTGCCCCGGAGGACGACATGGTCTCACTGCCTGCCCCGGAGGACGACATGGTCTAACTGCCTGCCCCGAAGGATGACCTGGTCTCACTGCCTGCCCTGGAGGATGACATGGTCTAACTGCCTGCCCCGGAGGATGACCTGGTCTCACTGCCTGCCCCGAGGATGACCTGTCCTCACTGCCTGCCCTGGAGGATGACCTTGTCAACTTATTGCCCTGGAGGACGACATGTAATCACTGCCTGCCTTGGAGGATGACCTGGTCAATTTCCTGCCTGGAGGATGATCTTGTCAACTGCCTGACCTGGAGGATGACCTGGTCTCAACCACGGCATTGTACCGATCACTCGTTACGTAAACAACCCAAAGAAGTGGAACATACACACGGATGACTGTAACACCCATACACACGGGTGACCATAATAGCCATACACACGGGTGACCGTAACATCGATACACACGGGTGACCATAACACCAATACACACGGGTGACCGCAACACCCATACACACGTGTGACCGTAACACACATACACACGGGTGACCGTAACATCCATACACACGGGTGACATAACACCCATACACACTGATGACCATAACACCCATACACACGGGTGACCGTAACACATACGCACGGGTGACCGTAACACCCATATACACGTGTGACCCTAACACACATACACACTTGTGACCATAACACCCATACACACGGGTGACCATAACACCCACAAATGGGTCGGTTAAACATAGGTATGTATGAGTGCTCATGGAGAGAAGATATGACGAGCTCACATGAGGCATTACGCACATAACGCACAGAGGAACAAAGATGGAACAGTCCAACACACACACACACACACACACACACACACACACACACACACACACACACACACACACACACACACACGAATAAAAGCAACGCATACCCCGTTGCGAGGGGTTCGGGCGCCTTAATGAACACAGGTTCATTTTATAGAAATGGGCATGGAACCTGATCAGAGCCGTCCACTGTGATGCTATACTGTGTTAGGTTCCAGCAGGTGAAGTGCGCACCACCACCCCGGGTGGGGGGGGGGTGGGGGGGGGGAGAGCTGGGATCTGTAATTAAGCCTCTGGTTCCGTGCTCGTTCGTCTGTTATGTTTATCTTGGCTTCCTTTGCCGGCCATCTTGGTCTGGCTGGGCTGGGCCGACCTTGGAAAATGATAAAAAAAAAGTCATTGCCTCAAATAATTGCCTGGACCATGTAAGCTCGATCGTGTCTCCACACTAAGGCAGGAGTGGGTAGCATTTGCATAAGTAATTGTAAGCCTTAGGTTCGTGTTGTGGCATGTTACTGCCTCGTCTGACTCGCCCTCACGACGCGTAGCGCCCCACACCAATACCTCGACGACGGACTCGGCCTGGCATGAAGAGCGCCTCCTCTGTTTTGACCCTCGGCCAACGTAGCTAACTCGCCTGCACGTAATAAACCTGCCTCGTGATGTGTATATTTCTCCTTGCTTTGTGTGTGTGTGTGTGTGTGTGCGTAGGAGCAGAGGAGAAACGCACACAAGCTTGGGTATATTACATGCACACAAGCACACGGTACACCGTACACAGAGCAGTATATGGCCACAGTGGGAGCAACATCCAGGCCAGGACCTTGCCCCCAGCTGACCCTTTTCATTACCGAGTCTTAATCCTCTATTATCTAAACGTCCTCCGAGGTCACTGCCTTCTCTCCTCACTCCACTTGGGGGAAAAACACACGTCACACAGTCCGTTGACCAGAGCTGTGTCTCAAGGTCGTCCAGAGTCTGTCACTGTTGACCAGAGCTGTGTCTCAAGGTCGTCCTGAGTCTGTCACTGTTGACCAGACCTGTGTCTCAAGGTCGTCTAGAGCCCGGCAGGCAGGCAGGCAGGTGGGTGACGGGTCGTGTCGTGCTCCGCTCCCACATTTCCCTTACATGTATGGCCGTCAGCCGCCGCCTACCTTTATCCCACCATCAGTTCAGGCAACCATCAGACGCAGACTCAAAGCTCTGCCGCCCATACGCGCCGGGACACGAGTGAGGAAGAGTTATTCTTGGACGCAATTATGATATATCATTAGTCTTATCATTAAGCCATTTCACCTTTTACCCGTCACTAGTGCTACTGTTACTACTACTACTTCTACTACTACTTCTACTACTTCTACCACTACTACTTCTACTACTACTACTACTACTACTTCTACTACTACTACTACTACTACTACTTTCATTCATCGACAGGATCTTATTTTTCTTCTAATTTCGTTGTTAATGTCATCATTATCTTTCAATAATGTATTTACATTTTGATGGAACATTCTCTTGATTTTCAAGAGTCGAGAGGCACATTGCTCGACTGACACTGAGAACAATGCCTTTAATAGCCTAGTTGCAGCCGTGAGAGACACTATAATCTACTCCTTAAGGATTGGGTATCAACTCTTTGAGCCTGACGGCGCGATCCTTTAACACGACGAAACGACCCTTAAGAACAGCGTTACGACCATTGGGTACGATGGCCTGGCCTTTCACTTGACCCTTAATCAGGGTCAGATCTTACTAAGGGTCGGATCGTTGCGAACAAGACGTTAAAAGGACGATTCAATCAAGACATTTACGAGAAAACACAATAATAAAGTAATACAAAAAAGAAAAACGAAAATACAGGCCTCTTGTAGATGTAAGACATTGCCAGTCACTCCGCCTCACTGTATGTGAAACCAGACAAACGCCTGGAAGGCAGCACACTTCCGCACCAGCCCTTCCATGCGCCACCAGCCAACAAGTAACGTCACACGCCTCTGTCTACTTGACAAGTTGCCTGCATTAAACTGCTTGGTGACTGCTTGCTTCCAGTGAAATTTACCTTTAAATATCTATGATTAATTTTTTCTCTAATCATTTTTTCCTCTCGAGATGGGTCTTATACAGGTACAGACAGTCTTGTCTCTGTGGTGTCTGTGTCCTTCCATCTATGTGCTTTTGATTTCTCTTCTCTGTTATCATCCCATACACATCTTTGCCTTTGGTTGGCTTCTTCATATCTGTGAATGCACTTAATCTCTCACATTTCTGTGTTTACTAATGCTCCGCCTGACTGTGTGTTCGTTCTCTTTTCGTCATACATTTGTGGTTGGTCTTAACATTCGTGCTTATGTTGACTCTACTCTCAGGTTGCAGAAACACCATAGTCTGGGTACGTGGCTCTTCCTGCATGTGCACGTTCAGTTACTTCCTATGACAGCATGTAGCCATCTGCTCACACACACACACACACACACACACACACACACACACACACACACACACACACACACACACACACACACACACACACAACACACACATACATACATACATATATTCCCATGAGTCTACGGGGAAAATGAAACACGATAAGTTCCCAAGTGCACTTTCGTGCAATAATCACATCATCAGGGGAGACACAAGAGGGAAATATAACAGTCAGTTGATATACAACGAAGAGACGTAGCTAGGACGCCATTTGGTAAACATACGATTGTCCAAATGGCGTCCTAGGTCCGTCTCTTCGTTGTATATCAACTGACTGTTATATTTCTCTCTTGTGTCTCCCCTGATGATGTGATTATTACACGAAAGTGAACTTGGGAACGTATCGTGTTTCATTTTCCCACTGGACTCATAGGAATATACTTGATCACGCGCAAAATTGTGATCCTTTCTATATATATATATATATATATATATATATATATATATATATATATATATATATATATATATATATATATATATATATATATATATATATATATATATACATACATATATATATATATATATATATATATATATATATATATATATATATACATACATATATATATATATATATATATATATATATATATATATATATATATATATATATATATATATATATATATATATATATATATATATATATATATATATATATATATATATATATATATATATATTGACTGGAGTAACGCCATCTCAGTTATTAACTCTAACTCTATTACCAAGAGAAATATCATTGAATCTTCTATTATCAAACACACAAAGAATTATAATCTTAATATCAGTGATGGTCTATACAAATTAGATAATTTTATTGTTGATAAGATTTGTAGAATGATAAGATTATGGACGCTCGTTGTATGTTTTGGACAATCACATGTTTACCAAATGGCGTCCTAGCTTCGTCTCTTCGATGTATATCAACTGACTGTTATATTTCTCTCTTTGTCTCCCCTGATGATGTGATATTACACGAAAGTGCACTTGGGAACTTTTCGTGTTTCATTTTCCCCGTGGACTCATAGGAATATATATATATATATATATATATATATATATATATATATATATATGTATATATATATATATATATATATATATATATATATATATATATATATATATATATATATATATTCATCTATTTATTTATTCATTCATTTATTATACTTAATTGCCGTCTCCCGCGTCAGCGAGGTAGCGCAAAGAAACAGACGAGGAATGGCCCAACCCACATGCATACACATGTATATGCATAAACGCCCACATACGTACATATACATACATAGATATATGAACCCATACATACATATACATACACAGACATATACATATATACATATGTACTTGCTGTCTTCTTCCATTCTCGTCGCCACCCCGCCACATGAAATAGCATCTCCCCCCCTTCCCCCACTTCCAGCGAGGTAGCGACAGAGCAAGACAACAAAGGCCACACTCGTTCACACTCAGTCTCTAGCTGTCATGTGTAATGCACCGAAATCACAGCTCCCTTTCCACATCCAGGCCCCGCAGACCTTTCCATAGTTTACCCCAGACGCTTCACATGCCCTGGTTCAATCCACTGCTAGCACGTTGACCCCGGTATATATATATATATATATATATATATATATATATATATATATATATATATATATATATATATATATATATATATATATATATATATATATATATATATATATATATATATATATATATATATATATATATATTTTTTTTTTTTTTTTTTTTTTTTATACTTTGTCGCTGTCTCCCGCGTTTGCGAGGTAGCGCAAGGAAACAGACGAAAGAAATGGCCCAACCCCCCCCCATACACATGTACATACACACGTCCACACACGCAAATATACATACCTACACAGCTTTCCATGGTTTACCCCAGACGCTTCACATGCCTTGATTCAATCCACTGACAGCACGTCAACCCCTGTATACCACATCGCTCCAATTCACTCTATTCCTTGCCCTCCTTTCACCCTCCTGCATGTTCAGGCCCCGATCACACAAAATCCTTTTCACTCCATCTTTCCACCTCCAATTTGGTCTCCCTCTTCTCCTCGTTCCCTCCACCTCCGACACATATATCCTCTTGGTCAATCTTTCCTCACTCATTCTCTCCATGTGCCCAAACCATTTCAAAACACCCTCTTCTGCTCTCTCAACCACGCTCTTTTTATTTCCACACATCTCTCTTACCCTTACGTTACTTACTCGATCAAACCACCTCACACCACACATTGTCCTCAAACATCTCATTTCCAGCACATCCATCCTCCTGCGCACAACTCTATCCATAGCCCACGCCTCGCAACCATACAACATTGTTGGAACTACTATTCCTTCAAACATACCCATTTTTGCTTTCCGGGATAATGTTCTCGACTTCCACACATTTTTCAAGGCTCCCAAAATTTTCGCCCCCTCCCCCACCCTATGATCCACTTCCGCTTCCATGGTTCCATCCGCTGACAGATCCACTCCCAGATATCTAAAACACTTCACTTCCTCCAGCCTCTCACCATTCAAACTCACCTCCCAATTGACTTGACCCTCAACCCTACTGTACCTAATAACCTTGCTCTTATTGACATTTACTCTTAACTTTCTTCTTCCACACACTTTACCAAACTCCGTCACCAGCTTCTGCAGTTTCTCACATGAACCCGCCACCAGCGCTGTATCATCAGCGAACAACAACTGACTCACTTCCCAAGCTCTCTCATCCCCAACAGACTTCATACTTGCCCCTCTTTCCAAAACTCTTGCATTTACCTCCCTAACAACCCCATCTATAAACAAATTAAACAACCATGGAGACATCACACACCCCTGCCGCAAACCTACATTCACTGAGAACCAATCACTTTCCTCTCTTCCTACACGTACACATGCCTTACATCCTCGATAAAAACTTTTCACTGCTTCTAACAACTTGCCTCCCACACCATATATTCTTAATACCTTCCACAGAGCATCTCTATCAACTCTATCATATGCCTTCTCCAGATCCATAAATGCTACATACAAATCCATTTGCTTTTCTAAGTATTTCTCACATACATTCTTCAAAGCAAACACCTGATCCACACATCCTCTACCACTTCTGAAACCACACTGCTCTTTCCCCAATCTGATGCCTGTATATATATGTATATATTATATATATATATATATATATATATATATATATATATATATATATAATATATAAAAAATATATATAAAATATAAAAATAACATACCTTTTACTTCATGCTTGCTGGTTTATCGCTGGTTGAGTCTGGTGGTTGTGCTACAAACCTTCATGTATGTCTTTACTCACTCAAGCACTTGTTTTATCTCTTATTTATCTGTTGTGCGGTTTTACTATTCTTCCTGCCAGTCTTTACTCACGAGTTCATGTCAACCTCTCTGGCTGTCGTTTCATAACGTGTGGGTTGTAACATAACACATCAAGGAAAAGTTATCATACCTCGTACTAACCAGCCAAACCCCCCACTAGACGTCCTCAGTCCTTTTCACCCACACACACACACACACACACACACACCACACCACACAAGAGGGAAATATAACAGTCAGTTGATATACAACGAAGAGACGTAGCTAGGACGCCATTTGGTAAACATACGATTGTCCAGATGGCGTCCTAGGTCCGTCTCTTCGTTGTATATCAACTGACTGTTATATTTCTCTCTTGCGTCTCCCCTGATAATGTGATTATTACACGAAAGTGCACTTGGGAACTTATCGTGTTTCATTTTCCCACTGGACTCATAAGAATATACTTGATCACGCGCAAAATTGTGATCCTTTCTCTCTCTCTCTCTCTCTCTCTCTCTCTCTCTCTCTCTCTCTCTCTCTCTCTCTCTCTCTATATATATATATATATATATATATATATATATATATATATATATATATATCCCTGGGGATAGGGGAGAAAGAATACTTCCCACGTATTCCCTGCGTGTCGTAGAAGGCGACTAAAAGGGAAGGGAGCGGGGGGGCTGGAAATCCTCCCCTCTCGTTTTTTTTTTTTTTTTCCAAAAGAAGGAACAGAGAAGAGGGCCAGGTGAGGATATTCCCTCAAAGGCCCAGTCCTCTGTTCTTAACGCTACCTCGCTATCGCGGGAAATGGCGAATAGTATGAAAAAAAAAAATATATATGTATATATATATATATATATATATATATATATATATATATATATATATATATATATATATATATATATATATATATATATTGACTGGAGTAACGCCATCTCAGTTGATAACTCTAACTCTGCTACCAAGAGAGATATCATTGAATCTTCTATTATTAAACACACAAAGAATTATAATCTTAATATTAGTGATGGTCTATACAAATTAGATAACTTTATTGTTGATAAGATTTGTAAAATGATAAGATTATGAACGCTCGTTGTATGTTTTGGACAATCACATGTTTACCAAATGGCGTCCTAGCTTCGTCTCTTCGATTTATATCAACTGATTGTTATATTTCTCTCTTGTGTCTCCCCTGATGATGTGATTATTACACGAAAGTGCACTTGGGAACTTTTCTTGTTTGATTTTCCCCGTGGACTCATAGGAATATATATATATATATATATATATATATATATATATATATATATATATATATATATATATATATATATATATATATATATATATATATATATATATTCATCTATTTATTTATTCATTATACTTAATTGCCGTCTCTCGCGTCAGCGAACAGCGCAAAGAAACAGACGAAGAATGGCCCAACCCACACACATACACATGTATATACACAAACGCCCATATACGTACATATACATACATAGATATATGAACCCATACATACATATACATACACAGACATATACATATATACACATGTACTTATTCATACTTGCTGTCTTCATCCATTCTCGTCGCCACCCCCGCCACATGAAATAGCATCTCCCCCCCTTCCCCCACTTCCAGCGAGGTAGCGACAGAACAAGACAAAAAAAGGCCACACTCGTTCACACTCAGTCTCTAGCTGTCATGTGTAATGCACCGAAATCACAGCTCCCTTTCCACATCCAGGCCCCAGAGACCTTTCCATGGTTTACCCCAGACGCTTCACATGCCCTGGTTCAATCCACTGACAGCACGTTGACCCCGGTATATATATATATATATATATATATATATATATATATATATATATATATATATATATATATATATATATATATACATTTTACTTCATGCTTGCTGGTTTATCGCTGGTTGAGTCTGGTGGTTGTGCTACACCTTCATGTATGTCTTTACTCACTCAAGCACTTGTTTTATCTCTTATTTATCTGTTGTGCGGTTTTACTATTCTTCCTGCCAATCTTTACTCACGAGTTCATGTCAACCTCTCTGGCTGTCGTTTCATAACGTGTGCTTGTAACATAACACATCAAGGAAAAGTTATCATACCTCGTACTAACCAGCCAAACCCTCCACTAGACAGTCTCTCAGTCTCTTTACACACTCACACACACACACACACACACACACACACACATACAAGTGGTACCAGACAACTTGTCCAACCAGTGGCAGCAACTGGTAGTAGTGGTGTGGCTATCAAGATAATTTACGGGAGTTACGAGGTCTTTAAGAGCGGCTGCAGCAGTTGAGGAACTCAGGGACATCCATCCTCCCGAGTGGCTCCCTGCTCCCTATAACGCATGATTTGTGCGTCGTTTTAGACGCCCCTCTCTCTCTCTCTCTCTCTCTCTCTCTCTCTGGTGATGTTGGCTGGCGTCTTTGGTGTCAGCAGTGACCTCAGAACGTGTGTGGTGACCTGTGGTCATGTGTGGTGAACTCAGATCGTGTGGGTTGACTTCAAGTCGCGTTGGGTGATCCCAGGTCATTTTTGTGGACTCGGGCCTCGTTGGGTGACTTCAGATCGTGTGGGGAGACCTCTGGTCGTGTGCTGCGACCTCTGGCCCAAACCACATTCGTCGAACCTAAGCAGCACCAGTCGATCTAGGCAACACCAGTCGATCTCAGCAACACCAGTCGATCTCAGCAACACCAGTCGATCTCAGCAACACCAGTCGATCTCAGCAACACCAGTCGATCTCAGCAACACCAGTCGATCTCAGCAACACCAGTCGAAGCAAAAGCAGTCAAGCCTCTGCTACAACCGTTGATGCCAGACCACTCCCCTCGAGCCGGTGATACACACGTTGAGCCCCAGCCACACACCCGTCCACCCTAAAGCACATCCCAGATTCGCTGGTCATACACACTCACCTCCTCCTCCTCCATTACAACTCCCACTGGTGAAGACCAACTCACACTTGCTCTGCCGGGACGATGCTAATGCCTTCACCCACCTGAAGAGCTACGGTGCAGTCCAAGCCACATCTTCAATGTGTGAAAATCTTCATGCCAAATATGGCTGCAGTACATGGGATTTCTTTTTCGATTTATTGCGTCAATGATTCCAGGGAAGGCTATCCCAGCCTTATCTCTGAAGAGGAGCAAAAGACACTCAGTCCCTGCTACCTACATAAAGAGCTTTGCTTTGTCTGTGCCTGGCATCTTGCCTTCTGCCTAAGCCAGGAACCTGCTCCTCGCCCAGCCAACGTCAGGGACCTTCTCACCCAGTCTGCGTCTGTGGTATTTTCTTTCCATTAAAGACAGTAACTTGGTCCTCTCCCCACGTAAACCAATAGCCTCCTCCCCCACCTTTTCCTCCTATTCAAGCGACAGGCTTTCCCCTCTTCCCAATCAGCACGGCATTATCTTCACATGTATGCCATATACCCCCGCACCCATGACAGTTAGAAGGCTTGTTCACCTACCCACAGCAGGGACATGGTCCTCCCACCTACATCAGAGACATGGTTCCCCCACCTACACCAGAGACGTGGTCCTCCCACATACACCAGAGACATGGTTTTCCCACCTACACCAGAGACACAATCTACCCATATACATCAGATACGTGGTCCACCCACATACACCTGAGACAATCTAATCCCACCTACACCAGAGATATAGTCCTCCTACCTACACTAGAGACATGGTCCTCCCACCTACACTAGAGACATGGTCCTCCTACCTACACCGGAGACGTGGTCCTCCCACCTACACCAGGGACATGGTACTCCGACTTACACCAGAACTCATGGTCCGTCCTCCCACCTACACAAGAGACGTGGTCCTCCCACATACACCAAAGACATGATCCTCCCACCTACACCAGAGACGTGGTCCTCCGCCAACACCAGAGACGTGGTCCTCCGCCTATATCAGAGATCTGGTTCTCTCACCTACACTAGAGAAGTGGTCCTCCTACCTACATAAGGGAAATGGTCCTCCCACCTAGACCAGAGACATGATCCTCCTATCTACACCAGAGACGTGGTCCTCCCACATACATCAGAGATATGGTCCTCCCACCTACACCAGAGACGTGGTCCTCCCACCTACACCATGGACATGGTCCGCCCACCTACACCAGAGACGTGGTCCTCCCACATACATCAGAGAAATGGTCGTCCCACCTACACCAGGGACATGGTCTTCCCACCTACACCATGGACATGGTCCGCCCACCTACATCAGAATCGTGGTCCTCCCACATACACCAGAGACATGGTCCTCCCACCTACACCAGAGACGTGGTTCTTCCACCTACATCAGGGACATGGTCCTTCCACCTATACCAGAGACGTAGTCCTCCCCCTACAATAGGGACATGGTCCTCCCACCTACACCGGGGACATGGTCCTCCCACCTACACCAGAGACGTGGTCCTCCCACATACACCAGAGACATGATCCTCCCACCTACACCAGAGGCGTGGTCCTCCCACATACACCATGGACATGGTCCTCCCACCTACACCAGAGACATGGTCCTCCAACCTACACCAGAGATGTGGTCCTCGCACCTAAACCAGAGACGTGATCCTCCCACGTAGACCAGAGACATGGACCTCCCACCTACACCAGAGACGTGGTCCTCCCACATACACCAGAGATATGGTACTCCCACCTGCAAAAGGGACATGGTCCTCCCACCTACACCAGAGACATGGTCTTCCCACATACACCAGAGACATGTTCTTCCCACCTACACCAGAGACATGCTCCTCTCACATACACAAGAGATGTGGTCCTCTCACATACACCAGAGACATGGACCTCTCACTTACAACAGAGACGTGGTCCTCTCACATACACCAGAGACATGGACCTCTCACCTACAACAGAGACGTGGTCCTCCCACCTACGCCGTGGACATTGTCCTCCCACCTACACCAGAGACGTGGTCCTCCCACCTACACCAGAAATATGGTCCCCCCACCTACACCAGAGACATGGTCTTCCCACATACACAAGAGACACGGTCCTCCCACATACACCAGAGACATGGTCCTCCCACCGACACCAGATACGTGGTCCTCCCGCATACACCAGGGACATTGTCGTACCACCTACACCAGGGACATGATCCTCCCACATACACCAGGGACTTGGTCCTCCCAGCTACACCAGAGACGTGGTCCTCCCACCTAGACCATGGACATGGTCCTCCCACCTATAATGGACATGGTCCTTCCACCTAAACCAGAGACATGGTCCTCCCACATACACCAGAGACATGGTCCTCCCGCATACACCAGATACGTGGTCCTCCCGCATACACCAGGGACATTGTCCAACTACCTACGCCAGGGACATGGTCCACACACCTACACCAGAGACGTGGTCCTCCTACATACACCAGAGATATGGTCCCCCCACCTACACCAGGGACATGGTCCTCCCTCCTACACCAGAGACGTGGTCCTCCCACATACACCAGAGATATGGTCCTCCCACCTATTCCAGGGATCTGAACCTCCCACCTACACCATGTTCATGGTCCTCCCACCTACACTAGAGACGTGGTCCTTCCACATACACCAGAGACATGGTCCTCCCACATACACCAGAGGCATAGTCCTCCCACCTACACCAGGAACATGGTCCACACACCTACACCAGAGACGTGGTCCTCCCACATACACCAGAGATATGGTCCTCCCACCTATCCAAGGGATCTGAACCTCCCACCTACACCATGTTCATGGTCCTCCCACCTACACTAGAGACGTGGTCCTTCCACATACACCAGAGACATGGTCCTCCCACATACACCAGAGACATAGTCCTCCCACCTACACCAGGGACATGGTCTTCCCACCTACACCAGACATTTGGTCCTCCCACCTACACCAGACACGTGGTCCTCCCACATACACCAGAGATATGGTCCTCCCACCTACACCAGGGACATGGTCCTCCCACCTACACCAGAGACGTGGTCCTCCCACATGCACCAGAGATATGGTCCTCCCACCCATTCCAGGGACCTGAACCTCCCACCTACACCATGGACATGGTCATCCCACCTACACTAGAGACGTGGTCCTTCCACATACACCAGAGACATGGTCCTTCCACCTACACCAAAGGCATAGTCCTCCCACCTACAACAGGGACATAGTCTTCCCACCTACACCAGACATTTGGTCCTCACACCTACACCAGACACGTGGTCCTCCCACATACACCAGAGATATGGTCCTCCCACCTACACCAGGGACATGGTCCTCCCACCTACACCAGAGACGTGGTCCTCCCACATACACCAGAGATATGGTCCTCCCACATACACCAGAGATATGGTCCTCCCACCTATTCCAGGGACCTGAACCTCCCACCTACACCATGGACATGATCCTCCCACCTACACTAGAGACGTGGTCCTTCCACATACACCAGAGACATGGTCCTCCCACCTACACTAGAGACGTGGTCCTTCCACATACACCAGAGACATGGTCCTCCCACCTACACCGGAGACATAGTCCTCCCACCTACAACAGGGACATGGTCTTCCCACATACACCGGAGACGTGGTCCTCCCACATGCACCAGAGACATGGTCCTCACACCTACACTAGAGACGTGGTTCTAACCCTACGTTAGGGACATGGACCTCTCACCTGTACCAGAGACGTGGTCCTCCCACCTACACCAGAGACATGGTCCTTCCACTTACACCAGAAACGTGGTCCTTCCACCTACACCAGAGATGTGGTCCTCCCACATACACCAAAGACGTGGTCTTCGCATCTACACCAGAGACGTGATCCTCCCACATACCCCAGAGACATGGTCCTCCCACGTACACCAGAAACGAGGTCCTCCCACCTACGCCATGGACATTTTCCTCCCACCTACACCAGAGACGTGGTCCTCCCACATACACCAGAGATATGGTCCTCCCACCTACACCAGGGACATGGTCCTCCCACATACACCAGAGACTTGGTCCTGCCACCTACACCAAAGACGTGGTCCTCCCACGTACACAAATGACATCGTCCTTCCACCTACACCAGGGACATGGTACTCCCACCTACACCAGGAACATGGTCCTCCCAGCTACACCAGAGACGTGGTCCTCCCACATACACCAGAGACATGATCCTCCCACCTACACCAGAGATGTGGTCCTCCCACTTACTCCAGAGACATGGTCCTCCCACCTACAAGAGACATGGTCTTCCCACCTAAACAATGAACATGGTCCTCTCACCTCCATCAGGGATATGGTTCTCTCACCTACACCAGAGACATGGTCCTCTCACCTCCATCAGGGATATGGTTCTCACACCTACACCAGAGACATGGTCCTCTCACCTCCATCAGGGATATGGTTCTCTCACCTACACCAGAGACATGGTCCTCTCACCTCCATCAGGGATATGGTTCTCACACCTACACCAGAGACATGATCCTCACACCTACACCAGAGACATGGTCCAGTCACCTACACCAGAGACATGGTCCTCACACCTACACTAGGGAAGTGGTCCTCCCAACTACATGGAGGTCCTCTCCTTCCACCGTGAGCTCATCCTAGCCTCTCACGTTACCCAGGGACCTCTTGGACGCCCACATCAGGAACCTCTCCATCTACGACGACCCGGCTGAGGAAGGGGAGCACCTCAATGAACGAGGAGATCAATTATCATACTAATTGTCTGTCTAGACACTTTGCCAGGACGACGACCATTCAAACTTTTATTTCATCTCCATTGCTCGGGAAGGGGGGGGTTAAGTTTAAACAGTCCCATGGTAAGCAAAAACTCAACACGAGACAAAGAAAGGAAAAAGATCTTCCAAAGAAAAAGTATGCATACTTTTTTTTCCTCATTTAAGTCCGGGAACTCAACGAGGGGAAATGTAACAGTAGAAACCCTGCGACAATTACTCATTCCTCAGCTGACACCGAACTCACTCCTTCAGGGTTACCTCTGGCGTGAGTCTGAGCTGACTAAGACGCCGTCCTGTATCTGGCAGCTGCTAGCAGGGTAATGGCCATGATGGTCTACCCCCGACACCACAGCTGCAGCAGCTGCAGGCCGATGCCTGGGATGACAAGGCTCAAAATATGTGGGTTGTCTCGGCAGCTTCCAGGCTATGGTCAGTCAGTCAGTCAGTCAGTCAGTCAGTCAGTCAGTCCCCTGTAACACAACCGTACAACTACGTAAGCCAAAACACAACACTACTAACATCTACACTATTTCTCGTCCACTGTCATCATTAATTATTTCTAAAGTCAAACTGGGAAATATGTAAAAAAAAAAAAGAATATCCATCAAAACGTTAAGCAGTTATCACAGATGCCTCGTTAAACTGATGAGAATTTTCGTTGCAAAGTCTGTTAACAGCTTTACCTCGGCAGCGTATGTATCTATTGATTACGGCTCTGAGTCCCGGGTGGGGAAAGGACTCCCCTTTGCTCGAAGGGTTTCAGACATGGCGATCCACATCACCAGAGATGTGGCTCACCACGCCTGCCGGTGCAGACCATCATGGGCGCTGCCGGGAATGTGTTACCTTAGCAACGGCTGACACACGCCTGAATCCGAAGGGTTTTTCCGAGAAGGACGGAGCAGGTCTAGACGCCAGTGCTTCCCAAGAGTCTTCCGAGATGTCGCTTTTCACCAAGAGTCTCCCACCATACTAGCACTGCCCATCTACCCTCCCGTGTAAGCACGGTTACGTAAACACTGCAGGTCAGGTTAAGGTTAGGCAGATGAGCTGGTCGCCCTCACCAAACTGGGCAGAGTCTGCGGACTTACAAATTAGGCCTTGGCTTTACCCCGACGCTGCTGACCGCAGCCTCGTGCTCCCGCTAACTGTCTGTCCATTTCGGTAGCAATTACCTCACTGCTTACAAAACGGAACCACTGACTACCGTCACCCTCCACACCCCAAGGGGCAACGCAGGGTCCCTCGCTCTTTCTGCAGCCCCAGTGAATTACATTAGAGGTAATGATCCAACTTCCCTCATTATCCATAATTTTTGGATAATCTTAAGTGCATAATAATGATGGAACAGATGACTGTAATCAGCTTCTGGGTGAGGAAGGGTGACCGAAGGGTGTGTGTGTGTGTGTGTGTGTGTGTGTGTGTGTGGTGGGAGGTGGGTCCTGAGCTGGCAGGTCCTACGGCATCCATCCCTGTGTTGGGGCGTCCGGTGGTGAGTCAGACGGTGGGGGTAGGGTAGGGTAGGGTAGGGTAGGGTAGGGTAAGGTAGGATAGGGTCGGATATAAGCAGCAGGAAGAGAGAAAAGTCAGGAAAGGAGACAGGAAAAAGGGAATCGAACGTAAGAAGACAAACGATGTAAGGTGATGAATACAAGGAGCAGAAGAGGATGGAGACGAGAGAGCTGACTGTGTGGGGTTATGATTAGGTGGTGTGGGAGACGGGGCGAGGCGGGACAGGTTCATGACCGTAGGAGCAACAACCACATACCCCTGCCACACACACACACACACACACACACACACACACACACACACACACGGGCAGTATGTGGCAAGCAACCACCGACCAGGAGGCCCCTCCCCCCTGGATGCCGGGAGGGTTAGGATGCAGTGAGTTAGCCCTGCGTTGGCTGTCATGTTTCCCTCCCTGGCTCCTCGTTGCTCTCTTTTTTTTCTGCCTTACACATACGTAGGTTGGTGGAATTCTGTGGTCAAACTCTCCTTCCATCTTCCACATAACACTGGACAACATGTAACTCACAGGACTATTCTTAAATCTAAAGACGACGAAAAACTTAAAATCCACTTAACCCTTAAATCTCCCTTAAATCCACGAACCAAACCTCACAGTATTCCAAATTCCACCTAGTGATCTGGAAATCACCTCCCACCTCAGCCCTAAACCACCACCACTCCACGTGGCAGTCCTCAGAGTTCCACATCATCTATCCCTCGATCTCCACATACCCCCAGATCTACCTGATGATCCCTGCAGGACCCGACATCCATACAAGGACAGGTTAAGCCACTGTGATGATCACTGCTCAACTCACCTCCATGAATAATTCAACCTGGCGTTCTCAACACCTGCGACTACTCATCACACACTACTACTGCTGCTGCTGCTGCTGCTTCCTATGCTGCTACTACTACTACTACCACTGCTACTACTACTACTACTACTACTACTACTACTACTACTACTACTAATAATAATAATAATAATAATAATAATAATAATAATAATAATATAATAATACGATTATGAATACGAATGCGACTAATCGTCTACCATCAACCTTCATATAAGTACCCCATACTCGTACTTATAGCACCGTTATGTCTCGTAACCAGTCTCGCCATTGAGACTCACCACAGACACCACTTAAGACTCTCCACTTGAACCACTCATGCTCGGCTCCTCCTCCTCCTCCTCTCTCGTGAAGACACTCACCTGAAGCCTTGTGAACAGCGTGGGATCTGGTACTACACGGCCACACACACACACACACACACACGACGCTTATACTTTTGCTAATGATGCCGGGAGACTCCTCGACCCTCAGAGCAACACTGAGTCAGAAATATCATAATTAAACTTTGGTTTATGATTTAGTTATAACGTTTCCTTCCTGTTCTGATAGGTATGACGTGGCTTAACTCACTCAGAGCGTAAAGCACATATTTGAGACGACTCTACTGGAACGGTCCAAGGCCGAATCAAATATCATCTTATCTCCAAAATCTGATTCTTATGTATCAACTACGCACGCGCCAATAGATAATGATATATATACCTGACTGTATCATTCTCAAACCAAGAAGAATAATCTCTTCGTATCATATCAAGATTTTCATTATAAGTATATCGAGTCTAGTGCGAGTTTTCAAGGAGTTTCCCCCCACACAGCCACTCGAGTTAATAATAGAACTTAAAAAACTCGTTAACTGAGCAAAGCTTGACTTTGCTGATGGTAAGGCTGATGGAATTCAAGAAGAATACGATGCGTGTGTATCACTCAGAAACCAAACATGTGAGCTCTGCTGCGGCTATGCGAGGGAATGTAAGCCAAGAACTCGACATATCCTTTATAGTCCGAGAACAAAATACGCTTGTGTTGTGGTCCAGTGTGTGGACATTGTCTTTGGTACGGGAATAACTCTACTTCCTATTCTTCATTTTCCAACACAGGCGAACAGATAGACAGACAGACAGACAGACAGACAGACAGACAGACAACAGACAGACAGACAGACAAAGGGACAGATACATAGACAAACAGACGGATAGACACAGCAAAGTCCGTAATCACAAACCTTCCGCTACGCAAGATGGAAAACAGAAGCGAGTAAAGTTTAAGTAGTGTATAATACATCTCTGATCAAGTCTTGGTCACAACACAGTTCAGTAAGTGAGGGGACGAGGAACACTACAGGCATCTAGTGGTATGATCCACTACAGTCGTTATCATCATGAAAGACGCAGAAAAAAATGTCGGTGTGGAGACCTTGAAGCTGCTCTCGTGTGACCCATTTCTTGCTAGTCAGGATGGTGTGTGTGTGTGTGTGTGTGTGTGTGTGTGGGTGTGCGTGTGTGTGTGTGTGTGTGTGTGTGTGTGTGTGTGTGTGTGTGTGTGTGTGTGTGTGTGGGAGGCGTGCCCTGCCTCGGGTCTTGTATTAGGTAATATTTCCACTTTAGTCACGAGTGCTTCGTACTCTGCTCGGGTATACTCTAACTAACCCCACCGTCCCACTCTCCTCGTCTCGCCAGCCAAACACGACAGAAAAACACGCGAGACATCGACAATGTCGCTATCACTATGCGTCATGTTCTGTCGTGTGATCTCATCTATAGGCCTCCGGACGCAGCACATAGTCTCATGTGTATTTTCAATAATGAATAACTTACTGAACATTGATATCTGTGACACACTCGTAACAAGCGACTCACTGAGCAGATACCATAGTATGTTCTGAGGTAAACAAAGAAGTTTAGGTAAGGAAGATAACTTTATAAATTCTCACGTGAGTGAGGTGAAAAGAAAAGTTACTAATACTACCTGCAAAGGCTTCCTGCCATTTACATTCACTGTGTCGCCGAGATTAATACGTGTAAGTTAAGATGTACATATCTGTAGTCTTCACAAATTAAGAAATGACAGACGTAAGAACTACTGCTGCTGTGCCGTCAGGGAACCTCAGAGACTATGCTGGACTCAACTTTCCTGCCGCAAGGTACAGCAACATACTCTAGACCTTCCAGTCCTCGGGTGTAAGAGGAGATCCTTCCCCAACTCCTGCGTGGGGCACTGAGGCCCAGGGTTCATCTTCCTCTTCGATACAGCGTCTTCAACCAGACCAGCGCCACCGCTCCAACAACACCGAGGCGTAATTTCCCGAATGGAATGAAATTTATAGAACTTAATGCAAGTGTTTTACAGCACTGCCTGTTTATTACTGAGGATAAGTTGAACCAGAGACGAGTTTTTGGAAGAGGTCGTCCACATTCTTCAGGTGTTTATGGTTTTGTTTTTCACAAGTTTATCAATTATTGGCTCGATGATCCTTGAAGACCAGGCCACCAGGATGGTGTCAGAAGCAGGATCTTCACATAATGTTATCATAAAACACCTTCGGTGCTAAGTTACTACCCTTGAGCACGACGCTACAGACACTGAGAACGATGGTACGACCCCTGGGTATGAAGACTGGCATGGGAACATGATCCTTAAGGGTCGTAACGTCGTGATCACGGGTCGCACCGTCTTGCTCAAGGGTCGTACCATCGTATTCAAGGAACGCACCATTTTCTTTTTTGAGTGTGTGCTTAAGGGGGAACTATCCAAGAACTCCAGCTGGTGCTGTGAGCCAGGCACAAACCAGAGGTACATCAGGTAAGGGACTCCCCACCTCCCTCTGTCCACCATTCTTCCTGGGCTCCTAATCAACCCCGCAACTACGGGTATAAGTGTATCTTCAATCAATCAGTCATGAACTCCATTCACATCCTCCACTCATCATCCCCAGTGTGTGGAAGGGAAACCCTCGACTCTCACAGAGTTGAGGAGATAATTGAAATAAATGCGAACGTGAACAAACTAAATAAGAAGAACAGTAATGAAACAACAAATTGGGTGAAACAACGACAACGGAAAAAGATAAGTACAAAATGAATACCAAAAGCCAAGAATCCACGATACAGCTACAAATATAAGCAAATATGGCCCAAGGAAGTCAGCACCAAATTACAGCAAACAAGGACAAGTGATAAGAGCAAAACAAATGTCAGCAAGTACACACAAACACAAGACAAACCTCGACATCAAATACAGCGAACGAGGACGAACGAGCACAATGTTGTACCCACTCACCACAAACACAAACAAAAACTTAATCACGGAAACAAATAACGCACATTAAAAAAAATCATGAAAGATAACTTCGTAATATAACTCAGTAACACGAACAAACAAGGACAAGAAATCAAGGCGGAGGAAAAAAGAAACGGACAACATGTGTGAGCAGGGGAGCGTGATGGCTACTGCCCGAGTGTTTGTCCAGCCAATCCTGATGGGAGGCGGGACGAGGACACTACCCGAGTGTATGTGTATCCAGCCATTTCAGAAGGACAGCACCAGAGTGCACGTGTGTCCAACCCACTCCTGTGGGGACTAGGAGGCCCACATAGCTTAGATGAAGACCTGGGGAAATTAGATGATACTTGAAGGAGCTAGACGCGCTGGCAGAAAAAGCGACAGGAGTTAGGGAAGTCAGAGGAGCTAAAAGGGGAAACCAAAGGAGCTAAGAGGATAAGCCAGAAGAACCAGAGGCGTTGGAAGGAACAAGAAGCACTAGGAGAAACGAGAGGCAGTAAGAGGAACCAGAGGCGTTGGAAGGAACAAGAGACACTAGGAGGAACGAGAGGCATTAAGAGGATCCAGAGGCGCTGGAAAGATCCAGAGGCGAGGGAAGAAAACCATCCTATGGACTCTGACAGCCATAGTAGCGCTCGACGCCTCTGGCTACGACCGTAGCTTTACCCTAAGAACCAAATGACACAGCAGGCTGGAGGATAGTGTTAGTAGCGTCAAACCTTCCTTCACGTGCATGATTTCCAGGACTCTTAGCTGTAAGTGGTAGATGTTTATAACATGAGCGTCACCATCCTCGCTACGTACAGGTGTCCTGAACATTTCTGGCTATCAGGTATCAGGCTAGTAGCGTCATCGCCAACAGTTGCGTGATGGTGGTCGGTTATCTTCACAGATCTAGATCGACCATGATTATCTGGATTTCTGATGAACAAACGAGGAAAATTAGGTCATGAAAATCCTCATCTTCAAGGCCAATGACTTTGATGATAGTGCTGGAAACACTAGTGCCTAGCGGGGCATCATGACACTCTGGCGGCGGGGGTTATGACAGGGAAACAATCTACAAAATTACGATCATTACTATGACAACTTGATTGATATGGCCGTAGGTGATTAGAGCAACTTCATACCTTAAAAACCTTGTTAGTAGAACGGGAGTTGTTACCACGATCATCACTATACTATCATGGTCATGGTAGAATAGGGGTCTGCCTCTCCAACGCTGTCATCGTGGCCTCGGTGTCAGCTCCATCAACTGATCCCTTCTACCGTGAACATCTTGACCTACACTCGTGTCGAGGGAGTGGTGTTGTAGAGGTCATAAGCCAGACCATCATCATTATGATCAACGAGACCACTAGTATGGTGGTGGTAGTGGTAGTTAGTGGTTATGATGCTGGTGGGTGGTGGTTGGTGCTGGTCATACGGGCGTTGGTGATGGTGTCAGTGGTTCTAGAGGTGGACGACGAGGTGGAGGTCCCAAGCGGCGACCACCACCACTCCCACCAGCATAACCCGACCCCCTAGACCCGTGGCGGCTCGGTTTGATGCCAGAGTATGAGCACCCCTAGTGATGCGAGGCAACGAGGCGCACACAGGACACACAAACCCCTGCCGCCGCACAGCCAGGCACAGCAGACGAGGGAGGACCCACCCTCCTGCCCGCACCCACCCGGCCATCTCCCAGTATTCAACCCTCATCTTCCTACATGCAGATTTATCACCCAGAAATTCATCGTTGCTTCCACTTATCTTGGCGATGGTGTGCGAGGCGCGGATGGCCGCAGTCACCCACACCGCACTCCACACCTCCTCACTCCTATCACCTCCACTCAAAGACCCTCAGAGCGCATGCTTTACCATCAAGCAACTTTACGAGTGTTATTGAGCCGCAAATTTGAGTCACACACTTCAGCATTCATTTCAAATGGATGCTTCACTATGGCATGTTTCAGTGATAAGTCCAGTCAAGGGCTCAGTGACCGTCCAGTGTCAAGGGTTCTGTGTCAGTCGCCAGAATCAAGACAATCGTCGACCTCCACCAACTCTGATGACCCTCAATCTGTCACCTTTTATTCATCTGACCACAGACGTAGACTCTCTTGCTCCACACATTTACGACATGGTTCAAGCAAGGTATTTATAACGCGTCTGACTTGCAAAATCACGAAAACGTATGCAGCCCTTACAACAATTACTGCTAACATAAGGCGAAAACTAGAATATGTCTGTGAGGTTTGGTCGCCGCGCATAAAAAAAAATAAAGCAGAAAAGAGCTAATGGAGAAGGTCCAGAGGAGGGCAACAACGATGGTACCAGAGTCAAGAGAGCTAAATCACAGGGAAAGGCTTTGAATTTGCCCACCATGGGAGAAAGAAGAGTAAGGAGTGACCTAATAACAACTTTTAAGCTTAAAACAGATTGATGATGTAGACAGTGAGAACACTTCTTTGAAAGATGCAGCGATGACACAACCAGATAACGCGATATGAAATTAAGCAAGAAATGTATTTTTGAAAAATTATAGAATTGATAAAGAAGGGAAGGACTGAGCAGACTGGTAAGTGTCCTCAGGATGAAAGATGTAAGCAGGAACAATCGCCTGAGCTGGAGATTTTGACTGAAAAAGAATCCAAAAGAAAAGTGGAAAAAAAAAAGGCAAAGAGGAGGCGGGGATACTAAGACAGGGGGAGGCTGGGGAGGAGAGATGGTATGGGGAGGTGAGGAGTGGTAGGATGATGATGTACGGGGAGGCTGGGGAGAGGGTAAAAAATACTTGATGAATAAATGGCGTTTTATAGTTTTTTTTTTTTCAATTTCTTTTTTCAAAACGAACGCACTGATTCTGAGCGTGCTCCAGCCTTCTCCCTTGTGCTTAACCCTCAATAAGGAAATGTAGTAGGAGGTGACGGTACCGCCCAGGATGGGAGCCAAGGAACTCCCAGAATCAACTACACAAAGAAAGCCACTTGATCATCCAGGACCAGTGACTTAAAACACCATCAAGGATGATGTCATGCATATAAACACTTTAACACAGTCGTCCACGGCAGACCTAAACATAGCTCTCAGGTATGACGCCATCTGAGTCCCCATTTTCAGCTCTTGGGTGTTGGAAAACCCATCGGTAACCAAGACTGACACGTACGATGCGACAGGCGAAGACCTCGTTCTCTCACAGTGGTCCAAAACCCAGCCAGTGGAAGCACACTCCCTCTCCGCATGACGTCACCAGCGCCCACCTACTGCAGCGGCTGGGAGGAGAGTTGTCCACCATCACTGCGGTCTGAGTAAGACCCTTTGTGACCTCTCTAATCCTTTTGCGCTACCGCTCACAGGATGAGTATGGGGGGCACAATAAATTTGCCGGGGACACCGGCACACATCAATCATCCACCAGCCAACCCAGGCCAAGGGTCGCCTCTGCTGTACATGTGTATCATTCTGGTCGTGCTGCTCTTCTTACTGTACATCCGACCACAGTATCGTTGCTAGTGTTATCTGGATGTGTGTATGTGTGTGTGTGTGTGTGTGTGTGTGTGTGTGTGTGTGTGTGTGTGTGTGTGTGTGTGTGTGTGTGTGTGTGTGTGTGTGTGTGTGTGTGTGTGTGTGTGTGGTGTGTGTATGTGCCACGAGTCACACACGCGTTCCTTCCATCATACAATGTTGCTTTCAGGTAGCGAGCATGAGAAAATGACAGCTCACCCTGATGATGATGCCGCATATCACGTGAAGATATAACTTCTTATGACCTGAGGACTTACCCCTACACTACACTACACTACACTACACTACACTATATGAGTCTTGATCTAACGTCAGTGTCCACTATGCCACACAGCCTCTACTGTCACCGACCCTGGTAATACACACCTGCACTCAAAATCATATACCATGTAATCTCTTCTCAGCAGCCACTACACATGTTTCCATTTAAGAGCAATAGTTGGCTCATAGCTCCAGCTGCTGAGGAAAACAGGACGAGCCACCTGGCGCCTCTCCTGAGCACTCTTGTGCACCTCTTACAAAAGCTGACGTCGTGAGAGGCGACGGTATACGGGCGTCTCCAGTGAAGGTGGTCCTCAGTCGGCGATGTCATATCTTCGAGGCCATCGTGAAATCACTCTAAGACGCTGTTGCTATACAGAAGGCAACTACTGTAGGTCAAGGAAAGCTTACAGAAAACGTAAGTGAACGTCAAGTCTGTCAACAAAAATACTCATTATCAACGTCTCCAAACACACAAATAACCAGATTCAGTCACTGGAATCTATGGAAGCCACACAGATGGTGAATCATGATACATGGATACAACTGTTGTAAGATACATGGCGATCTTGAGGTCCAGCGAGTCGAGAGAGGAAGAGAAACAAATGAGAATTGAGAGTGGTCGAGGCAGCCGACACCTGCAGACCTGCTCAGCCACCGTCCAGCCCCGGCCACGACCTGTCTCATGACCTCTGGCTCAGCCACCACCGTCTGGCTCCGGCCACGACCTGTTTCATGACCTCTGGCTCAGCCACCACAGTCTGGCTCCGGCCACGACCTGTCTCATGACCTCTGGCTCGACCACCACCGTTTAGCCCCGGCCACTAACTGTCCCACGACTCTTGGCTCGGCGGCCACGACCTCTCCCACAACACGGGGCTCCTCCCTCGGTGCCTACAACCTCTACAGCAGCCAACCAATCCTTCTGCAGTAAAAGTTTTCTCCTCATTTTGTAAAACATTATGATCAACGTAATCGAAGCTGTGTCGCTCGTGCTGGACGTTTCCCTGGTGACAGATATTTTGTAATCATACTTTCTTCTGATTATACGATAATGTAGTGAATTAAGGCCTTCGTGAACTTGGTGGAAACGGCCGCTCGATACAGAAAAAGATAATGATAGTAGTACATAACCCTCGGTCAGGCCTTATAACTCCCCGAACAAAAGGAAGCTGAGGCCCTGAATGCATGCTTCCCATCAGGATGGTTCTGAATCATATCAGCGAACCGGTTTAGAGCCACATGAATCACGGGACTTGATCGTCTTCACATCTTTTTTCCCCGTGTGTGTGTGTGTGTGTGTGTGTGTGTGTGTGTGTGTGTGTGTGTGTGTGTGTGTGTGTGTGCCTGTGTGTGTGTGTGTGTGTGTGTGTGTGTGTGTGTGTGTTGGGGCGAATGTCTTCGTTTTGCGCAGTGATCGGGTTGTCGCACTGAAGACTTTCTCATTTGTCAGCTCACCATCAAGTTATATGTATGGCCTCGGTACATACAGGCGGCGCGTGGATGAAGAGATGACGAGGCTCATGATGTGGCACCGTCCCCACCACCTTCGTGGACCACCCTGCAGACCACATCAAGACCACGACCAAGTTCCTGGACCATATCATGAGAACGACCAAGTTCCTGGACCACATCATGAGACCGACCAGGTCCACATGACAGCTCACACGGGACACTAGACACTGTTCCCCCTGGGGCGGGGCAGTGCCTTTGTGTGTGGACATCCTACCACTTGGCAGGTCCTTCACGGTTAAACAGGAGGGGAGAGCCAGCGCACCACAAGCAACTATTTATGCAAAGCGCTGGCAGGCGACTGATCCCAACCCTCTAACGAAACTAATTCCGTCACTCATAAATAAGCCTCGTGAAGAAAGAACCAAGATTTCTCAAGTGATCATCTCTGAAAAGAAGAAATAGCTCAGACTCACTGCAGAGTCAACAGACGTTTTCAAAATTCATAATCATTTTCAACTCAACGTACGAAAATTTCTTCATCTTGAATGTATATTTACAACTGCCTGAAATAACTGTTTAAGATTAAAAGGAAGGAAAAGGTGACAGAAACAAGGACAATAGTCTTTTGTTTTTGTTCTTTTGTTTTTCGACTGCAGAGATGAAAAATATTGTAAACAGTTTACAAGCAGATGCAGTAAAAAATACAATTATCATTTCCGTCAAGGTCAGAACTATACAACTATTTCATTAAGCTCCGTTACCAGTAAAACGAACTGTTTCCAGAAGGAAAATAGTTCTGCAGACAACGAAAGTCATCTCTTGTGTGTCAGAACTCAGCCCTGGAGATGCCACCGGCAGGTGCAGTAGGGAACCATACCTGTTCAAATCTTCCTATAAAACGTCCATGGTAGTACATTTTCTCCATACCACATTGTATGCCTTCACTCTCTCTCTCTCTCTCTCTCTCTCTCTCTCTCTCTCTCTCTCTCTCTCTCTCTCTCTCTCTCTCTCTCTCTCTCTCTCTCTCTCTCTGACGTTCAGGCGGAGGAGTGTAGTGGGCGGGAAGGTCTCATGTTATCCGTCCTTCCCATGTATCGTGAGGCTCAATAACTTGGCTCAAGGTGAGTGAAGTGTGTCACATTTCGGCTCTGGCATCAAGCATCTCCTTGATGAGGTAAAGCCATGATGACTCACTCATCACACTGAATGACATCAACGTTCATGCTCGGGAGATCCAGCCACGTAGACTACTGGCAACGCAGACAGGATGACGTTAAGGCATAAGACACATGATGACGTTAAGGTAACAACTGTGTGTTTTTAAAGTAAGACCTTACACTTGCAGAGGTGGATCGACCCTGTACAAGGTGGATCACTGCATCATTTATCAGAAACTGGAAGACTGTCATTACTGGGAGTCTACAGCGATGTGTGAGTGTCATCATTAATCTCATTGCCTTGTGACATCGTAGTCTTGGATGCGCCATGTGAGGGCGGTCTACTTGGTGACCCCCGCGTCCTACTGTGGTATGAGAGACGGTGTGTGTGGTGTGTTCCATGCGTCCAGTGTGACGGTATAGTGACATTCCAGGGGTCAACTGTGAGAGTATCGTGACATTCCATGCGTCAGTTGTGAGAGTATGGTAGCATTCCATGCGTCAGGTGTGAGAGTATGGTGGCATTCCATGCGTCGAGTGTGAGAGTATGGTGACATTCCATGCGTCAGTTGTGAGAGTATGGTAGCATTCCATGCGTCAGGTGTGAGAGTATGGTGGCATTCCATGCGTCGAGTGTGAGAGTATGGTGACATTCCATGCGTCAGTTGTGAGAGTATGGTGGCATTCCATGCGTCAGGTGTGAGAGTATGGTGGCATTCCATGCGTCGAGTGTGAGAGTATGGTGACATTCCATGCGTCGGGTGTAAGAGTATGGTGACATTCCATGCGTCGGGTGTAAGCGTATAGTGACATTCCATGCGTCAGGTGTGAGAGTATGGTGGCATTCCAGACGTCATGTGTGAGAGTATGGTAACATTCCATGGGTCGGGTGTGAGAGTATGGTGGTATTCCATGCGTCAGGTGTGAGAGTATGGTGGCATTCCATGCGTCAGGTGTGAGAGTATGGTAACATTCCATGCGTCGGGTGTAAGAGTATGGTGGCATTCCATGCGTCAGGTGTGAGAGTATGGTAACATTCCATGCGTCGGGTGTAAGAGTATGGGTGACGACATTCCACGCGTCAGGTGTGAGAGTATGGTGGCATTCCATGCCTCAGATGTGAGATTATGGGTGACGACATTCCATGCGTCAGGTGTGAGAGTATGGTGGCATTTCATGCACCAGGTGTGAGAGCATGGGTAACATCCATGCGTTCGGTGTGAGGGTATGCGTCTTGCGACAGTCTTATGTGGTCTTGGAGACTTGTGTTGCTACGGAACTCATGCGTCCATTGCGACACCAGACGTTCAAGACGGATATGACGGCATGACTGACATGTTCTGTGCAACGGATGTGACAGTTCTCGTAAGACAAAATACGTCCTGTGTCATGAGCCTGATGTGAGGGCATGCGTCCAGTAATACATACGCAACAGCTTTGATAATACGTGTCTGGTGGTACAGACAAAGCAACTCATTTGAACGAGCGACCAGTATAGGGCGTGAGGCGCAGAGTGACGAGACACGTGCACTAGAACCCACCCGGCCGTACCAGGTGGCTTGGCAGGCCGGCCGGCACCTGCAAGGCCAGACTGACCCCCCTCAAGACACACTAAACCCTGACTGTCGTCTGATTATTGTTGATACTATCGTAGGGTGAACTGGGTGCGTGTGCCAACGCCAAGAACACCATACTATTTTACTGCACGAAGAGAAACGTGCAAAGTTAACTCTTATGCCGATCTAAGGTGGAAAGATTACCCATAGATTCCCTCCCTCCCTCCATATCCTTTCTTCACTCCACCATCACGCCGTCAATGCCCACCTATAATTCCAATTTGTCTTGTGTGGGCCAAAGTCCAATAATTCCAGACTTGAACGAGGCCCCAAACAACCACTCCGTGTTCCACTCCCTCTTCCTCCTTGTCTCCAGGAACCCAAAATTTCTATCAGTCCTCTGATGCGTTTAACGATCCACATTCCAATAATTCACATAAAGCTAAACTGAAAATCAAGTTCAGTTCGATGCGTTGCCCCGCTTCATTGTCGATGATCAACACATATTAGTCTTACGGTGTCTTAGGTGCGGTGTCTGGCAACGCGAGAGGATACAGCTCTGAGGGCTACTGCTGCTGAGGAGAGGTCGTGGGTCGAGCTGTCTGGGGCTATTACTGAAGTTCGTGTGCTGGATGGTCGCTGTTGGCAGGGGCATTCAACAAGCCACTCCAAATAGGATAGTTTCATTTTACGTCATTCGAATAAGAAGATAGATTATCCGCAGGTGCATCGCCAAAATGGATCCGTTTAATTACGAGGCAGGAACTGTCTCAGCACAGCTTTGCTGCTGGGTCACTACAGTGAGTGCCGACCGTGTGTGGGGTGTTAGATCTGTTGCTGGCCATACTAGAGTAGAGAAGGTTCATTGTCGGATCCTCGCTCGGCTCCGCGCCACACACTAGGCATCCCTGGCAAGCAGGACGGGTTTGTGGGATGTCGCCACAGATGCTCCTCAGGGTAATCACAGTAAAGCGTGCGCCATCTTTGGTGAATGCAACTGTGATCTGTATATCAATAAGCTCGCGGGTCTCTCCCTGCGCTGAACACTGCCATATATGATCCAAAACGATTAAGGCTTTCTATAAGAAGATACTCATAAGCATAAGAGGCCGAAGAAGACTAGGTAAGGAGGAGGAAAAGTACTAAATGTACGGCAACAGCGGCATAAATTATTAAGCTCCCTCCTCCATACCCATCCCTCTCACCACAAGTCTTGACACCGCTCCGTCTGCGGCCCGGCCCTTGCGTCTGAAGAGCCACTTAACCGACACATCCAATGATCTGGGGTGATGGCTGAGCTGCTTGCTACCCGTCATCGCCTGATCATCGCCATGACAAGAGGCTATCACTTAAACAACATCGCCACACAACCTCGCCCTCCTACCACCATTACGTTATCCTACCACCTTTATCCACTAGTAAGTTACCTCCAACCATCAACCACAAACTCAACCACCAATCACATTTAGTCTGCCAGTACCTCCTACTGTCTTCTGCCCATTTACTACCATCGTGCACAACTTCGCCTTCCTACTGCGGTTACATAACTCAACCACCACCCTTACCCTACAGCCAGCATCATCCACAACCTCACCTTGTAACCACAGCTAATGTGAATCTTCTCTCCACTGCTAAGTATCCACCATCACTTCCATCCATCCACTTCAGTATATACCTCCCAACAGTCGCTCATCATCGTCCTCTACTACCCTATCCTCAATACCATCACCATCTAGTACATCATCCTTAATCATCGTCCAACCATACCTACCCCCACAACTACCACCCTCCGCTAACATCGTGCAACCTTAATTACGTCTACCACTCCCACCATAATCATCTACAAGCTTTCCTTTTTTAAACCTAACAATCATATCTAACACCACATACTACCACCATCCACATCCTCATCTCTCAAACATCGTTCTACCTCAACTCAGCTACCACTCCCCCACCACAGCACCCCTATAAATTACCCCCAACCTTCATACGACCATAGCTAATATTATTTTCCCCAAATCCCTTCCTGACACCCTCAGTAATCTGCCAGACAATATACACAAAGAGAACCATCTCAGGACCTCACTTTGTATTCAATTTCCATAGTGCTTTAAAATTGACTCCGTCCGTGCCCCCGCACCTCACATAGCCTCACTACACATCAGCTCATCAGACAACCTTATTCACGCCACACCCGCAACCGTCCAACCCCAACTGGCTATTCTGGTCCGTTCTTCACACTCGCCCACCAGAGACATTAACCTACACAAAGGCAGCGGTGTGTGCGGTTATTACCTACACTCGCCAGCTTGTTTACCTTACCCACCCCTGAGGAGCAGGTCTGGCCCTCCCCTGCCTCTCCTGTGTCTGTGAGTTTCGACCACGTCGCCGTCAGCTCACCACCAGCTCTTGGCTTATGTCGGCCCAACAGCCGTAACCACAGCGGACGTCAGATTAAGCGGGATTAATCCACCACGGAGGGACGTGGGATCACACTTTTGGGGAGAGGATGGCCATATGAGGCTACTCTGGGGTTCCCATAATAGTTTCTTAACCCAGTATGTCTCCAGAACATCATTTCACGGAGATGAACTGATTTGATTTTGATTTTTGCCTTAAGAGTGGTGGATGGCGGCACGGACGCTATACGGGGGACAGGAACTGACCTCCGTGACCACGGTGGATGTTGCCAGCACCGCCAGGGGTCAGCACGTGTGGTCCTCTCCCGGTAATGCGACCCAGCACACTTTATCAAGGGCTGTGATCACGAGTGGTAATCTCGGCTACACTGATGCCCGGCTTTTAGGGGCGCGCGACACTTGAAGGAGAGAGAGAGAGAGAGAGAGAGAGAGAGAGAGAGAGAGAGAGAGAGAGAGAGAGAGAGAGAGAGAGAGAGAGAGAGAGAGAGAGAGAGAGAGAGAGAGAGAGGGCGGAGGGATGGTGATCACATCTAGCCCGCAGGATGGACGACACGAAACTATGACTTGGAATCTGTTGACATTACCGCCTGTAATCGCATGCCTCTTAAGATTATGGCGCTTCTAAGACGAGTGTTAAGACTATCAACGTGGAGGTCGACCTTGAGGACGGTCACTTTTTAATAGCTCATCCTGAGGAGGAAACAGTCCCGAGTGGCGGAGACCGACAGGGACTCTAGGAGGGGTAACCACACTTACGGACCCGCCTCCAGACAAATGCACTTCTGTTACCCTCTGTGCCGAGGTGCCCCATCTCCTCTCCAAAGACCCGAAGACCATTTCTTCTACTCCCATTTGTGTGAGGTTCTCTCCCCCACGACCCAGCACAACCATTCAGAACAATTTCTTGCTGCCTGTTTTCCAAACTGCTGCTCCTAGCACCGAGCACAACCACCCAGCACTACTTTCTGCGCATCTTCACCTTCAACCTTTCCAGAGAGCGTCAGAGTGAGTAATCGTGGGCCGTCTGAGTGAAAGCTGTCGGTGAGAGGCAGCGGGCGAGCAGAGGTTAGCTTGGACGACGTGCTCACCGAGAAGATCCAACTCGTCACCAGAACGCAAAAGCCTTTACGCCTCTCCCTCATTCCCATCACCTGCTGGTGGAGGAGGTTCCACACCAACACGTGTTGGTGGAAGGGGCTCCACACCACCACCTGCTGGTGGAGGAGGTTCCACATCACCACCTGCTGGTGGAGAAGGTTCCACACCACCACCTGCTGGTGGAAGGGGTTCCACACTACCACCAGCATGCTGGTGAAGGAGGTTCCACACACCACCCGCTGGTGGAAGGGGCTCCATACCATCACCTGCTGGTGGAGAAGGTTCCACACTACCACCTGCTGGTGGAGGGGGTTCCACACCACCATCTGCTGGTGGAGGGGGTTCCACACCACCACCCGCTGGTGGAGGGGGCTCCAGACCATCACCTACTAGTGAAGGGGGGCTCCACACTACCACCTACTGGTGAAGGGAGCTCCATATCACCACCTGCTGGTGGAGGGGGCTCTGCGCCACCACCTGCTGGTGGAGGGGGCTCCACGCCACCACCTGTTGGTGGAGGGGGTTCAACAGAACTCTCTGCTGTTCCACACCACCACCTGTTGGTGGAGGAGGCTCTACACCACCACTTGTTGGTGGAGGAGGTTCCACATCACCACCTGCTGGTGCAGGAGGTTCCACACCACCACCTGCTGGTGGAGGGAGTTCCACACTATTACCTGCTGGTGGTATACCGGGATCGACATGCTGTCAATGGATTGAATCAGGGCATGTGTTGCGTCTGGGGTATAACCATGGGAAGTTTTGTGGGGCCTGGATGTGGACAGGGAGATGTGGTTTCGGTGCATTACACATGACAGCAAGAGACTGACTGTGAACGAGTGTGGCCTTTTTGTCTGTTTTCCTGGAGCTACCTCGCTGACGCGGGAAACTGCTTTATTGGATAGTAATGAAAAAAAAATGAAAAAGATGAAATTGTCGCATCTCTTGAAGAACATAAATTAAACATCGGACAACCAACAAGGTTTCCACAATAGAAGATCCTGCCTGACAAATTTGCTGGAATTCTTTAATGTTATTAATGTAAATTGGGACGAAAAATTACCGTCTGATGTAGTATATATAGATCTCCAAAAGGCTTTCCATAAAGTTTCTCACAAGAGTCATTTACATAAACTCAAAGCACACGACATCTGTGAATAACTCTGTACATGGATCAGAGACTGGCTTACCGGAAGAAAGCAGCGTGTAGTATTAAACGGCGAAGCCTCAGATTGGCTAGACGTAACGAGTGGTGTACCACAGGGGTCAGTCCTAGGCCCAATTCTATTCATAGAATACATAAATGACCTAGAATTCGGTATACCGGGGCTCCACGCCACCATCTGCTGGTGGAGAGGGCTCCTCACCACCATCTGCTGGTGGAGAGGGTTCCTCACCACCATCTGCTGGTGAAGGAGGCTCATACCACCACCTGTTGGTGAAGGGGGTTCCACACCACCACCTGCTGGTGGAGGGGGCTCCACACCACCACCTGCTGGTGGAGGGGGTTACATACCACCATTTGTTGATGGAGGGGGCCCCACACCACCTCCTGTTGGTGGAGGGGGCTCCGCACCACCACCTGCTGGTGGAAGGGGCTCCACATCACCACCTGTTGGTGGAGGGGGTTTCTCACTACCATCTGCTGGTGAAGGGGGTTCCACAGGAGTGGGTTTCTCACCATCATCTGCTAGTGGAGGGGGTTCCACACTTCCACCTGTTGGTGGAGTGGATTTCTCATCACCATCTGCTGGTGAAGGGGGTTCCTCACCACCATCTGCTGGTGAGTAGTGTTCCACACCACCATCTGCTGGTGAAGGGTTCCTGGCCACCATCTGCTGGTGGAAGGTGCTCGACATCAGTACTAACTGTTGACGGAGGATCCCATCGGGTGGGGTTGGTCTGGAGGTGCGTCGCATCCCACACAGCCAGGCAGTTATGCTGACCAGTGAGGGTAGACATGTTTCTGTGTTACTCCGCAGTGTGTCCTGCTCACTAGCCTTACACACTCTCTCTCTTGATTTCTTTCCCCCTCTCCCTCACTCTCGTATTTTCTGGAGGAAAGTGAACGGGGGCCAAGAGACTCGACGAAAGTGGACGTGACCCACCAAGTGACTGGAGAAAGATGTGGTTGTCATCCATATAAAGGAAGTGAGGGCACGTAAGAACCACACGACAACTAACGTTCCACACCGCTGCTGTCCCTGCTACAGCGCCAGGCGAGAGTGCCACTGATCGTGTGAGGAGATCTCCAGAACCATTTACATAGGATCATCAGAGAGGATTCAAGGGACGCAAGCGTTAATGTTATTCATATGATGAAGAGGATGTTTTAAGTTGGGATCTGTTATGCTTAGGAATCTAGCGAAGATAAGACGAAGACAGTAGGTTGGTGCCTCGGAGGGTTTCGGCCCATATCATGGGATAGGTCTAAACAAACCCTGCATGATGTCACAACACGTTATTGTTTATATCAAAATATCTGAAATACCAAGTTTGCATCTGGTCGGCAAAACTTTACCACATGAAAGACTATGTAATGAACCAATTTTGTAACAACTATAAACACCCACTGGAGTCTAACAAAGACCCTTTGTGACCTGTGTAATCCTTTAGCACTGCTGCTCATGGGGTGGTCATTAAATCTACCGGGGATACCGGTTTTAGGTTTCTTTAGCAGAAGTAGAGTTCGTTAAGTATATATGAGGTGGCATGAGTAAATGGTTTGAGCTAAGTGGCGGTATGAATTAGGTATCTGAAACTGATGGTACGAATGAGTGGTGGCACGAGTAAGTAGCCTGAATATATAGCGGCATGAGTGATATGCAACTGGAGTGTTCCTGGCTGTGCTAGCACCGAGTTTTCCCCATGAGAGGAGAGCAGGAATGAGTGAATGTGAGCGAGAGCTAGCGCATGATGGCTCTAAATGAACCTGTCACAGATGCTGTATGTCCACACTGGCATTATCAAAGCAAAAGCAAAAAAAAAAGAGAGCATAAGCTGCTTTAGTCCGGCATGCCTGAGGAGATACTGTGAGGAAATGTTGCTAAGAGTCCAGCTCACATGTGCGAGTGAAGGAGGTTCAAGGACTGATGAACCAGAAGCCTCGAGAGCGCTAAGGTCATGTGAAAAAAAACATTCAAAGAAGATAGCAACTGGAAAGCAGAGGCGGATGTCTGACAAGCGCAAGACATTTCTCCGGCAAGTCTGTATATGAAACATACAGATTTGCTGGAACTTGCAGAGGAACTGAAGTACGACCTTTGGTACAGGATTGTAAATTCATAGCTCATGCTCGAACCGGGAATCGAACTAACTGACAGCTGATTTAAACTCACCGATATTAACTACTAAACCACGGTGGCTTATGTGGAAGTCTTCATTATTCATCTTAAATAAATCAAAGACGAAGATAAATCTCAAGTTTTTGTAAGTCATTATACATTTTATTTCCAGCATGCAGATAGAAAGGTAAGGAAAACACAGAACTCTACATCATACCCATGATGGGTGCTTCGAGGTCTCTTTCAGCCTCTAAGAAATATGAGCTATTGTTCCTGGGTGTGTGAGAGAGAGAGAGAGAGAGAGAGAGAGAGAGAGAGAGAGAGAGAGAGAGAGAGAGAGAGAGAGAGAGAGGGGGGGGGGGGTTAATGGCCATTCAGAAGCTAGGGTCACGCCGCTCCTCTGGCTGTGTGATGTTAACCTCAGAACCTCCACCACAACCTTCGTCAGGAGGGATCTCACGCGTCACCGTTCCTTTCAGACACTTTGGCCAGGGTCGCCGCCGGGGGACCTTCCCAGCTGACGATGAATTATTCCCCGGCTGTGAGAAGACATTTACATGCACGCAGGATTATGGCTGTTACTCTCCAAACAATAGATTTATTTTTTTTTTGTCGGCGAGTTGGGTTGAGGAAGGGAGAGGGGAGGGGGGGGGGGGGTGTCTGGTTCCTCGGACAACCACCGTCCACTAAGGTGTCCTTTGTGCCTTTATGTTCTTATCTTGAAGATCTTTCATGAGTAAACAACCCTGGTGGCACCGAGGAGCGACTTGTATAGAGGAAAAATACAATATTCAATTCAGATTCATCAGAATTTGCCAACACAGTTCTCTCGTGTCACACTGTGTTCATATCCTGTGAAGGAACCTATCCAAAGGCCGAAGGTAAAGTCGTCAGTCAGTGTGGATGGCTGGTACAAGGCGACTCGACTAAGAATGACTAATCCCCGGGCAAAAAAAAACGGTGACCAAACCACCGCCTCTATAGCAATGCAGGTGTCACACGTCCTTGGTAATCTGACGGAGAATAAATCCCAATAAGGGATGTGTAAACTAAGATCTTGAAATCCCAATCTCCAATCATGACTAATACGATCAAGATGTTCAAATCCTTACTGACTTTGAAAGACACCGAGCGTCGCCAGCAGCGCCTTCTGCTGCAGGTAGAGAGTAACCATACCCATTTGGGACGAGAGCAGCATCAGCGTCGACCATAGAAGTTCGAAGCAGTTTGAAGCGGTTTGAAGCAGTGAACCATCATCTCGAGTGCATGAGTCGCTGTTGCTTGACGGGTCGTCTCGGCTTCGTGTGCCTCTTGTAGCGCTAACATGAAGCAGCGCAATCAACACAACGATCCACGTAAATATCATTGGCTCCTCTTGAATACCAAGTTTCCCAGGTGATAAAAGGGACAGATAAGCCGCCGATAATCCGCACTCCCGTAATTGGCTGAGGAGGAATGCAGTTTAATCCAGCTGGGACCAGATGCCATCATGTATTGTAGAAGAATGTTACCGTCTTCCTCCTGGGGTGACGGGAACCGACTGAAGCCCAGCAGCTGGAGAGACGGAGACCACCATCAGGGGCCCAGCAGCTGGAGAGACGGAGACCACCATCAGGGGCCCAGCAGCTGGAGAGACGGAGACCACCATCAGGGGCCCAGCAGCTGGAGAGACGGAGACCACCATCAGGGGCCCAGCAGCTGGAGAGACGTAGAACCTCATAAACCCTGCAGCTGGGGCATCGAAAAAAAACACCTCAGGAGCCCACCAGCTGAAGCGAGGGATTGATTTGTGCCGGTGTCCCCGGCAAATTTACTGTGCACCCCATGCTCGTCCTGTGAGCGGTAGCGCAAAAGGATTACAGGAGTCACAAAGGGTCTTACTCAGACCCCAGTGGGTTGATATTACATAAGATGTTACCATTCGTATTTCAATACGTACACTACATAGTCTCAGAGCCCCAGGAACCCAGGAGCTGGGTGATCCAGGGTAATAAACCACAAGACAGTGACCAGGGCTGGTTTGCGGCCGGGAGGTGCTGCACCTCAGGAGCATACTTGATGAAGGCTGACGTCCGCTCGGGAACGTCCGTGCACGTCTGAGGTGCATCCACCTGGGTGAGGAGTGGTCGTTACCTGGTGTGTGTGTGTGTGTGTGTGTGTGTGTGTGTGTGTGGTGCGGTTCGTTTGCCCAGCCTGTTCATACATCCGACGGAGCACAGAACAAATACAACACTCCAGTCGAGAGCCACCGAGTCTGGCAAGGATTCACTGATGAAGCAGACCTTGTCGCCTGGCCATCCCCTCCATCACAGCATGACACACATCTTTCATATCATGTCCCGCGCTGCGCTCACGTGATCAGACGCTAAATTGATAGACTACGTCCAAGTAGCGATCGCTGCATTCATACCATGGTCCAATGCGTTCACAAGGGATACAAATACGTTGAAACACATACATTGCGTTTAATCTGTCATAATAGGTTCTTACATACATGACAGCTGGGGGTCAAACAAAGGTACCTTGCGTTCATATATAGTGGAATACGTTCACACAAGATGAAACGCAATAAAATTCGACCTGCAGCGCGTTCACACTGGCTGCAGTGAGTTCATACTGACTGCAGTGCGTTTTCACCGGCTTCAGTGAGTTCATACTGACTGCAGTGCGTTTACTCTGGCTGCAGTGTGTTTACACGAACTCCTGTGCATTTACACTGGCTGCAGTGTGTTTGCACGAACTACTGTGCACTTACACTGGCTGCAGTGCAGTCTAACCCCCGTAAGTGCGTCCACAACCTAATAATTATCATATGAATGTTCATTATAGACTAGCGAGCGTTTCCGTTCAGTCAGGCGTCCGACCAGTAGAACGCTGATCGTAGGGTAGGTGACACACCTCCTGCACATCTTGTTACCGTGGTCATCAACCCTCACAGCCTTCCACTACACGTAGTCTTATCATGTTCCTCGTCAGATAATTCTTCTCTTATCCTCAAGGATCACGTCCCTCCACTTTCCTATCACGTTTTATCAGCCGCGACCAACGTTCCTCTCAACGAAATACAATAAACACACACACACACACACACACACACACACATACCTCAACGCCAAGTTCCACTCCTGCACGGCTCCCCGTCCCTTAGATGTGCCCATGACAGACGAACCCATTTAAGGCAATTATCCGGGCGACCCTCGCTGAGATTTTGAGTTGTGCTGGTATCACCAGCCTGGCCCGCTGTCATGGAAGCCTCGCACAACGTTCACCAAGCGCTTTTGGAGGTGTCTGACCGGTCGTCACATCCTCCAGTGCTGAATGAGGACAGTCTCTGTCCTCTGTCCTCCTCCCGACACTCCATCCATCTCTATACCTCCTCTTTTCCCCGACCTGCTGATCCCACCGCATCTCATTCTTCTGATGACGTGGTTTTGACGAGAACATCCCTGCACTTCCTTGTATCCAGCGGCGCTACAACCCCACCTCCTCCTGGCTCCATAAACTCAGGTTCCAATACCACCCCAGTAACACCAGGGTAGTCTGGTGTACTCTCCTTGTATGGCCACACCACAGGATAGCCTGATATTACCACACCACAGGACAGCCTAGTATGGTCACACCACAGGATAGCCTGGTATGGCCACACCACAGGATAGCCTGGTATGCCCACACCACAGGTTAGCTGGTATGGCCACACCACAGGATAGCTTGGTATGGCCACACCACAGGTTAGCTGGTATGGCCACACCACAAGATCGCCTGGTATGGCCAAATCACAGGGTAGCCTGGTATGGCCACACCACAGGATAGCTTGTAAGGTCACATCAGAGGATAGCCTGGTATGGCCACACCACAAGATCGCCTGGTATGGCCAAATCACAGGGTAGCCTGGTATGGCCACACCACAGGATAGCTTGTAAGGTCACATCAGAGGATAGCCTGGTATGGCCACACCACAAGATCGCCTGGTATGGCCAAATCACAGGGTAGCCTGGTATGGCCACACCACAGGATAGCTTGTAAGGTCACATCAGAGGATAGCCTGGTATGGCCACACCACAAGATCGCCTGGTATGGCCACATCACAGGGTAGCCTGGTATGGCCACACCACAGGATAGCTGGTAAGGTCACATCAGAGGATAGCCTGGTATGGCCACACCACAAGATCGCCTGGTATGGCCACATCACAGGATAGCCTGGTTATGGTCATGCTCGACCCGCTGCCCTGGGAACACCGCCCCCACACTGTTGACTATGTAAGCAACGGCAAATTACAGTAGGAAGTTTGGCGCCTCCAGCGTAGGGTCCTGCCACACGCCCTCCCACGCCTTGCCACACGCCCTCCGGAGCCCACATCACGCTCGCTCACATACATTAGCATCTTTCCACTTGCGCACATTACCACAGCCACTTACAGTAAGTATCCCTTTATCAAAGGCTCTAAACCCTCACGTCTCAGGTTTCATGAACTCAGCAACTAACCTCACTGACGCTGACGTACTTGGGGAACGTCTTACTGCTGCACCAAGGCTTTGTAAGCTCATGAACCTCACTGACGTAGCCAACTGTAACCCTATCATCTGTATATGCTCGAAACTGATAAAGATTTTGCCCATGTACACACACGCCCATCTACGTACCATCTCACACTGACTCTCACAGTCTCGTGTTCGCCATTATACACTTACAATTCAACCACTTCCATCTTCACATGCATTTCTATATGGCCACCCTACTTAATCTAAAGTCCTCACCTGTGGTGTCTCGTCACACCTGCTTCCCCCAACCCCACTCCCTCCCAGACCAGACAAGGGTACCCACACACACCCAGTGCCCCACTGGGAGTCGCTGGCACTGTCATTACTTTCCTCCTCAGACTAATAAAACACTCCATCCTGAGCTGTCTGCCTGCGCCTCATCACAAACCTCAGCACCACAGACAAATCGGGGATTTACTAACTCACATAAACTTTATGTCTCATCTGTTCAAAGACAAATATAGACAGATGATTTTATAGAAATAATAGGTAGTGGGTCACCTACAAGTTGACTTTCCAATTGCTTACAGAACAGTAAACTTGTTGTGACGGCAGCATAACTGGACCAACATATAGTTTAGACAGAAGGACATTATTCACTTATCCAACGACACTACGGAACAAAACACACATCCCCCACACAACCAGCGTCTCAGGACGTAAGGTGAGTGTTGGGAGGTTCAGAAGTTATTGGTGTTAAGGCTAAGACAAGCACGGGGAGAAAGGGCCACAAGTGAGCTGCAATTAGACCCTGATCCTGGTGGTGATGGTTACATTTATAGGAAAGCTCGACACTTGGTGCTTGAGGCATCTTTGGTGGCGGTGGTGGTAGCCGTTCAGAAAATGCGCCACTTCGTATCAAGGTGAACGCGCTGCTAGTCTGGGTCGCCTCACCACACGCTTGCAGCCACGTTCGTCCTGGAAGTATGTGTGGGTGTTGGTGTGGGTGGTGTGGGTGTTGGTGTGGGTGGTGAGACAAGGAGGGACGTGAGTGTTGCATCCTGAACCAACGCATCATGATGTCATCTACGTCAAGTTGTTCTCTAACAAAGAATCCATCTCCTTGAATATATCATTTTTTTTTCTGTATTTTTACCAAAAACGTAAACTCTTTTCCCGCACGATGTACTACCACTAGCTAGTAAATCCTCTATTCTAGAACCTTGCTTGTATAACCCCCCGCCCCGGGCAAAAATCCTCGACCATCCGTCTCTTTCGAAAAATGAGATTAAAGACTCAGTTTCAACGTCAGGTCCAAGAATTTGTCTATCATTTCACCTTCGACAAGAACTATGCAATTAGCGACCTTTTACTTTCCCACGGACCTTATGAACCCCATTCTAGACTACGGGATGCCAATAGGCCACAAAGAGACACAGGAAACCTAACACAAGTCAAGACAAAAGACGATCATGGACCACTAGCAAGACACCACCTCACATACACCATTAACATTACAAGCAGCAAACGTAAGGTTTCCACTTGAAAACAGAAAATCAGTCTAAGGGCCAGAAATCAATGTATACTATAACATAATGGCGTCTTAAACTTTTCCACTCTTCTTACCGTATCTGATGCCAGCGTTACTTTGTGCCTACAGTATGCAAATAATTTGAAATTTCATCTTTACACAGAAACTGCTGGACTTTGAGGGAGGTACTCATCTTTCCCTACATCCCCATCTTATCCTGTTTTCCTCTTGGACCCAACCTTGTAATACTTGTCTGCAGGATGCTGTAAGTCTTCCAAAACCAACAACCCTCCCACAAGATCACCCATTATCCTGGATCATGTTATACACCTCCTCTGGCTACAAAAAAATGTCCTCCACTGTCAGTCCTAACCAGTCAGTTCCCACAACATATCCTCCTAGTACACTTCCTGCGAAAATTATAACAGACAAACTTATTTAATATGGAGCGATTCTTCCCTCCCAGGAGTGATTCTTCCCTCCCAGGAGTGATTCTTCCCTCCCAGGAGTGATTCTTCCCTCCCAGGAGTGATTCTTCCCTCCCAGGAGTGATTCTTCTCTCCCAGGAGTGATTCTTCCCTCCCAGGAGTGATTCTTCCCTCCCAGAATTGATTCTTCCCTCCCATTAGTGATTCTTCCCTCCCAGGAGTGATTCTTCCCTCCCAGGAGTGATTCTTCCCTCCCCGGAGTGATTCTTCCCTCCCAGGAGTGATTCTTCCCTCCCAGGAGTGATTCTTCCCTCCCAGGAGTGATTCTTCCCTCCCATTCGACTCCAGATCACGAGACGTAACTTCAGTGAATCACACAACGATGGAACCATCTTAATCATAAAAAAATCTCTGTATTCTTGAAAAACACAAATATTAAGTACGCACTGAGGGTGTTAACTATTGAAAGACACAATAACTAGATACCAATAGTGGGTGTTTACTATGCTGTAGCATTATAGATTTCCTTTCTATAGTTAAATCTTGACATTTTTATGGTGAAACTCTTTTTCTTGTTCTATACACTACACAATCTCTCCGGTAAGTATGACACCAAGTCGCTACACCTAAAAATATATTCATATCGGAACTTTGAATTTTCTGATATCTATTGGATCGAGCACCCTCTTAAGATCAATGTTGGAATTCCCTCAAGGAGCTACTTTTCTCCCTATTCTGTTTTCAATGAAAGTTGATATGATACAGTCACGTACCATCGAACACTGTGAGGGACAATAATACATATACCATTTGTCGCATGTATAAAATTATTCGACCTTACCACGTTAGAATCCTCCCATACACATTCCTTCCTCACATCCTTCTCATTTATTATCTAATCATTCGCGCAAAGGAAAAAAAAATCTTAAATATTCCTTCTCAAACATAACAAAAATGATTTCTATCAAGAAATGCCTCCACAGGAAATGGGTGGCTCATAATATACACAGAGTTGAATTGCAAACACATAGAAAATCTGTGTGTGTGTGTGTGTGTGTGTGTGTGTGTGTGTTCACTTTAGCGTGTTACGCTACAAATGTGTCTGGGATGAGCGGGATCTGCTAATGAGAGCTAGCGTGCGGGCGGTTGGCTGCCTGCGTGCCTGGCCGCCCGCCTCACCAGGGCCTGACCCTCAGCTACTGGTCTTAAATTTCGATCAAAATCTCAAGTAATGTACCAGGCGTCCCTCCCTCCTAGCCGGCCAAACACGAGTGTGGACGGACGTGTGGGGGAGTGCGGACATATTGGTGCTGTGGGGGCATGTAGACATAACGGTGCTGTGGGGGTGTGTGGACATACTGGTGCTGTGGGGGCGTGTGGACATACTGGTGCTGTGGGGGTGTGTGGACATACTGGTGCTGTGGGGGCGTGTGGACATACTGGTGCTGTGGGGGCGTGTGGACATACTGGTGCTGTGGGGGCGTGTGGACATACTGGTGATGTGGGGGTGTGCAGACATACTGGTGCTGTGGGGGAGTGCGGACATATTGGTGCTGTGGGGGCGTGTAGACATACTGGTGCTGTGGGGGGTGTGCAGACATACTGGTGCTGTGGGGGTCTGTGGACATACTGGTGCTGTGGGGGTGTGTGGACATACTGGTGCTGTGGGGGCGTGTAGACATACTGGTGCTGTGGGGGCGTGTAGACATAACGGTGCTGTGGGGGTGTGTGGACATACTGGTGCTGTGGGGGTGTGTGGACATACTGGTGCTGTGGGGGCGTGTGGACATACTGGTGCTGTGGGGGCGTGTGGACATACTGGTGCTGTGGGGGCGTGTGGACATACTGGTACTCTGGGGGTGTGTGGACATACTGGTGCTCTGGGGGTGTGTGGACATACTGGTGCTGTGGGGGCGTGTGGACATACTGGTGCTGTGGGGGCGTGTGGACATACTGGTGCTGTGGGGGCGTGTGGACAAACTGGTTCTGTGGGGGCGTGTGGACATACTGGTGCTCTGGGGGTGTGTGGACATACTGGTGCTCTGGGGGTGTGTGGACATACTGGTGCTGTGGGGGCGTGTGGACATACTGGTTCTGTGGGGGCATGTGGACATACTAGTGCTGTGGGGGTGTGTGGACATACTGGTGCTGTGGGGGCGTGTGGACATACTGGTGCTGTGGGGGGCGTGTGGACATACTGGTGCTGAGGGGGGGCTAGTGGACATACTGGTGCTGTGGGGGCGTGTGGACAAACTGGTTCTGTGGGGGCGTGTGGACAGACTAGTGGATGTGGGGGTGTGTGGACCACCTGGTCCTGTGGGGTGGGGGATGTGCGGGACATATGGTGCTGTGGGGGCGTGGGACATAGCTGGTGCTGTGGGGAGTGTGGACATACTAGTGCTGGTGGGGTGTGGTGTGGACATACTGAGTTGTGGGGCGTGTGGACATAATGGTTGTGGGATGTTGTGGACATACCTGGTGCTGTGGGGGTGTGTGGACATACTGGGCGCTGTGGGTGTGTGGTGGACATACTGGTGCCTGTGGGGGTGTGTGGACATACTGGTGTGCTTGTGGGGGTGTGGGAAATACTGTGGCTGTGGGGGTGTGTGGACACACTGTGGGTCATGTGGGGATTGTGCGGACATTATTTTGGTGCTGTGGGGGTGTGTGGACATACTGGTGCTGTGGGGTGTCTGGACATACCTGGTGCTGTGGGTGTGTGTGGACATACTGTGGCTGTGGGTGGTGTGACATACTGACTCTGTGGGTGTGTGTGGACATACTGTGCTGTGGGGGTGTGTGTGACATACTGTGTGTGGGGTGTGTGTGGACATACTGTGCTGTGGGGTCTGTGGACATAGTGATGCTGTGGGGGCGTGTGGGCATACTGTGCTGTGGGGTGTGTGACATACTGGCTGTGGTGGTGGTGTGTGGACATACTGGTGCTGTGGGGTGTGTGACATACTGGTGCTGTGGGGTGCGTGTGACATACTGTGCTGTGGGCGTGTGGACATACTGTGCTGTGGGGGTGATGGACATACTGATGCTGTGGGGGTGTGTGGACATACTGTGCTGTGGGGAAGTGGACATACTGATCTGTGGGGGCACGTTGGATATAATGTACTGTGGGGGTAAGTGAGTCATACTTGCTATGGGGTGGTCGTCGTGGATATACTGTTACTTGGGGTGTAAGTGGACATACTGATACTGTGGGGGTCGTGTGGATATACTGTTACTGTGGGGGTAAGTGGTCATACTGATACTGTGGGGGTCGTGTGGATATACTGTTACTGTGGGGGTAAGTGGTCATACTGATACTGTGGGGGTCGTGTGGATATACTGTTACTGTGGGGGTAAGTGGTCATACTGATACTGTGGGGGTCGTGTGGATATACTGTTACTGTGGGGGTAAGTGGTCATACTGATACTGTGGGGGTCGTGTGGATATACTGTTACTGTGGGGGTAAGTGGTCATACTGATACTGTGGGGGTCGTGTGGATATACTGTTACTGTGGGGGTAAGTGGTCATACTGATACTGTGGGGGTCGTGTGGATATACTGTTACTGTGGGGGTAAGTGGTCATACTGATACTGTGGGGGAGTGTGGATATACTGTTACTGTGGGGGTAAGTGGTCATACTGATACTGTGGGGGTCGTGTGGATATACTGTTACTGTGGGAGTAAGTGGTCATACTGATACTGTTGGGGGTAAGTGGTCATACTGATACTGTGGGGGTCGTGTGGATATACTGTTACTGTGGGGGTAAGTGGTCATACTGATACTGTGGGGGAGTGTGGATATACTGTTACTGTGGGGGTAAGTGGTCATACTGATACTGTGGGGGTCGTGTGGATATACTGTTACTGTGGGGGTAAGTGGTCATAATGATACTGTGGGGGTCGTGTGGATATACTGTTACTGTGGGGGTAAGTGGTCATACTGATACTGTGGGGGTCGTGTGGATATACTGTTACTGTGGGGGTAAGTGGTCATACTGATACTGTGGGGGAGTGTGGATATACTGTTACTGTGGGGGTAAGTGGTCATACTGATACTGTGGGGGTCGTGTGGATATACTGTTACTGTGGGGGTAAGTGGTCATACTGATACTGTGGGGGAGTGTGGATATACTGTTACTGTGGGGGTAAGTGGTCATACTGATACTGTGGGGGGAGTGTGGATATACTGTTACTGTGGGGGTAAGTGGTCATACTGATACTGTGGGGGAGTGTGGATATACTGTTACTGTGGGGGTAAGTGGTCATACTGATACTGTGGGGGTCGTGTGGATATACTGTTACTGTGGGGGTAAGGGGTCATACTGATACTGTGGGGGTCGTGTGGATATACTGTTACTGTGGGGGTAAGTGGTCATACTGATACTGTGGGGGAGTGTGGATATACTGTTACTGTGGGGGTAAGTGGTCATACTGATACTGTGGGGGAGTGTGGATATACTGTTACTGTGGGGGTAAGTGGTCATACTGATACTGTGGGGGAGTGTGGATATACTGTTACTGTGGGGGTAAGTGGTCATACTGATACTGTGGGGGTCGTGTGGATATACTGTTACTGTGGGGGTAAGTGGTCATACTGATACTGCGGGGGAGTGTGGATATACTGTTACTGTGGGGGAAGTGGTCATACTGATAGTGTGGGGGTCGTGTGGATATACTGTTACTGTGGGGGTAAGTGGTCATACTGATACTGTGGGGGTCGTGTGGATATACTGTTACTGTGGGGGTAAGTGGTCATACTGATACTGTGGGGGTCGTGTGGATATACTGTTACTGTGGGGGTTAGTGGTCATACTGATACTGTGGGGGGAGTGTGGATATACTGTTACTGTGGGGGTAAGTGGTCATACTGATACTGTGGGGGAGTGTGGATATACTGTTACTGTGGGGGTAAGTGGTCATACTGATACTGTGGGGGGAGTGTGGATATACTGTTACTGTGGGGGTAAGTGGTCATACTGATACTGTGGGGGAGTGTGGATATACTGTTACTGTGGGGGTAAGTGGTCATACTGATACTGTGGGGGAGTGTGGAAATACTAACGTTGTGTGTGTGTGTGTGTGTGTGTGGAATACCCGGGACAAACTGAAACCTGAACATGATATGGATGATATGGATGATATGGATGATATGAATGACGTGAATGTCCTGTGGAGGGTACGCAGACGGGCAGACATACTGGTAGTGTCTCTGAAGCCAGACACAAATACTCAGACATTATTGCTCAAGGAATTCAAGTGAAATTGTGATGGATTCCCTCTCATATAGGCCTCCGTGAACATGACAAAGCTAATGCTTTAGCCAAACTTGCACTTAGTAAAGGTGATGTTGAAAACAACGTTGGGTTGTCAATTAGAAGCCTCAAAACTGTAATTAGAGAGGAACTAACTGACCTGTTTGAAGCACGAAGACGAGTTCAGATAAGCGTGAATATAAACATTTTCCATCACAGTGAAACGTGTAAAGTAAAACATGTATATGGAGAAAGTAATAAGATCAGCAGATTACATGATGTAACTGCTAGACTAAGGCTAGGCTATAGGTACTACTGGCGCTTTGGCCTAACTGGAGATGTTAACCGTGTGAATTGTAAAGTTTGTGGTCAAAGATTTGGACACAAACTAGAACACTATGTCTTAGAATGTGAAAAAATAGAGCCTATTAGGGATAGATGTAAACAAACCCTGCAAGAAATGTCACACACTTATTGTTAATAACAAGATACCTGAAAATTAAGTTTGTATCCACTTTTTGCATCTAGTCGGTAAAACTTACCATATGAAACTATGTAATGTATGTACTGAAATACAAATTGTAACATTATGTAATATCAACACACTGGGGTCTGAGTAAGACCTTTTGTGACCGCTGTAATCCTTTTGCGCTACCGCTCACAGGATGAGCATGGGGTACACAATAAATTTGCCGGGGACACCGACACAAACCAGTGGTTTAACGGTAAGACACAGTGGACAGTATGAATATAATGATAACGTGGACGGACACACTAGTAGTGTTGGCGCATACTGGCAGTGTGGCCAGTGTAGACAGTGTGGCCAGTGTAGACAGTGTGGGCAGTGTAGACAGTGTGAGCAGTGTAGATAGCGTGGTTAGTGTGAGCCCCCAGGACAGGCAGGGTGAGTCAGTGTGAGCTGCAGCAGACGGACACCTAAGTGTCTGGCTGGTCATTACTGCACCACTTGGGCGTCGCGCGCCACGACGCCGGGTGATGATGGGGTCACACCCGCCCTATAAGGCGGAGGCATCTTGGTGTGTGACGGGACGGCCGTGATGGATGCCAGGCTGTTTAGGTAAGATGACCGGTAGTTAGGCCGGTGATGACCACATAGACTGGCGCCATAGATCAAGTTGTTGGTTTAATCTGATGTGGTGATGCGATCCTGATAGGTCAATATCGCGATGGCGTGTGTGACTGTATAGACCAACACATTATTAACCTTACTGAACTCTCAGCTTACCCATGTGTCTGAGCGGGTACATATTTGGGTATCTCATATGTAGGATCTCTAAGGAGCATTTGTGTACCTTACTGTTGCATGGCGCATCTCGCACGACACCTTACGATGATATGAAATGACATGAAATACTTTTGATCATTCAAGTTTCTTCGAAATCACATGCAGATATGAATCACCACGGGATGATCCGCTTCGCTCGCTCAAGTACCGTAGCCATATTTCACGCATGTAACGTTCCTACCTTATCTATACCTTTCAAGTCTCTACTCCACTGCAGTAAACCTGTTTTCGAGGGAAGTCCGTGGATTAAGACAGCTAAGTCGCCTTTAAAGGCCATGTTAATATCCGGTAAAGTTCATCAAAATGGACAATCGAGGAACCGTGAATAATGTGCCAGAGTCAAGTCTTATAAACAAAGGTTTATCTGCCATCGCTTCCGTCCCTTCTATGGTCTCTGAAAATTGATAATCGTAAACCCATGTCTAAAGCGCGACCCCGTAACTAATTGAGTGTCGCTTTCAGGGTGTGTATTCCACAGACGACGACGTATTTAGGTAGAGCCATATCTTAAGCCAAGGTGACCATGAATTTCCCTCACCATCTATTCACTTGATCATTCCTACTCTACGGCAATCATTGCCAAATGAAAGGAAATTTTCATTACATTTGTACGTAACGAAGAAAGTGATAAATGTGAGGCCAAGATGGTTCCTTTACTGGATACGCCACTTCCCCCCTATGGACATTAAGATTCACCCCTCAGCGTTCCCCAGGGCACCATATAAGCTGCTGGGACCAACACTGATCATTTATTATCATAGTGTTCCGCTCACCATCTTACAGCAACATTTTCCTATCTCAAATATCGTAATTCTTAATCTGCAGATTCACGTATTATATGTTATATTGATTGCTGTTCATCTAATGATTTTAGGACGTTCTTGTTGTTAGCCAGACGACAGCTGTGTGAGGCAAACAGCGCTTGGCTGTGTAGGGAGTGGGTGGAGAGACAAGTGAGGGTGAGGCACATGGTCTTTCTGGACCCATGTGGAGCCATCCTCAGTGGGCTGAACCAGGTGATGACAGGCGAACGAATAGCTAGGGATTAATTTTCAGCTCTTCTCGCAATGATTCGGTGCTACTCTACCCAAAGCTGGGTAGAAAAATGTAGGTGATTTTGATTCTTTCGTGTATCATTTTCGGCAGATATTTGTGGATTCTGGGTTCTTTTCGTAAACATAGATTTTCTATGCCGATTATCACTACACTTATTTTTTCATAGGAATAACTGCAGGATGTTATTGGAGTGATGCCATACTTGTCACCTGGTCCAAGGACGATTCTGTCTCTGAAATGTTGTTGTAAGAGCCTGAAGGAAATATCTTGCATACCCTCTAGGTGACAGCGGAGCCTCAGACCTAAGGTAAACAGAGACTTGGATAAGGCCTGGCTTGCGAGGGCCACGAGACCAGGATGTGGATCCCTTGACTAATATACTCCAGAGATCCTCATACAGAGGGACGTCAGTGTGAACATGGCCACAAAATCGTTCTAGCCGACGAAGAATCAAGATGATGATGGAAGTGGAACACAAGAAATCAAACTGAAGAGGAGAAACGCATAATCCGAGACAGACCTACAGACAGCGAAGACAGAAACTCTACAAACCTACAACTGTGACAGACGGAGCGATCTCAAGGCATCCAGAAAAAGAAGTCGTTTGTTTGGTTAGGTTAGGTGGGTGGGGAGAGGAGAGATGGTAAGACAGAGAACGTAAAGTGGAGAGAAACAGAAGTCACAACGACGGAGTGTTAGTATGTATGGCGTGGGACAGTGGTGTGTGTTGACTGGTCACTGTCCATGTCATCACCCAGCACAAAAAAAAAAGAAACTGGTTCCGCATTTCTTTTTTGTAGCTACGAAAGACATTACCTAAATGGGACGCAACCTTTAGCATGTGTGCAAGGACACCACCTAAATTATGCCTCCACATTCCTTACGCTCTTGTCATCCTCGTTCTCTTCAGCAGGAAGTTGATTCCACACAACTAGAGGCCGGTGGTGTAGGGACTGAGACGTGGTTCGTTTGCCAAGAACACGAAGAGTTCTCCAAATGACACCAGGAATGTATGCCTCCTACAACACTGTGTTGTTTTAACTTGTTGCTTTCATAACCAGAGGTTATATCAGTAACACAAGAGTTCTACTGCAATATGTATCGTATTGCCAGTCACGAGACAACTTTTCGTAGCAAGTGCCCTGGTCAGTGATGATAAGGTCCTACTATGTTGTGAAAACATAGGCTACGTTAGTAGCGCAAGTGTTCCACACGGTGTTTTCTTGCAGAAACTAGTATTTTCCTCAAACCAGAAGCTGACGAACAGAAGATAGCGGATTCTCCAAAACCAATGGTTACGTCGATGATGTGAGGTTCCTTCAGCACCGTGTGACAGATGTTTGGTAAATGCAGTCTCAAAGGAGAGACCCGAAGGCCTGGGGCCATGTAGCCTGTGTGTGCTGTAAACAGATGATGTGTGTGGACGCTGAGCAGGCGTCACTCATAACTGATGGTAGGATGGTGCTTCTGCTGGTTGTGCCGGGTGTAGAGGGGAGGTCGGCTCGTGTCTGTGATGATGTGGAAGACAGAAACTCTAAATACTGCCCGTGATAAGATTTAAGATAATAAGGAAGCTGGCAGTTTGCGAGGGCAGTGTGGGAAGAAGTAAGGAAGCTTGTGGCACTGGTCGAGAGAATAGTTATGCTGATCCTTGTAAGAATATGAAGACATGAAGAAACGCTGCTGCCACACCATGAAATGTTCCCGTGGGGTATGGCTGTGATGGCCGCTAAAGACGATTGATCCTGCACAGACGTTACCATGACAAGTGTCGTGATGGTGGTACAGACCTACACGACGGACAGCGTTCTCAAGCACTGCCTTCAACAATTTAGGCTGCGACGGAAGACTGTTATTTACTGGCATCGTCATACACGATGCCATCTATCCGTTATGAGTTTTTCTCTAGTTAACCAAACATGGTTAACGGATACCTGCAACACACGGAAAATAACCTTCAAAAATCTGGCTTGAAATATTCGTTTCTTCTTCCATAAACTTTGAGTCGTTCCTCTTTATTTTCACGGCCTCAGAACCTCTCTCAAACAGTGAGCGTCTTCATCCACTGGAATGACTTCAAAGCATCCTAGCTTCCCCAAATTCTTTTCCAAAAAAATAATAGTCTCCCTTTACCTCCATCAGTATCATTTTGTTCTTAAATATGTTATGAGTCTCGAAACCTTTCTTAAATAACTAAGAGTATGTGTACTAAACCAGTGTATTTATCCACTTAAGGTATCTAAAAAGTTTGCTACCTTCTCTAGTATCTCTCAAGGTTATATACATATATTTTCAAGTCCCAGGAGATGAGTTGAGGCGTCAGTTTGTGTGTACCGTGAGTAGCGACACTCTATCCCTGCCAACTAACCTCTGATGCGAACTTTCCTCCGCTCATGTGTCTTCCCACACCTCCGTCTAGATTGAGGTAAGACCTTGTGATAGAGTTACTGGTATACATATATCCATCCAACAGGCTTTTCCGTCCTTTCATGATGATTTGCATGTAATATATATATATATATATATATATATATATATATATATATATATATATATATATATATATATATATATATATATATATATATATATGTATTTAGGGAATCAGTGATGGATTGCGCAAAAGATGCTTGTGGCATGAGAAGAGTGGGAGGTGGGTTGATTAGAAAGGGTAGTGAGTGGTGGGATGAAGAAGTAAGAGTATTAGTGAAAGAGAAGAGAGAGGCATTTGGACGATTTTTGCAGGGAAAAAATGCAATTGAGTGAGAGATGTATAAAAGAAAGAGACAGGAGGTCAAGAGAAAGGTGCAAGAGGTGAAAAAAAGGGCAAATGAGAGTTGGGGTGAGAGAGTATCATTAAATTTTAGGGAGAATAAAAAGATGTTCTGGAAGGAGGTAAATAAAGTGCGTAAGACAAGGGAGCAAATGGGAACTTCAGTGAAGGGCGAAAATGGGGAGGTGATAACAAGTAGTGGTGATGTGAGAAGGAGATGGAGTGAGTATTTTGAAGGTTTGTTGAATGTGTTTGATGATAGAGTGGCAGATATAGGGTGTTTTGGTCGAGGTGGTGTGCAAAGTGAGAGGGTTAGGGAAAATGATTTGGTAAACAGAGAAGAGGTAGTGAAAGCTTTGCGGAAGATGAAAGCCGGCAAGGCAGCAGGTTTGGATGGTATTGCAGTGGAATTTATAAAAAAAGGGGGTGACTGTATTGTTGACTGGTTGGTAAGGTTATTTAATGTATGTATGACTCATGGTGAGGTGCCTGAGGATTGGCGGAATGCGTGCATAGTGCCATTGTACAAAGGCAAAGGGGATAAGAGTGAGTGCTCAAATTACAGAGGTATAAGTTTGTTGAGTATTCCTGGTAAATTATATGGGAGGGTATTGATTGAGAGGGTGAAGGCATGTACAGAGCATCAGATTGGGGAAGAGCAGTGTGGTTTCAGAAGTGGTAGAGGATGTGTGGATCAGGTGTTTGCTTTGAAGAATGTATGTGAGAAATACTTAGAAAAGCAAATGGATTTGTATGTAGCATTTATGGATCTGGAGAAGGCATACGATAGAGTTGATAGAGATGCTCTGTGGAAGGTATTAAGAATATATGGTGTGGGAGGAAAGTTGTTAGAAGCAGTGAAAAGTTTTTATCGAGGATGTAAGGCATGTGTACGTGTAGGAAGAGAGGAAAGTGATTGGTTCTCAGTGAATGTAGGTTTGCGGCAGGGGTGTGTGATGTCTCCATGGTTGTTTAATTTGTTTATGGATGGGGTTGTTAGGGAGGTAAATGCAAGAGTTTTGGAAAGAGGGGCAAGTATGAAGTCTGTTGGGGATGAGAGAGCTTGGGAAGTGAGTCAGTTGTTGTTCGCTGATGATACAGCGCTGGTGGCTGATTCATGTGAGAAACTGCAGAAGCTGGTGACTGAGTTTGGTAAAGTGTGTGAAAGAAGAAAGTTAAGAGTAAATGTGAATAAGAGCAAGGTTATTAGGTACAGTAGGGTTGAGGGTCAAGTCAATTGGGAGGTGAGTTTGAATGGAGAAAAACTGGAGGAAGTGAAGTGTTTTAGATATCTGGGAGTGGATCTGGCAGCGGATGGAACCATGGAAGCGGAAGTGGATCATAGGGTGGGGGAGGGGGCGAAAATTCTGGGGGCCTTGAAGAATGTGTGGAAGTCGAGAACATTATCTCGGAAAGCAAAAATGGGTATGTTTGAAGGAATAGTGGTTCCAACAATGTTGTATGGTTGCGAGGCGTGGGCTATGGATAGAGTTGTGCGCAGGAGGATGGATGTGCTGGAAATGAGATGTTTGAGGACAATGTGTGGTGTGAGGTGGTTTGATCGAGTGAGTAACGTAAGGGTAAGAGAGATGTGTGGAAATAAAAAGAGCGTGGTTGAGAGAGCAGAAGAGGGTGTTTTGAAGTGGTTTGGGCACATGGAGAGGATGAGTGAGGAAAGATTGACCAAGAGGATATATGTGTCGGAGGTGGAGGGAGCAAGGAGAAGAGGGAGACCAAATTGGAGGTGGAAAGATGGAGTGAAAAAGATTTTGTGTGATCGGGGCCTGAACATGCAGGAGGGTGAAAGGAGGGCAAGGAATAGAGTGAATTGGAGCGATGTGGTATACCGGGGTTGACTTGCTGTCAGTGGATTGAATCAAGGCATGTGAAGCGTCTGGGGTAAACCATGGAAAGCTGTGTAGGTATGTATATTTGCGTGTGTGGACGTATGTATATACATGTGTATGGGGGGGGGGGGGGGGGGTCGGGCCATTTCTTTCGTCTGTTTCCTTGCGCTACCTCGCAAACGCGGGAGACAGCGACAAAGTATAAAAAAAAAAATATGTATATATATATATATATATATATATATATATATATATATATATATATATATATATATATATACATATATTATACTTTGTCGCTGTCTCCCGAATTAGCGAGGTAGCGCAAGGAATCAGACGAAAGGATGGCCCAACCCACCCACATACACATGTATTTACATACACGTCCACACACGCACATATACATACCTATACATCTCAACGTATACATATGTATACACACACAGACATATACATATATACACATGTACATAATTCATACTGTCTGCCCTTATTCATTCCCGTCGCCACCCCGCCACACATGAAATGAAAACCCCCTCCCCCCGTGTGTGTGCGAGATAGCGCTAGGAAAAGACAACAAAGGCCACATTCGTTCACACTCAGTCTCTAGCTGTCATGTAATAATGCACCGAAACCACAGCTCCCTTTCCTCATCCAGGCCCCACAAAACTTTCCATGGTTTACTCCAGACGCTTCACATACCCTGGTTCAATCCATTGACAGCACGTCGACCCCGGTATATCACATCGTTCCAATTCACTCTATTCCTTGCACGCATTTCACCCTCCTGCATGTTCAGGCCCTGATCACTCAAAATATTTTTCACTCCATCTTTCCATCTCCAATTTAATCTCCCACTTCTCCTCGTTCCCTCCACCTCTGACACATATATCCTCTTTGTCAATCTTCCTCACTCATTCTTTCCATGTGACCAAACCACTTCAAAACACCCTCTTCTGCTATCTCAACCACACTCTTTTTATTACCACACATCTCTCTTACTCTTTCATTGCTTACTCGATCAAACCACCTCACACCGCATATTGTCCTCAAACATCTCATTTCCAGCACATCCACCCTCCTCCACACAACTCTATCCATAGCCCACGCCTCGCAGCCATATAACATTGCTGGAACCACTATTCCCTCAAACATACCCATTTTTGCTTTTCAAGATAACCTTCTCGACTTCCACACATTTTTCAACGCTCCCAGAACCTTCGCCCCCTCCCCGACCCTATGATTCATTTCCGCTTCCATTGTTCCATCCGCTGTCAAATCCACTCCCTGATATCTAAAACACTACACTTCCTCCAGTTTTTCTCCATTCAAACTTACCTCCCAGTTGACTTGTCCCTCAACCCTACTGTACCTAATAACCTTGCTCTTATTCACATTTACTCTCAGCTTTCTTCTTTCACACACTTTACCAAACTCAGTCACCAGCTTCTGCAGTTTCTCACCCGAATCAGCTACCAGCGCTGTATCATCAGCGAACAACAACTGACTCACTTCCCAAGCTCTCTCAACCACAACAGACTGCATAATTGCCCCTCTTTCCAAAACTCTTGCATTCACCTCCCTAACAACCCCATCTATAAACAAGTAAAACAACCATGGAGACATCACACACCCCTGCCGCAAACCTACATTCACTGAAGACCAATCACTTTCCTCTTTTCCTACTCGTACACATGCCTTACATCCTCGATAAAAACTTTTCACTGCTTCCAACAACTTACCTCCCACACCATATATTCTTAATATATGGTGTGCCTATATATATATATATAGATATATATATATATATATATATATATATATATATATATATATATATATATATATATATATATAATGGCAGTCTTAGTAACAAACGAACAATGATGTAATTCAGATATATTAAATTAAACTCAAAATGTTAAAAAAAACACTATATAACATCAATATACAAAATTGATAGCAGAGGTGTCTATACAGATACATGATAGGTGAGAGCAAGTTTGATCAGTTTTATTTACGATTTCGAAGATTCTTGAAAAATGGGCCGTATCCAGAGGATGTTAAGGCTCATGCATTGTGTCATCAAACTGGCTTCACCCATGTAGACATCGCTTGATCTTACCTTTACATTATCTCCTACCTCTTTTGACTATCTTATTCATCCATTCCATTAATTGCATAGTATCAGTATCACCTCTTCATCTTCTAACTCCAGAAAATATATTACGTTCTTGAGTATAATGCTCAGGTATCGCCTTTACCTTTACAAAACACATCGTGCATCTGCCACCATCGTCCTCACAAGATTTTTATCCACTATTCCCATCCACTTTTGTATCATATCATTAATCTAGCTATATTATCCTGATCACTCGCACTGGTGTTGGAATCCCTACGAGTGCCATTCCCTGAACCGCTTTTGTTTTGCTTCTGACTACTGGCGGCCGTTCGTGTTTTGATGGAGGGTTGTGGGAGGTGGAGCCGGCGCTGACGACATGGTGTGGAGATGATGACGTGGGTGTGGGTGTGGCGGTGAGGCACTTGGTGGCGACGTGCAGACACGTATGACGACGTAGTGATGTGGTGACGGCATGCTGGCGGTACAGTTCTCGTGACGTAGTGATAACGTAGAAGGGACGTGATGACGGCGAGGCCGGGGTATGGTTTCGGACGAGGTGATGAATGACGTTGTGACTCGATCATTCTGACGGCGTAGTGACGAAGGAGACGACGTCGTGACGACATAAAGTCAACCTGGAGATGTAGCATTAACGGTGTGACTTCATGACGGTGGTGATGACCAAAGTATACGTGATGAGTTGGCGGTGATACGCCATACAGAAGTGGAGGTAACGCGATGAAGTCGGGGTGATGGTTGTGGTGGTGGTGGTGGTGTGTGTGTGTGTGTGTGTGTGTTTACTATTATTGTGTTGCGGGAGAGAGTTTTGCACTAGTGTTGTCCTGTCTCTTATGCCGGTATATACATACGACGTCTTTACCCCTGTGTGCACCCATACATCCCAGCCTAAGCTTGGCACTCATTTACTATGGACCATACATGAGGGGAGAATGAACATCTGGGTTCGGTGTTGATCGACTGTCGCGCCTAGGATTCGAGCCCACGCAGGCCTGAACGTGGACTGGCCCTTGTTGACTCATGGTCAGCAAAGCTAACCACTGCACCACAAAGACCCATGTGTGTGTGTGTGTGTGTGTGTGTGTGTGTGTGTACACTACCAGAGGCTTGGACCTAGACGTGTGTTTAGCCATAGTGTATTCAATCAGGAAACCTGGTGAGTCCACAGGCCTCGGTACCTCCCACCAGGAGCCACACACGAGACAACAGACCCACAGTAGACCACTCCACAAGACCTTCAGGATTCCCGTGGGACGAGAGACGCCAGCCAGGGCACAGACGCAAGCCTCGCTAGGCACCAACCAAGACCTTCAGGTTCTTGCTGGGTGTACCTGGGAAACCCGTCCCCCGCTCCCACACCAGCACGAAGGAAGACTACTTTTTTCACTCTCTACCACAATCTAACTGAATATCTGAGTAATTGCCTCGTTAACTGCACAATTCAAGACGTGATGAGCCTATTAACATGAGGTTCCTTCACTCCCATTTTCGTTTCAATTAAGCTGCACATGATGAACCCACCAGTCCACGTAACAAAACGCAGTCAGCCTCTATTGTTCTCCACTGGACCAAGGAAATCTGTACTAGAAACAGTGAGAAATACGGCAAGCAAGAAAGGACAGCAGCCTTTACTGAGAGGAGCGCAGCCGTGGGAAAAAGCAGCTAATACCAGGGAGAGAACCAATCGAAGTGATTACAGCCATTATAGCCTCATAAGGGCAAGTGGGGGGTGGGGAGCCTCACCCACTACATCATCGGTTTCCTTCCCCTCCCGCCACCCACCCGCCCTGGGGAAAGGGGGGGGGGGGGGCAGCTTCCCATATGAATCACCCTGACGCACGGCCCTGGCTACCCTCGGCTCCGTCACAGACACTCCCCAGGACGCGTGAGGTCACCTTGCAAATTCAGGGTATTTCTTCAGTTCCTTTCCCCGGCCGGCTGTTGTTGTCGGATGGAGTGGAGGGTTGGGCAACAGCCTTCTTGCTGGTCAATCGTAAGCCTACATATACCAAGTCAACCCACCATAACTCCAAAAAACGGACCCGGGCGCGCAGGCCGACTTGTGACGTCACGCGGCCCTGAACCCTCACTTGCAAGGAAACTGTGAGGAAAAGTATGGTTACTCTGCGGAGAGGTATGAATACTGTGAGGGAAGATGTGGATACTGTGAGGGAAGGTGTGGATACTGTGAGGGAAGGTATGAATACTGTGAGGGAAGATGTGGATACTGTGAGGGAAGATGTGGATACTGTGAGGGAAGGTATGATACTGTGAGGGAAGATGTGGATACTGTGAGGGAAGGTATGAATACTGTGAGGGAAGATGTGGATACTGTGAGGGAAGATGTGGATACTGTGAGGGAAGGTATGAATACTGTGAGGGAAGATGTGGATACTGTGAGGGAAGGTATGAATACTGTGAGGGAAGATGTGGATACTGTGAGGGAAGATGTGGATACTGTGAGGGAAGGTATGAATACTGTGAGGGAAGATGTGGATACTGTGAGGGAAGGTATGAATACTGTGAGGGAAGATGTGGATACTGTGAGGGAAGATGTGGATACTGTGAGGGAAGGTATGGATAATGTAAGGAAAGAGATGGATACTGTGAGGGAAGAAACAGAAAGTGTGAGCAAAGTGTAGATAAATGTACGTTTTCGTTAGCCCTCTACCAGCACGTTTTCATTGTTTAGGGCCAGTGACGTAACAAACAGGCTTCACCCACATGCGTATGGGTCGACATTGCGTATGCACACCTCATCCATTTATAACAGAAAATGGAACAAATTAAGCTGAAACCGAGTGACCCTGACATGTGCCACCGACCCCATTCATGCCTGTCTTTCTCTTGTACTCCCTCCGAGCCCAGAGGCTTCCTTGCGGCCAACAGAGAAACGAAAACCGCATGGACGTCGTAGCCGGCCAACACGTCCCTTGCCTCTACCTGTAGGTTGTCCCCGGCGTAAAAACGCCGGCAAAAACCACATGCTGTCGACTTGCCCACATTTGGTCACCGGTTTGGATTGCTGTGCCTTTTCCCCGTCCTTGATGAGGTGAAAGTGCAACAGCTGACTGCACTTTAGTTTACATCAGTTGATGATTACAGTTCAGAGGTTGCTTATGATGCAGTGTATAGGTCGGGGAATGGCTGTACTCCACTCTCCAGGCACCTGGTGCTGTTGAGGGTCACTGGGTCACTGGGTATACAGACAGTGCTCGCGCGTCGTACGGACAATACGCAAGCCAGGCGCAGGTACCCGTCCTACCTGCCTCACTCGCTGGTGGAAAATGTGTGTGTGTGTGTGTGTGTGTGTGTGTGGACACAAAGACTGCTATCCAGCATTCCCCCTATGTACCAACTCCACTACATAAAGTTTAAGTCTTCCTTACAAAAAGTGACCAAAGGTCCAGAGGACATGGTTGAGGAGTACTCCTGAGCTTGCACGAACTCTCAATATGTTATGACACAGTAGGTGTCTGGTGTGCAACTGGGAACATAATTACTCCACAATCAGCGTGAGGTGGAACCAGCCATCACATGATATCAGGAACTACAATTCGCTAACCATTGGCTTGTGAGTACTTTTGGCTACAGATGCCTACTAGTTCGAATCTAATAAACAGCGTAAGAGCATAGATATCGTGTATACCGCAAGCAATGAACGAGCTAAAGGGCAACGAGTCGTCAGGGAGAGCGTTCAGCAGCGAGCAGTAGCGCGGGCCAGATGAAAGCGAGTCACACACAGCCGGCCTAGCTAGCCGTCTCGTCGTCCTGTTCAACGATTATTCTGGGAACACCGAACAGAATTGCCTGGCCTTAGGTGATTTTACCCAAGAGTCACACCAGTGGGTGACGGTCAAATGGCTGGACATGCACGGATGAAATGAACAACGTGCTCGGTTCGTACCATCTGTGAATCTGGAGATCCAAATAACAACCTGAATAAGTCTCCCCAGTTGTATATAATGCCTTCTGAGTGTCGCCAGAGACATTCACTTCTTTTGTGATAAAACACATTAACTAAATTACGAAGCCTAAGTTGACTGACAACTTAAGTTCAAAGTTAACCACGTGCCGCTAAGGGCATGGCCGAGTCGCCCTCTTTTAACAAGGAGAGTTGAGCGAGACGCAACTTGAGGTGCGGGTGTGAGGCGTGGAGAGCGTGAAGGACGAGCAGAGGTGAGCCTGACACCTTCCTCTGTATAGCTGCACTCGGACCCCACCTGTAGTATCTGTACAGGTTCAAGTGTACGTCTCTCTCTCTCTCTCTCTCTCTCTCTCTCTCTCTCTCTCTCTCTCTCTCTCTCTCTCTCTCTCTCTCTCTCTCTCTCTCTCTCTCTCTCGTGCGCTCAGGGTAAGAAAATTCTCCACTACCCCACCACCATCAACCTAGTATTAGGTTGACAGAACCTAACAATACAGTCCTTAACAGCAAACAAACTAGGTTTGTACTGCACGCCGTCTGACGTAGAAGAGTATCAGTTCATCTCTGGTCCGCTGTTGCTGGTGTTATGCTCTCGTCTCTCACCACAGACGGGTTGAAACAGCAACTTTACCAAGGCGCAAAAGTTTGATTTCCGAGTGATGATGACATCTGACCCTTCCGAGTGAGATACAAGACCATTCGCTACACTGGGAGAGGACAGTCAGGATAACGTCCATATCATGTCTAGGAAATTAGAAAAAATGCAGAACGATCTAAGATTCAAGTTTCGCACCTTAGGATCAAGTTGGGATAGAAAACACAGTGAATGTCGGTCGTTCTTGACAGACAAGTCGTATGATTCAGGGGAAGACAATTGTTAGCACTCAGACCGCACCCACCCGTCCCTACAACTCTCCTGCCAAGTATCATTTTTCTAATTTCATTCATTGGTCATCAGGTTACACCAAGCTACATGCTGTGACGAGGGAAGGAGAGTACAGGTAGATCACAGGTGTGATGCAGGTACAGGTGTCATGATGACCACTGGTTACATCAGCCCACTCAACACTCCATCCATACTATGTGATGGATAACCAGTCCCGCCCGGGTCACTCACCATCTTCACTTTCAGTAAGGTCTTCGAAGGCATCACGATTTACTATGGACCTAACAGCAATATTTTTCATCCCTAGACTGAAGTCTATCTCTGGTTTACGAAAGGCCTGAATAGCCATCTTGTCAACGATATCACAGCGACTGAGCCTAATATAAGAGAGAATCCGAGAGATGTGTTAAGTCTTCTGTGGTACTAAGTAGCCTCTGTGTGCTGTTGACCCCTAACTCATAAACTCACATTCGCCGACGGTTCCTTATATGATGGAAGGGCCGGTCGTGTGCGTGCCATACATAACAGAGGAGAGGTGGAGGTCACCCATGCCAACCAGCCTAGGTCTCAACAACTGGGCGAGCCTAACTTGAAAGCGGATTCGTTTGGCGACAGTAACACTGGTCATCTTCCCACATACTCTACCTACCTTACCTGGGTCAAGCAGGGAACACAAACTGCCTCGTCTTGTTTTCCTCTACGTACTCACATGCCTGTGATTACTATTTGTGGTTTACAGGGTGAGAGTTTCACACTCTTGTTGCCCCGTCTTCTTAACCTTGTATATGTGTACCATGTGCATACACACACACACACACACACACACACACACACACACACACACACACACACACACACACACCTAGCTTAAGCTTAGCTTTGTCTGTGTATGAGTGTTTGCGCTGTTACATTTATCTGTGTATATGCTGGTGTGTGTATGTGTGTGTGTTTGTATGTGTATCCGTTGTATGTATCTGTTCACATATGTATCAAGGTGTATCTGTCTGTGTCTCTGTTCGCCCGTCAGACCTCGTCTGGTGAGTAAAGTATGTACAAACTTCACAGTGATTCATAAGATGTGTGAGTGGCTCGCGTACCTGTGAGGGCAGTCATGCCCACGTCTAGGGGACGTAGTCTGGGGTCGGGGTCACGGTCACGGGGTATGACAGTAGGCACGTGCTGAAATTTGAGGTCACTGAAGTAAGCTAAGCTCCTTTATGAATTTATTTATCGCTAGTGCTCAAGGCAAAGATGAAAGAAAAGTAACTTGACAGCTCATGATAAATACAATCCCTATATGTGGTAGGGAGGAGAAGCCCTCCTTCCACCAGGGTCCTGCCCTACTACAGGATGCGTACACTTGCTGAAGCCAGTGAAGGGAAGAATCCCACACGGATGGCGGTGAAGGACGATTTCCTGGTGGAGCGTGTGGCGAGGTGGAGACTATACGGTTCGCTGGTTCTCCCGTTGGCTGTAGCAACCCCTGGCCTCCAAGCCTGGTGGGCCAGACTCTACCCCAACCGTAGTCTACCGACTGAATCATTGACGTAATCGCTTCTGTTCGTGAATAGCAAGCATGAGGAGCCTCACACCATCTGCTGATGTCTTCACCTTAACGCCAGTTCTCCAGGAGAAAGTGGACGAAAAAATATATGCTGCCTCTGCTGTGCACTCACAACCAGACCTCGCCAACCGCATGATGTGTCCTCATTCTAACTAAAATTGAGACACTAATGAGCACATCAGACCGGCACACACACACACACACACACACACACACACACACACACACACACACACACACACACACACACACACACCACTGCTGGCACAAGGTAAGGTCCTGGTGTGCTACTGACCCAGCCTCAGTTACGGGGCCATGACCTGCAGGGGCACGTGACCTTGTGCAACACCAGGTCATCCTAAAGAACTTTTCGATGACGAGCATTCCAGCCGCTTGATCTTCACTGCACGGCCCACCCTACACCTTGTCCTGGCTCATCCACAGCCATGTCGAAAAGTGACGTTTCTTACCCTTTCTACGGATCACCTCATTTTTTAACACACCACTCTTGAGACTCTAACTGTTTCCACTACTTACAATAAGTCGTTCAAACTTATTATATCAAAGAGTGTTAGCTCATGCAAGGAATCCATTTTGTTAATTTCTGTAATGTATATCAACCCACTGGGGGTCTGACGCATACCCTTTTGTGACCTTTGTAACCCCTTTGCGCTACCGCTCATGGGGGGCAACGACAACCTTGTCCGAGCTACCGGCACAGATCAGGTCATCTGCGACGGCGATTATTTCATTACACAACAACCAAATATGAGGACAATAAACCTCAGTACCCGAAACTATTATAGCATGAGCCTCTACATATAAACCTTAGGACTTGAAACGCTTAGAGAACATATTTCAGGATGCGAAACACTCCCAGGATAAGTGCCAGAAGGAGAGACACTCACAGGATAAGCCTCAGAATGCGTGACACTCACAGGATAAGCCTCAGAACCCGTGACACTCACAGGATAAGCCTCAGAACCCGTGACACTCACAGGATAAGCCTCAGAATGCGAGTCACTCACAGGATAAGCCTCAGAACCCGTGACACTCACAGGATAAGCCTCAGAATGCGAGTCACTCACAGGATAAGCCTCAGAACCCGCGACACTCACAGGATAAGCCTCAGAACCCGTGACACTCACAGGATAAGCCTCAGAACCCGTGACACTCACAGGATAAGCCTCAAAACCCGCGACACTCACAGGATAAGCCTCAGAACCCGTGACACTCACAGGATAAGCCTCAGAACCCGTGACACTCACAGGATAAGCCTCAGAACCCGTGACACTCACAGGATAAGCCTCAGAACCCGTGACACTCACAGGATAAGCCTCAGAACCCGTGACACTCACAGGATAAGCCTCAGAACCCGTGACACTCACAGGATAAGCCTCAGAACCCGCGACACTCACAGGATAAGCCTCAGAACCCGTGACACTCACAGGATAAGCCTCAGAATGCGAGTCACTCACAGGATAAGCCTCAGAACCCGTGACACTCACAGGATAAGCCTCAGAATGCGAGACACTCACAGGATAAGCCTCAGAACCCGTGACACTTACAGGATAAGCCTCAGAACCCGCGACACTCACAGGATAAGCCTCAGAACCCGCGACACTCACAGGATAAGCCTCAGAACCCGTGACACTCACAGGATAAGCCTCAGAACCCGTGACACTCACAGGATAAGCCTCAGAACCCGCGACACTCACAGGATAAGCCTCAGAATGCGAGACACTCACAGGATAAGCCTCAGAACCCGTGACACTCACAGGATAAGCCTCAGAACCCGTGACACTCACAGGATAAGCCTCAGAACCCGTGACACTCACAGGATAAGCCTCAGAACCCGCGACACACAGGATAAGCCTCAGAACCCGCGACACTCACAGGATAAGCCTCAGAACCCGCGACACTCACAGGATAAGCCTCAGAACCCGTGACACTCACAGGATAAGCCTCAGAATGCGAGACACTCACAGGATAAGCCTCAGAACCCGTGACACTCACAGGATAAGCCTCAGAACCCGTGACACTCACAGGATAAGCCTCAGAACCCGTGACACTCACAGGATAAGCCTCAGAACCCGCGACACACAGGATAAGCCTCAGAACCCGCGACACTCACAGGATAAGCCTCAGAACCCGCGACACTCACAGGATAAGCGTCAGGAGGAAAGACAGCTCACAGGACAAGCCTCAGAATGCAAGACACTCACAGGATAAGCCTCAGAACCCGAGACACTCACAGGATAAGCCTCAGAACCCGAGACACTCACAGGATAAGCCTCAGAACCCGCGACACTCACAGGATAAGCCTCAGAACCCGTGACACTCACAGGATAAGCCTCAGAACCCGTGACACTCACAGGATAAGCCTCAGAACCCGCGACACTCACAGGATAAGCCTCAGAACCCGTGACACTCACAGGATAAGCCTCAGAACCCGCGACACTCACAGGATAAGCCTCAGAACCCGAGACACTTGGAGGACAAGAAGCAGGGCGGCAGGTTGGCAATGTTCCGTGGTCTGGCTACACTGCGTGTCAGTGATGGATGCCACCCTGGGGACTACTTGCCGACCTATATTTAGTCGAGCTGGCAACACTGAGGGCTCCTGGAAGGTGGGAGGGGAGGAGGGATGCACAGCTTAGCTGGCCCTGATTAAGCTGTGTAATGATAAACCCAACTGGGTGCGTGTCAGGGGGGGTTCCATCCTGCAACACGGCTCGTTACGTCTGAGTGAGATATCATCATCGGAGGTCTTCCAGCGGATCTTCTCAGGTTCATCAAAATCTAGAATTAACACAAGAGATGTGGACGCTTCAATGGTTAACATCTTCGCTCCAGTTTGCTTCGAAAATCTTTTTCTTTTTCTGGGTATAAATTTGTTCCATGTTTCTCTGGCCCGACAGGTAGGAGAAAAACTAGTACTGACTGGAAGGGGAAAGCAGCAACAAGTTGTACGAGAAGGAAAGTACCACATATTTACTGGAGGGGAAAGTAGCTATACGTACTTACTGGAGAGGAAAGTAGCTACAAGTACTTACTGGAGGGGGAAGTAGCTACAAGCACTCACTTGAAGGGAAAGTAGCTATAAGTACCTACGGAAGGGGAAAGTAGCTCCAAGTGCTTACTGGAGGGGAAAGTACCTACGAGTACTTACTGGAAGGGAAAGTAGCTACAAATACTTACTGGAGGGAAAAGTACCTACAAGTACTTACTGGAGGGGAGAGTAGCTATAAACACTTACTGGAAGGGAGAGTAGCAAGTACTTACTGGAGGAGAGGGAAACAGGTACTCACTAGAGAGGAAAGTATCATGTGCTAACTGTAGGAGAAGCAGCAGTTACTAACTAGAAGGAAGTAGCATTAACTTACTGAAGAGAAATTTCGCAAGTACTTACTGGAGGGGAAGTGGCAACGAATACTTGCTGGAGGGGATAGTAACGAGTATTTACTGGAGGAGAGTACCAACATGTACTTACTAGAGGGAAAGTTTCAAGCACTGACTGCAGGGGGCGTAGCCACAAGTACTTACTGGAGGGGAAGTATCAAGTACTTACCGGAAAAGAAAGTGATAACTCGACAGTGTCAAAGTAATTTCTGTTCTGTCATGACACCAGACATGGTCACCTATCACTAGATCCGCCACTGAGGCGTGAAATGTATGTATGTACGTGGGTGAACGTGACCCACTTTTGGTGGGATGCTGCAGCGGTCATCACTGTGTACCAACCTATGATGAAGTTACATGACTGTGTCTTAAACAGTGGCAGAGGACGAACTGAGGTGTTGGCAGAGATAGTGGAAGAGGTGGTGGATAGGCAGAGGTAGTGGCACGAGCGGTTGAGGTAAGTGTTGGTAGTTGTGGTGGTAAAGGGGTGGCAGAGGCGGTAGGAGTGGTGGCGATACAGGTGGTGGCAGTGGGGGTGGCAGAAGTGGTGGAAGTGGTGGTGGCAGAGGTGGTACAGTGATGGTGGCAGAGGAGGTGGCAGTGGTGGTAGCAGAGGTGGTGGTTGTGGTGGTGGCAGAGGTGATGGAAGTGGTGTTGGCAGAGAGGTGGCAGTAGTGGTGGTAGAGGTGATAGAAGTGGTGGTGGCAGAGGTGATGGCAGTGGTGGTGGAAGTGGTAGAGGCAGAGGTGGTGGAAGTGGTGGTGGTAGAGGTGGTAGCAGTGATAGTGATGGAGATAGTGGCAGAGGTGGTGGCAATAGTGGTGTCAGAGGCGATGGAAGTGGTAGTGGCAAAGGTGGTGGCAATAGTGGTGTCAGAGGTGATGGAAGTGGTAGTGGCAAAGGTGGTAGCAGTGATATTGGCAGAGGTGGTGGTGGTGGCAGAGGTGGTGGCAGTGGTGGTGGCAGTGGTGGTGGAAGTAGTGGAGGCAGAGGTGGTGGCAGTGGAAGTGGCAGAGGTGGCGGCAGTTGTGGTGGCAGAGGTAGTGACAGTGTTGGTGGCAGAATTAGTGGAAGTGGTGGTGGCAGAGGTGGTGTAAGCGGTGGTGACAGTGGTGGTGGAGGTGACGGTGGCAAAGATTGTGTCATTAGTGGTGTCAGAGGTGGTAGCAGTGATATTGGCAGAGGTAGTGGTAGTGGAAGTGGTGATGGTAGAGGTGGTAGCAGTGATATTGATATAGTGGCAGAGGTGGTGGCAATAGTGGTGTCAGAGGTAGTGGAGGTGGTGGTGGCAGAGGTGGTAGCAGTGATATTGGCAGAGGTGGTGGCAGAGGTGGTGTCAGTGGTGATGGCAGTGGTGGTGGCAGTGGTGGTGAAAGTAGTGGAGGCAGAGGTGGTGGCAGTGGAAGTGGCAGAGGTGACGACAGTTGTGGTGGCAGAGGTAGTGACAGTGGTGGTGGCAGAATTAGTGGAAGTGGTGGTGGCAGAGGTGGTGGAAGTGGTGGTGGCAGTGGTGGTGGAGGTGATGGTGGCAGAGGTGGTGTCATTAGTAGTGACAGAGGTGGTAGCAGTGATATTGGCAGAGGTGGTGGCAGAGTTGGTGGAAATGGTGGTGACAGAGGTGGTTGAAGTGGTGTTGGCAGAGAGGTGGCAGTGGTGGTGGTAGAGGTGATGGAAGTGGTGGTGGCAGAGGCAGTGGCAGTGGTGGTGGAAGTGGTGGAGGCAGAGGTGATGGCAGTGGTGGTGGCTGAGGTGGCGGTTGTGGTGGTGGCAGAGGTAGTGACAGTGGTGGTGGCAGAGATGGTGGAAGTGGTGGTGGCAGAGGTAGTGGAAGTGGTGGTGGCAGTGGTAGTGGAAGTGGTGGTGTCAGGGGATGGTGGAAGTAATGGTGGTAGATGATGGTATCAGTAGTGGTGGACGAGATGTATCACTGATACTTTCAGAGGTGGTGACAGAGGTGGTGGCAATGGTGGCGGCAGAAGTAGTGGCAGTGGTGGTGACAGAAGTGGCGGTAGTGGTGGTGGCAGAGGTGGTGGAAGTGATGGTGGCAGAGGTGGTAGCAGTGGTGGTGGCAGAGTTGGTGACAGTGGTGGTGGTAGTGATGGTGGAAGTGGTGGTGGTAGAGGTGGTGGCATTGGTAGTGGCAGAGGTGGTGAAAATGGTGGTGGCAGAGGTATTGGCAGTGGTGGTGGAAGTGGTGGTAGCAATGATATTGGCAGAGGTGGTGACAGAGTTGGTGGCAGCAGTGGTGGCAGAGGTGGTGGCAGTGGTGGTGGCAGAGGTGGTGGCAGTGGTGATGGCAGAAGTGGTGAAGTGGTGTTGGCAGAGGTGGCGACAGTGGTGGTGGCAGAGGTGGCGACAGTGGTGGTGAAAGTGGTGGTGGAAGTGGTGGAGGCAGAGGTGGTGGCAGTGGTGATGGCAGAGGTGGCGGCAGTGGTGGTGGCAGAGGTGGTGAAAGTGGTGGTGGCAGAGGTGGTAGAAGTGGTGTTGAAAGAGGTGGTAGAAGTGGTGGTGGCAATGGTAGTGGAAGTGCTGGTGGCAGAGATGGTGTCAGTGGTGGCGGCAGAGGTAGTAGCAGTGATATTGGCAGAGGTGGTGGGAATGGTGGTGGCAGAGGTGGTGGAAGTGGTGTTGGCAGAGAGGTGGCAGTAGTGGTGGCAGAGGTGATAGAAGTGGTGGTGGCAGAGGTATTGGCAGTGGTGGTGAAAGTGTTGGAGGCAGAGGTGATGGCAGTGGTTGTGGCAGAGGTGGCGGCAGTGGTAGTGGCAGAGGTGGTGAAAGTGGTGGTGGCAGAGGCAATGGAAGTAATGTTGCAGTGGTGGTGGCAGTGGTGGTGGCACAGGATGGTGTCAGTGGTGGTGGCGTAGGTGGTAGCACTGATATTGACAGAGGTGGTGACAGAGGCGGTGGCAGTGGTGGTTTCAGAGGTGGTGGCAGAAGTAGTGACAGTGTTGGTGGCAGAAGTGGCGGCAGTGATGGTGGCAGAGTTGGTGGAAGTGGTGGTGACAGAGGTGATAGCAGTGGTGGTGGCAAAGAAGTGACAGTGCTGGTGGCTGAGATGGTGGAAGTGGTGGTGGCAGAGGTTTAGGAAATGGTGATGATAGTTGTGGTGAAAGTATTGGTGGCAGAGGATGGTGTCACTGGTGGTGGCAGAGGTGGTAGCAGTGATATTGATAGGGGTAGTTACTGAGGTGGTGGCAGTGGTGGTGGCAGAAGTGGTGGCAGTGGTGGTGGCAAAAGTGGTGGAAGTGGTGGTGGCAGAGGTGGCGGCAGTGGTGGTGGCAGAGGGGGTGTAAGTGGTAGTGGCAGAGGTGGTGGCAGAGCTGGTGGAAGTGGTGGTAGCAGAGGTGATGAAAGCGGTGTTGGCAGAGTTGGCGGCATTGGTGGTGGCAGAGGTGGTGAAAGTGGTGGCGGCAGAGTTATTGACAGTGGTGGTGGAAGTGGTGGAGGCAGAGATGGTGGCAGTGGTGATGGCAGAGATGGTAGCAGTGATTTTGTCAGAGGTGGTGGCAGTAGTGGTGGCAGATGTGGTGACAGTGGAGGTGGCAGAGGTGGTGGCAGTGATGGTGGCAGAGGTGGTGGTAATTGTAGTGGCAGAGATGGTGGAGGTGGTGGTAATTGTAGTGGCAGAGATGGTGGAAGTGGTGGTGGCAGTGGTGGTAGCAAAGGTGGCGGTAGTGGTGGTGAAAGTGGTGGTGAAGTTGTGATGGCAGAGGTGGTGGAAGTGGTGGAGGCAGAGGTAATGGCATTAGTGGTGCCAGAGGTGGCGACAGTGGTGGTGGCAGAGGTGGTGACAGTGGTGATGATGGCAGAGGTGGTGGAAGTGGTGGTGGCAGAGGTGGTGGCAATGGTGTTAGAAAAGATGTTGGTAGTGGTGGTTAAAGTGGTGAAGTGGTGGTGGCAGAGGTGGTGACAGTGGTGATGGTGGCAGATGTGGTGAAAGTGGTGGTGGCAGAGGTGGTGGCAATGGTGGTAGCAAAGATGTTGGTAGTGGTGGTTAAAGTGGTGAAGTGGTGGTGGCAGAGGTGGTGGAAGTAGTGGTGACAGAGGTGGTAGCAGTGGTTGTAGCAGAGGTGGTGGTAGCGGTGGTGGCAGAGGTGTTGGAAGTGGTGTTGGCAGAGAAGTGGCAGTGGTGGTGGTAGAGGTAATGGAAGTGGTATTGGCAGAGGTGGTGGCAGTAGTGGTGGAGGTGGTGGTGGCAGAGGTGATGGCAGCAGTGGTGGCAGAGGTGGCGGCAGTGGTGGTGACAGAGGTGGTGACAGTGGTGGTGGTGGCAGAGGTGGTGTCAGTTGTGGTGGCAGAGGTGGTAGCACTGATATTGGCAGAGGTGGTGGCAGTGGTGATGGTAGGGGTGGTGGAAGTGGTGGTGGAAGTGGTGATGGCAGAGGTGTTGGCAGTGGTGGTGGAAGTGGTGGAGGCAGAGGTGGTGGAAGTGGTGGTAGCAGAGGTATTGGCAGTGGTGGTGGAAGTGATGGAGGCAGAGGTGGTGGCAGAGGTGGCGGCAGAGGTGGTGATAATGGTGGTGGCAAAATTGGTGGACGTGGTGGTGTCAAAATTGGAGGTGGTGGTGGCAGAGGTGGTGGCAGTGGTGGTAGCAGAAGTGGTGGTAGTGGTGGTGGAAGTGTTGGTGAAGTGGTGGTGGCAGTGGTGGTGGCAGTAGAGGTGGAAGTGGTGGTGGCAGAGGTGGCGGCAGTGGTGAAGGCAGAGGTGGTGGAAGTGGTGGTGGCAGAGGCGGTGGAAGTGGTATGGCATCGGTGGTGGCATAGGTGGTTGCAGAGGTGGTGGAAGTGGTATGGCATAGGTGGTGGCATAGGTAGTGGCAGAAGTGGTGGCAGAAATGGTGGAAGTGGTGGTCGAAGTGGTGATGGTAAAGGTGGCGACAGTGGTGGTTCCAGAGGTGGTAGCGGTGATATTGGCAGAGGAGGTGGCAGTAGTGGTGGTAGAGGTGAAGTGGCGGTGGTAGTGGCGGTGGCAAAGGTGGTGGAAGAGGTGGTGGAAGTGGTGGTGGCAGAGGTGGTAAGTGGTGGTCAGAGGTGGTGGCAGTGGTAGTAGCAAAGGTGGTGGTAGTGGTGGTGAAAGTGGTGGTGAAGTGGTGGTGAAGTGGTGATGGCAGAGGTGGTGAAGTGGTGGTGGCAGAGGTGGTGGTATTGGTGGTGGCAGAGGTGGTGACAGTGGTGGTGGCAGCGGTGGTGGAAGTGGTGGTGGCAGTGGTAATAGTAGACGTGAAGTGGTGGTGACAGAGGTGGTGGCAGTGGTGGTGGCAGACGTGGTGACATTGGTGGTGGCAGAGGTGGTGGAATTGGTGGTTCAGAGGAGGTGAAGTGGTGGTGGCTGAGGTGGTGGAAGTGGTTTTGGCAAGTGGGAGGTGAAAATGGTGGCAGTAAGAGAAACAAAGTAGTTTACAAGTACGGTAATGACCTTGACCTTTGACCTTTTTCTACTTCATAAATTCAAGAACGGTTTCTCCCTCTAGACTCAGGAATGTTCAGAGCACGTCGTAACCAAGTCCAGCCGGTGTGGCAGTGAAGGTGGAAACTTGACCTTTGACTGTGAGATCTTTACCAATAGGGACTTTTCATGTGCGGAGGAACACACTTAGGGTCACTGCTGATGAGCTTCACTGCAGTGAATCACTGCAGAGCAACCAAATCATCTCCTAGAATCAACTCAACGTGAAGTGGCGATTTTAACTGTTAACCCCCAGACCAGCGTCGCTGAGGCCTTACGACAACCCATTTTCGTCGGGACTCTCAAGCGCTCGTCAATATACACATAAAAGATTAAACCAAACAGTGGTAACTTGGACGGACACTTTAAGAATACGCGGAAGCGAACTCGCTCGCCAACTCCGAGGGAATTCCCGTTATTTTCTACTTGGGAAAGGCAAACTAACATCCCCACACCACAATCACTGCCCCACCAACCTCCAAAGAAAAACTATAAGAACACTATACCGTCATAGCATTATAACTCAGTGTATTCACTGTCGAGGGAGATAACACCATCCACTGTACAACTGAAGCAGTGTTAGGGTCCTGCCAGAGTGGCAAGAGCCCTACATACCTCACGCTGGTGAGCAGCAACACAAGCCACTTCATTATCATGACTTGTTAACGGACAGGAAACAGAGGTCAGCCTCCCGCTGCTCGTTATGGGTCGAGTCCTCATGCTTCAGGGGGTCAGTTCATTATTATGGATCAAGTGCTCAAAGGGGTCGTCGAAGTTGTTGTGATCAAAGGGTCAACTTTCTTGTGCTCATGAGGTCAAGTTGTCCTAAAAATGTCACGTTGTTATGCTCAAAGGTCAGCGAGTCAGGATGTGCTTAAGGGGTCAAAGCTGTCGTGCTCTACAGGTCAAGTTGTTGTTGAAGTACCTGACACGGAACACGAGATGTGATCATTAAGTTATAGCAGTGAAGGGACCAGTGAGTCGTCATCATGACATGGTTGTTAAGTCATCACCAACGCGGGATCAGCAACTTGGGATCAGGGAGTTGTGGTACTCAAGGGGTCGATTTAGTCATCACACTCAGGAGTCAAGTGGGGGGAAAATAAGAGTCGTGACTCTCAAGGGGTAGTGAGACGTGGCGTTTGAGACGAGGTAATTCATGGCATTCAAGGGATCACATGAGTCATAGCACTCGAAGGGTCGAGTGAGGTGGAACAGTCAGTCATGACACTTGTGTCGAGTCCTGGCACTCATGGGGTCAAGCAAATCGTAGCACTTCAATGGAGCTGCTGCAGTCAAGGGGTAGAGTCAGTTTTAACACCTGAGTAAAGTGAGTTCTGGCACTCAAGGGGTCAAATAAGTCATTGCACTCACGCGGTTGTCTATAAGGTTACTCAAGGTAGACACGTTTATTCTCTAAAAGGAGTCAGTGTACCGAAAGATTTTGAATCATGATAAGGGATTAAGTAGCCTTGCTGGAAGATAAGAATCACCTTATGAGATTTAGGCTTTCTGTATCAAGAAGTTTTCATGCTGATAAAGAGGCCAGGCTTTCATGCTGCAGGTCATCTCATCCTTGTGATGAAGTTGTTCAGTCTTAAGAGGTCATCACCACTAGAGTGTTGTCTGCACACCAGACGGTTATCAACACATCATAGGAAAAGTTGCGACACTAAAGGGTTGTCACTACACTCCAGGGTTATCATGACAAGGGTCATCATCACACTGACGTGTTATCACAACACAGTTAAGGACAGGTCACCGAGCGAAAGGCGTTGTCATCATGCTGAAGGGAGTGTCATTTTACAGAAAAAAATATATAAGCGATCTTCCTCAATGGGTTAAGTCATCCTTCCCGTGAAGTCAACCGTTTTACTTGAGGACATGAGTCATTCTGTTCATGGAGGGATTAAGTCATTCTACGCCGGGGATTAAATCATTCTGCTCAAGGGGGTCGAGCCATTTTACTCAAGGGGTTGAATCATTTAGCCAAAAGGTTAAGCCGTCGTACTCTGTCTGGGGCTCGAGTCATGAGGCTGGGAGGGGGGAGGGGAGTGAAGTCAAGGTTACATCTCCACAAGGATGAGCAGCTCCTTCTCGACAGTTTAGGTCGTTTAACCTAACGGGTAGTCCTCTTGACCTAGAGGCTACTTCGTCATCCTCAAGGCTGAACTGGGGCGGGGCGTTGGGAGGGAACTGTATCGCCAGCCCTTAAAAGAATTCAACCCTCTTCCTTAACGATGCTGACTTACCTTCTCATGAGATTATGTGACCATCGTCAAGGACTGTCGAATTACCTCAGAGGGAGGATCACCTTACCGATGGGTTGGTCCACCTCCTGCGAGGTTGAACACTGGCGGTGCACCTACCTGATAGCACGAGAAGCGCTGCCATGGCGTCGTGGTGAACGACGATCCTCTCACGTTCCTTGAAGACGGGTCACGATGCTGCCGCCCACGTTCACAACTGTTCTTTTTATGATCGTTCACGTGCACTTCCCGTCTGACCTCGGCCACGGTTAGCTACGGGTGGTAGAATTTCCGTACCACACAACATCTAGCAGAAGGCACCGTCAGATCGCTCACAACGCCTTCCTGAACCAGTTCAGTTTTCTCTTAAAAGTGACAGTTGTTTGTTTCCCAGTAACACACTAATGTATTCTTTAGGTTCAGATCTTCACAAGTTCATGTTTTTCACTTCTCCTACATTCAGTCCCTCATCTCTAAAAAGTACACAGCTTACGCATGTTAGAGTACTGTTCATTAAACTCTACGCGACGTACACTCCTATAATGAAATTCTTAATCTAAATCAAACATTTTAACAAATCCAACTTCATTTCTTATGCAGATGGACCGTAAAACCCGCCCTTCCACACCTGACAAAGGAGGAACTCGTATAGAGAACAACGACAATTCGCGCACGACCTAACGTTCACACGAGCACACAGGCGAAAATATTGCTTATTCACACGTCACTACGAGTCAGCATCTACCCTACCCTACCTCCCCTCCTTCTGCCTTGAGCCTTACCCCTGTCGTGTGTGCCCCCAGCCACAACATCTTCTGCACCATAAAGAGTATCATGATGCTCAGCGTTCACCAAGAATAAGAATGAATAAATACGAGTGAGGAACATTTTGTGACCACGGCCTAGAGAAGGTCAGGCGACCCCTTACGAATGTTTCATGTTGACGCCCGCAGGGGCTTGGGGTGGAGGGGGGGGGGGGCAGAGGAGAGTGTGATAGGGGGAAAGGAGGGGGGCGACAGCTGGAGCAGCGTGCGTGTGTTTGTATGCAGAGTAAGGGAGAGGCAAGGGGCAGCTGGAGCAGAGGAGTGGGCGGTGAATGCAGGCAGCCGTAACGGGAGGAGGGTGATAGTTTGAGCACGGCGTGTGAGGAGGCCAGTCATGGCGACGGCGACACATAGATGGTGTTGGAGTGGGTTGGGGCACACGGGGAGGAGAGAGAGACGACTGGGAGGAAGAGATAGATGGAGTTGGAAGGGATGGGGCACACAGGGAGGAGAGAGAGAGAGAGAGAGAGAGAGAGAGAGAGAGAGAGAGAGAGAGAGAGAGAGAGAGAGAGAGAGAGAGAGAGACGATTGGGAGGAAGAGATAGATAGTGTTGGAGTGGGTGGGGCAGACGGGGAGGCGAGAGGGTCGACTGGAGGAAGAATGAGATGGTGTTGGAGTGGGGTGGGGCACAAAGCCAGAAGGGAGGGACAATTAGAGGGCGGCATCTAAGTAGCCCTTACAAAGGCCGCCACACGTACGAAGGTCATCATGCGTAACTCTGCGGTGCGAATCGTCATGAGGAACCGAGACAACCAACCACTGTGGACGAACGCCAAGACCAGGATATTAAAGGCTCGACCAAACAACTGTGTGGTGGATAATCACCGGTATTCTCAACCGATGTTGTTGTGTATGGTTAACGAGGATCAAGTGGTCAATTCCACCCCCATGGGAGGACTTCCCAGGCGTGGGAGTAACGAGTGGGTAAACAAGAGAAGGACAAACAATGATCAGGAAGGGCCAAATGCATCGCCAGATCTCATTACCACAGATGAGTTTGCGTTAATTCACATAGACGCGACAGATACACCAAAGGTACTTAGTATAAGTGTGTTGCATAGCAGTGTGTGTGTGTGTGTGTGTGTGTGTGTCTGTGTCTGTGTGTGAGGGGGGAGAAGACTTTCGAACGTACATACTTCAGCGTGGTGTTGGGGTGCGTTATATGAGCCTGATGGGCTACCTCACCGATCAGTCGAGACTAAAGCCCTCCCAGACCCCAAGAACCAGGTCAAGGTAAACCCGTTGCAGGTACATCGCTTGCGGGGGCATGGCCCTGCCCTACCTGCGGCTCACACACCCCAACCTGCCCATAGGTGCGGCCCCACACCCCAGCCTAGCGCTAGTGCGGCCCCACACCCCAGCCTAGCGCTAGTGCGGCCCCACACCCCAGCCTAGCGCTAGTGCGGCCCCACACCCCAGCCTAGCTCTAGTGCTGACAACACCCCAGGCTGGCTCTAAGCGCGGCCCCACTCCCCAGCCTGGTTCTAAGTGCGGCCCCACACCTCAGTCTAGCTTTAGGTGCGGCCCCACACTCCAGCCTGCTCTAGGTGCGGCCCTACACCCCAGTTTGGCACTAGATGCGGTCCCCCACCTTTCATTCCCATGTCAGGTCTCTCTTGTGCCCAGCGGACAATTTAGATCGTCTTTCATATGCTGCTGGCGATACAAATTACCAGCCAGCAAACAGGATATATCTCTCTCTCTTATTCAGCTAGATCTGCGCATCAGGTACGCCGACGCAATTACTCCTCAGTTCATAAAAATACCATTTCTGTACCAACCTCTTCGAAGAATTGGTTTTAACTTTTATACGCCATGACACCACCTGATCCTATCTACGCCTTACATGAGGCAAGATGTGGAACACACACACACACACACACACACACACACCTAACTTTCGATTTTAGTAGCAATTAATGCAAGCAATAAAAGAATATTGAGAGTGAAACAATCGCCACGGAGTCATAAATTCGGTGGGTGCCGTTCTTATACGTCCAGTATGATGGCGGGCGGGGTCACTGCAAGCCTTTCTGGAGTCCAGCAGGCGAATGGCTACTGAAGCTGTGGTATACGGGATTACTGGCGCAGGGACACTGTTAGCTCATGTGTTATCTCTTACACTGTCCTCTCTTAGCACATTCATTCTCCCACACTCCTGCTTTCCTAATCTGCCGCACTCCTACTACACTGCCTTTCTCCAACACCGTCCTTCTCCTACATCACCCTTCTACTACACGCCCCTCTCCTACAGTGACCTTCTACACTGCCCCTCTTCTACACTGCCCTCATGAACCGCCCTTCTCCTATACTGTTACTTTACTGTCTAATACACCGTCACTCTGTGTATGAAGAGTCCGAACCTTCCGACCTGGGGGTGTAACCACACACAGCTGCAGAGACGGAAAGAATATTATAGACGTTTAGACAAAGTTGTTCTATTTGATGACGAAGCTAGCCCACCAGACAGGAATATCCTTCTATGGCCAGAAGATCATTAAAGTGGAACTGAAAAAACGGACGCATGTTAGTAGATTCTTCTCGAAATGAGTGGAGGTCACCGGTGGAGTGCCACAGGGCTCTGCTCTGGGACCATTACTCGGTCTATGTGAATGATTTGCCAGAAGGTAAAGGACTCGTATTTGAATATGTCTGCAGATGATGCAAAGGTCCTGACTAATGTGAGAAGCATCACCTTACGGGAAGACCTTGACAGACTCCACAATTGGTTTGATACGTGGTTGATGAATTCAATACAAATAGATGTAAGGTAATGAGGATGGGACACAATGAAAGGCCTCAATATAGATCTAATTTAGCAGGAAATAGGTTGCAGGAATCTATATATGACATGAACTTGTTGACATCGTCCCTAACCAGTCGCCTTAGCGCCATATTAAAGGAACAGTGAAGGACACAAACTGTCTGCTGGGATATATTAGAATAGCATTCAGGTATATGGATGGATAAGGAAATATTCAGCAAGCTGTTCACATCGTACATAATGCCAAAGTAAGAGTATGCTTCTTAAGTTTGGTCACCACACCTAAAGAAGCACAGAGAGCTAACTGAGAAGGGCAACTAAGATGGTAGCAAGGTAGCAAAACCAAGACAGCTGAGTTACAGGGAAAGGCTTAAGGAAGAGAGAACAGTGAGGGATGACCTAATCACAACCTTTAAGTTTTTAAACAACCATTAAGACGAAGAGTGAATAAATTTTCGCAAGATGTAGGGACAGAACAACCAGAAGACACGATATGAAATTAAGCAAAAACTTGTTAAAAAAAAATTAAAGAAGTACCCTTGTACTGCAAGTTTGGTGGACGAATGGGAAATCAGAACGAGGATTACAAAGCTTACAAAATTGTTGCCTAACGAGTGCAAAACTTCTTCCTTGTACAATACTTATAGGTAATTTCACACACTGCCCTGAGTACAGTCATGTGCGTTTTCTCTCACAGGTACGTACACCACGCGTGGAAAGTCGCGTGGACAGTGTTTAGACCAGACTCTCTTGAACCCTGGTGACTGGTTCGTGCCAAGACACATACAGACCCTCATGACTCTAACAGGGCGTACACACACCCAGACACCTACAGTTCTACGCATACAGTCGGCCTTATACACTCAGGATTAGTCTGTCATATCTGCAAGGTCTGACACACGTACGTAAGTCGTGTCTACAGACAAGTGTACATTCCACTGACCCCCTGCAGCATGTCCTTCACCCACACTATCATAGAAATGCTGTCTGTGTATGCACAGTCAGGTCATAGGCAGATAATCCAGGAAAATGATAATATCTGTCATACAGACATACAGCAAGAATACACACAAATATATCGCACGGGTAAACATAACCCTCCCACCTCATATTTATTCCTCCCTTCCTAAAATATATAAATAGATAAATGCAAAAAAAAATCACTAGTGCAAGAGAGATTGCATTGCTGTACCACGGGAACGTGTGACCACCTCATCAAGCAACACACACACCCAAGGCCAGTCAGATGTCCAGCACCAAGCAAAGCACAGGAGTATGAGCCACATCAACCAAGGAGAGTCAGGTGTCCAATGCTAGATAATCCACAGGTGTATATGACAACCACATCAACCAAGGGATAGTCAGGTGTACAGTATCAGGTAAAGCACATCGCCATACCAGCACCAGTGGTCACTCAGGTGTGTACAATACCAGATACATCATACCACCACAACAGCACCAGTGGTAAGCCAGCAAGGTTTCCCCACTGCCAAACATGCCACGCCGTCACCACACGTCCATCAGCTTTCCTACAGCAAAGGATCTGCCGTTATCTCAGCATTCCACAATCAAGACCACACTGTCAAGGCTGCCGTCTGTCCCTTACTGCTCACACACAACACACACACACACACACACACACACACACACACACACACAAACACACACTTGCACCAATATTTTCGCCTGTTTTCTGTGTCCGAGTTCTGATACAGATAGGTATTCCAACACTTGCGAACCATACATACAAATATTTAGGTCTTTAGAATCAAATATCCAACTGCATTTATTTGTTTACAAAGCAAAAGATTCATACTGGCTCTGGTAGCTTAGTAAACCGCGCTTGAAAATTTATGTACATTTGTTCAGTTCACCGCAGGATTGTTCAAGATTCTTTACGCCATTCCAGAACATCAGTACTCCTGAGAGCAATTTTCTGTGTAAAAAAAGATCATCTGTTCATTATCTTGTAACTATGGATATTGTACGAAAAAAAAAGATATCTTTTTGAATTATCAAAATTGGGTTTGTAAACTGCTGTTGACGAGGCGTTTATCACTAGCACAGGTTCCACAGCAACACTAAGATGCGCGCTTCACTCTCCTCCGCACGACCTGAGCGACATCCTCAGCCGCCACACAGCTCAGTCACACTGCAGTCTGGCCGGGGCACTGACGATCCTACCCGCTCTCCTCCACTGCCCTGCGCGCACTGACTGACTCCTCTGACTGTGCCCCACTAGGCCAGACCAGGCCCGGCTCTGTCCCTTCCTCCCACACTAACCCGGCCTCCTATACCCAAGTGGTAGGATCCTATCCTTTCCTCCCACTCTATCGACTTGTGGGACTGGGCTTAGTTCCTTCCTCCCACGTTAACAGGGTGGGGTCTCATGCACTGCACGAGTCCCAGTCCATCATCTCCTACACCAGAACGTTGTCAACCACTTCCCATCGCATCATCCTGGACGTCCTGTCCCATCAGAACGACCCAGCCTCTTCCTCTGACATCAACCTGACCCTACTAAACCACCTGAACCAGAACGACCCTGTCTCGTACTGTTCCTGTCTCGTATTCTAACTTCAGTCTGGTTCCTGTGCCCCAGTACAATGGCTCTGTCCCTTCCTTTCACATCAAATTGGCCCCCTATGCCTTACCAATCCGTCCCCATCCCTCCCTCCAACACCGTCCAGCGCCACGTCGTCGGCTCTGCTTCTCCTTCCTACAACGTGCATCACCAGTCTGTTCGTGTGAGTGCTCATCCCACCGTCTGAGTCAGTAACTGGTGTTATTCAGTCCAGGGTTTCGCGGGATCTGCATCCACCACTGACCCAACCGGTTTGGAAGTAGACTATTGCCCTAAGTCGTCTGTGACACTTCTGTTGATGAGTCACTGTACTCACAACTGTATATGTCATGAGACAGCGGTGGGGCAAGGGGAAGGGGGAAGGGACGACTACCACTGCGGATATATCCGTCGTTCTAATTCAATTTGGCTTATCATTCGTGTGTATTTTATCAAAAGATCTAAACTTTATCACAATTTGTTTAACAGCCAAGGTAGTGACGGTAAACCCGCACTGATGTAATGATACTTCCCAAACATTTACAGGCTTTTCCATGTATGTACAACGTTTATACACAAACTGGACATACACTATACGTAAATAGACATTCACAACACACGAGTAGACTCCACTGAAACAATATCAGTATCTAAAGCCAGCTCCAGTAAACTAACTAGATTATCCAATCCCTCTAATTTAGACTTCCCAATGGGGTCCAACCTGATTCATGAGTTCGGAAAGGAGGGGAAGTGGCGTTATGTCTATTATATTCACAGGGATACCCATCACGTTCAAGAGTTATTTAAGACAGCAGACAACTTTGAATATGTTTTTCCAACATATACATTTTAACAATATCATTCATTTACATTTCTCTAACTTTAAATATATATATGTACAGGGGTCCCGGGTTCGATCCCGTCTGTTGGAGGTTTGTATGATATTTATTTATTTACTATACTTTGTCGCTGTCTCCCATGTTAGCGAGGTAGCGCAAGGAAACAGACGAAAGAAAGGCCCAACCCACCCACATACGCATGTATATACATACACGTCCACACACTCACATATACATACCTATACATCTCAACACAGACATATACATATATACACATGTACATAATTCATACTGTCTACCCTTATTCATTTCCGTCGCCACCCCACCACACATGAAATAACACCCCCCCCCCCCCGGCATGTGCGCAAGGTAGCGCTAGGAAAAGACAACAAAGGCCACATTCGTTCACACTCAGTCTCTAGCTGTCATCTATAATGCACCGAAACCACAGCTCCCTTTCCACATCCAGGCCCCACACAACTTTCCATGGTTTACCCCAAACGCTTCACATGCCCCGGTTCAATCCATTGACAGCACGTCGACCCCGGTATACCATATCGTTCCAATTCACTCTATTCCTTGCACGCCTCTCACACTCCTTCATGTTCAGGCCCCGATCACTCAAAATCTTTTTCACTCCATCTTTCCACCTCCAATTTGGTCTCCCACTTCTCCTCGTTCCCTCTACCTCCGACACATATATCCTCTTTGTCAATCTTTCCTCACTCATTCTCTCCATGTGACCAAACCATATCAAAACACCCTCTTCTGCTCTCTCAACCACACACTTTTTATTACCACACATCTCTTTTACCCTTTCATTACTTACTCGATCAAACCACCTCACACCATATATTGTCCTCAAAAATCTCATTTCCAGAACATCAACACTCCTCCACACAACTCTATCCATGGCCTCGCAACCATATATCATTGTTGGAACCACTATTCCTTCAAACATACCCATTTTTGCTTTTCAAGATAACGTTCTCGACTTCCACACATTCTTCAAGGCTCCCAGAACTTTCTCCCCCTCCCCCACCCTACGATTCACTTCCGCTTCCATGGTTCTATCCGCTGCCAAATCCACTCCCAGATATCTAAAACACTTCACTTCCTCCAGTTTTTCTCCATTCAAACTTACCTCCCAATTGACTTCTCCCTCAACCCTACTGTACCTAATAATCTTCCTCAATTCACATTTACTCTCAGCTTTCTTCTTTCACACACTTTACCAAACTCAGCCACCAGCTTCTGCAGTTTCTCACACGAATCAGCCACCCGCGCTATATCATCAGCGAACAACAACTGACTCACTTCCCAAGCTCTCTCATCCACAACAGACTGCATACTTGCCCCTCTTTCCAAAACTCTGGCATTCACCTCAATAACAACCCCATCCATAAACAAATTAAACAACCATGGAGACATCACACACCCCTGCCTCAAACCTACATTCACTGAGAACCAATCACTTTCCTCTCTTCCTAGACGTACACATGCCTTAAATCATCGATAAAATCTTTTCACTGCATCTAGCAACTTGCTTCCCACACCATATATTCTTAATACCTTCCACACACCATCCCTATCAACTCTATCATATGCCTTCTCCAGATCCATAAATGCTACATACAAATCCATTTGCTTTTCTAAGTATTTCTCACATACATTCTTCAAAGCAAACACCTGATCCACACATCCTCTACCACTTCTGAAACCATACTGCTCTTCCCCATCTGATGCTCTGTACATGCCTTCACCCTCTCAGTCAATACCTTCCCATATAATTTCCCAGGAATACTCAACAAACTTATACCTCTGTAACTTGAGCACTCACTTTTGTCCCCTTTGCCTTTGTACAATGGCACTATGCACGCATTCCGCCAATCCTCAGGCACCTCACCATGAGTCATACATACATTAAATAACCTTAACAACCAGTCAACAATACAGTCATCCCCTTTTTTAATAAATTCCACTGCAATACCATCCAAACCCGCTGCTTTGCCGGCTTTCATCACTCGCAAAGCTTTTACTACCTCTTCTCTGTTTACCAAATCATTTTCCCTAACCCTCTCACTTTGCAAACCACCTCGACCAAAACACCCTATATCTGTCACTCTATCATCAAACACATTCAACAAAACTTCAAAATACTCACTCCATCTCCTTCTCACATCACCACCACTTGTTATCACCTCCCCATTAGCCCCCTTCACTGAAGTTCCCATTTGCTCCCTTGTCTTACGCACTTTATTTACCTCCTTTCAAAACATCTTTTTATTCTCCCTAAAATCTAATGATGCTCTCTCACCCCAACTCTCATTTGCCCTCATTTTCACCTCTTGCACCTTTCTCTTGACCTCCTGCCTCTTTCTTTTGTACATCTACCAGTCATTTGCATTATTTCCCTACAAAAACCGTCCCAATGCCCCTCTCTTCTCTTTCACTAATAATCTTACTTCTTCATCCCACCACTCACTACCCTTTCTAATCTGCCCACCTCTCATGCTTTTCATGCCACAAGCATCTTTTGCGCAAACCTTCACTGCTTCCCTAAATACGTCCCATTCCTCCCCTACTCCCCTTACGTCGTTTGTTCTCACCTTTTTCCTTTCTGTACTCAGTCTCCCCTGGTACTTCCTTACACAAGTCTCCTTCCCAAGCTCACTTACTCTCACCACTCTCTTACCCCAACATTCTCTCTTCTTTTTTGAAAACTTCTACAAATCTTCACCTTTGCATCCACACGATAATGATCAGACATCCCTCCAGTTGCACCTCTCAGCACATTAACATCCAAAAGTCTCTTTTTCGAGAGTCTATCAATTAACACGTAATCCAATAACGCTCTCTGGCCATCTCTCCTACTTACATACGTATACTTATATATAACTCTCTATCACACACTCCCACCACTCCTGTTTCAGGAGTAGTGCTACTCCTTCCCTTGCTCTTGTCCTCTCACTAACCCCTGACTTTACTCCCAAGACATTCCAAAACCACTCTTCCCCTTTACCCTTGAGCTTCGTTTCACTCAGAGCCAAAACATCCAGGTTCCTTTCCTCAAACATACTACCTATCTCTCCTTTTTTCTCATCTTGGTTACATCCACACACATTTAGACACCCCAATCTGAGCCTTCGAGGAAGATGAGCACTCCCCGCGCGACTCCTTCTTCTGTTTACCCTTTTGGAAAGTTAAAATACAAGGAGGGGAGGGTTTCCAGCCCCACGCTCCTGTCCCTTTAGTCGCCTTCTACGACACGTGAGGAATGCATGGGGAGTATTCTTTCTCCCCTATCCCCAGGGATAATATATATGTTATATATATATATATATATATATATATATATATATATATATATATATATATATATATATATATATATATATATCAGGTGTTTGCTTTGAAGAATGTATGTGAGAAATACTTAGAAAAGCAAATGGATTTGTATGTAGCATTTATGGATCTGGAGAAGGCATATGATAGAGTTGATAGAGATGCTCTGTGGAAGGTATTAAGAATATATGGTGTGGGAGGAAAGTTGTTAGAAGCAGTGAAAAGTTTTTATCGAGGATGTAAGGCATGTGTACGTGTAGGAAGAGAGGAAAGTGATTGGTTCTCAGTGAATGTAGGTTTGCGGCAGGGGTGTGTGATGTCTCCATGGTTGTTTAATTTGTTTATGGATGGGGTTGTTAGGGAGGTAAATGCAAGAGTTTTGGAAAGAGGGGCAAGTATGAAGTCTGTTGGGGATGAGAGAGCTTGGGAAGTGAGTCAGTTGTTGTTCGCTGATGATACAGCGCTGGTGGCGGATTCATGTGAGAAACTGCAGAAGCTGGTGACGGAGTTTGGTAAAGTGTGTGGAAGAAGAAAGTTAAGAGTAAATGTCAATAAGAGCAAGGTTATTAGGTACAGTAGGGTTGAGGGTCAAGTCAATTGGGAGGTGAGTTTGAATGGTGAGAGGCTGGAGGAAGTGAAGTGTTTTAGATATCTGGGAGTGGATCTGTCAGCGGATGGAACCATGGAAGCGGAAGTGGATCATAGGGTGGGGGAGGGGGCGAAAATTTTGGGAGCCTTGAAAAATGTGTGGAAGTCGAGAACATTATCCCGGAAAGCAAAAATGGGTATGTTTGAAGGAATAGTAGTTCCAACAATGTTGTATGGTTGCGAGGCGTGGGCTATGGATAGAGTTGTGCGTAGGAGGATGGATGTGCTGGAAATGAGATGTTTGAGGACAATGTGTGGTGTGAGGTGGTTTGATCGAGTAAGTAACGTAAGGGTAAGAGAGATGTGTGGAAATAAAAAGAGCGTGGTTGAGAGAGCAGAAGAGGGTGTTTTGAAGTGGTTTGGGCACATGGAGAGAATGAGTGAGGAAAGATTGACCAAGAGGATATATGTGTCGGAGGTGGAGGGAACAAGGAGAAGAGGGAGACCAAATTGGAGGTGGAAAGATGGAGTGAAAAGGATTTTGTGTGATCGGGGCCTGAACATGCAGGAGGGTGAAAGGAGGGCAAGGAATAGAGTGAATTGGAGCGATGTGGTATACAGGGGTTGACGTGCTGTCAGTGGATTGAATCAAGGCATGTGAAGCGTCTGGGGTAAACCATGGAAAGCTGTGTAGGTATGTATATTTGCGTGTGTGGACGTGTGTATGTACATGTGTATGGGGGGGGTTGGGCCATTTCTTTCGTCTGTTTCCTTGCGCTACCTCGCAAACGCGGGAGACAGCGACAAAGTATAAAAAAAAAAAAAAAAAATATATATATATATATATATATATATATATATATATATATATATATATATATATATATATATATATATATATATATATATGGAAAGAGGGGCAAGTATGCAGTCTGTTGTGGATGAGAGAGATAGGAAGTGAGTCAGTTGTTGTTCGCTGATGATACAGCGCTGGTGGCTGATCATGTGAGAAACTGCAGAAGCTGGTGACTGAGTTTGGTAAAGTGTGTGAAAGAAGAAAGTTAAGAGTAAATGTGAATAAGAGCAAGGTTATTAGGTACAGTAGGGTTGAGGGTCAAGTCAATTGGGAGGTAAGTTTGAATGGAGAAAAACTGGAGGAAGTAAAGTGTTTTAGATATCTGGGAGTGGATCTGGCAGCGGATGGAACCATGGAAGCGGAAGTGAATCATAGGGTGGGGGAGGGGGCGAAAATTCTGGGAGCTTTGAAGAATGTTTGGAAGTCGAGAACATTATCTCGGAAAGCAAAAATGGGTATGTTTGAAGAAATAGTGGTTCCAACAATGTTGTATGGTTACGAAGTGTCGGCTATGGATAGAGTTGTGCGCAGGAGGGTGGATGTACTGGAAATGAAATGTTTAAGGACAATGTGTGGTGTGAGGTGGTTTGATCGAGTAAGTAATATAAGGGTAAGAGAGATGTGTGGAAATAAAAAGAGTGTGGTTGAGAGAGCAGAAGAGGGTGTTTTGAAATGGTTTGGTCACATGGAGAGAATGAGTGAGGAGAGATTGACCAAGAGGATATATGTGTCAGAAGTGGAGGGAAC